>NC_090247.1:64582637-64622637 GCF_037325665.1 Littorina saxatilis
GCACACACACACACACACACACACCTTTACCACCATCACCACCACTTTCGTCACCTCCCTCTCGCCTACTCAATCAATGCACACACAAAAATCGGGAATTACCGGAACGACAGAGCGAATAAGCAAGTGCAGAGTGTCCCCATCCTTGACACTGTAGCTGGTCAGCGAGCGGCCATCGTCCATCTGCACGTCCCTTCCATACAGCAACCTCTGTTTGTGTTGGGGAAAGTCCGGTTCCTTCTCCTCCACCTTGGCTTTGACTGTCGCCACCGTGTCTGATGGAGACACCTCCACCGTAATGGTTTTGCCCACAAGCGTTTTAACGTGGATTTTCATCTGAAATTCACACACAAACGTTACCGTAATGGTTTTGTCCACAAGCGTTTTAACGTGGATTTTCATCTGAAATTCACACTAAAAAATTAATCAACCATTGTGATTGTCTTGATGGCGTGCTGTTTGGACATCCAAAATAATGACAAAAACGATGTTTTTTGGTGGCTTGTTGTCAGACCAGCATTTTTTGTTGGTCCTCGGGGAGCATATCGCCTTCGGTTTTCATCTTTCTCTACCTCGATCGGCCTACCGAAGACGATAATTATGCTGGTCAGTCAACAAGCCACCACACATCTTATCATGTCTGTGTCACACTTCCGTTACGCTGTTTGGAGGGGTGGGGTGAGGGGGTGGGGTGGGGGGGTGGGGTGGGGGAGGGGGAGGGGGAGGGGGGTAGGGGGGGGCAATGGGCGGGGGCTGCGGGCTCTCTCTCATAAAAATAAACTAGTATACACGTTTTCCTTTAATTCCTATGTACACAACCAAGTACATCTCAGCAGGTCTGTCCAATCTGTCACACGGGGTAAGAATACATGCTTCCACTTGGACGCATACCATAAATAAATAGTCTGGCTATTTCCTATACTGAGTCGGATTGTTAGCGGGAATAATTTCGGTGTGAAATGGGTATCAGTTCCGAAATAAATTCAGCAAAAAAACGCCCTCTATAATATAAAAAGTAAGCTTAGCAGTGGCAAGACTTTTCTGTATGTGTCCAAGTGGGAGTATCGTAAAAGGTAAAAGCCTGGACAGCCTATGGTCACTTGCACGATGGTTTCCACGTGAAGGAAGGTTTTATTTTTAACACAGAGGGCTTTTTCATCAATAATACAATATCCCATCATGGTTGATCTTTCTCACGCTAAGCCGAAAACGAAAGTAGGCTATACGCAATATCGCTTTTGTGTCTGCAACATTTTCTTCAATTTTTACATTTGGCACAGTAAGCCTCCCGTAAACCACCACAAATCTGATACTGTCAGGCTTTTACACACAGTACAAACACCCTTTCGTTTAAACACTCGCCGCTTGAGAACATCCTAGGTGCCCTACGTAAAAAGCGAGCTATTTTCAAAGAATTTATTTTCGTGGACCGTCTGATCGGCAAATCAGGCGCCTCTTTTGGGCGCTAGAACTAACTGTTAAAATCTAAATAATAAAATGACAGCTTGTAAACACAAACATTCTTAAATCATAAAAGATTCTTTTTTCATCAAGACAAGATCAGTACAATTCGAAGTTTTGAAAGTTAAAAAAAAAAGATAGGCCGGATACAGGGCCACGAAAGGTCGTGTCTCAAAGCAGAGTTTGTGCATAGCGCTCGCTTTCTTTGAAGCCAGCCGCCGCCGACAAGTTCGTGTGACTCAAAGCGTTTTTAGTGAATAACGTGCTATTGCAGATACAGCCAGTCGCATTGAAATCACAAACTGACGACTAAATTGTACAAAAAAGGAAAATGGATCAAACGGGTTCACGATGGCGCAGGGGTAAGATAAACCACGAAATCTGGTGTGTGGTTTACGCGAGCTAAATAGCAATGCAAATGAACTGTGTTCCATAAGGTTAGAACTGCTTTTTTCATTAGAAGATTTAAATCGTTTTGTAAACCATTTGAGACATACTGGGGCTGTAAGCTTTGTTTTGTTTACGGTGACTCGATCAGAATATCGAAAGCACAAGAATCGGAAGAAAAAGTGTTTTTTTATTAAATGTGTGTGTGTGTGTGTGTGTTTGTGTGTGTGTGTGTGTGTGTGTGTGTGTGTGTGTGTGTGTGTGTGTGCAGGGGCGGACGAGGGGGGGCACAGGGGGCACGTGCCCCCCCCCCCCCGAAAAAAAATTTGGTAAGCTGATTCTATGACCATTTCTAAGTTCAAATGGCACCAGATGGCATCATTTTGCTTCTTTGGGCCAAATTTTGTTCCGGGGGGGGGGGGGCATGCCCCCGGACCCCCCTAGCAAATTCGGGCGCTTTGCGCCCATCACATTCACTTTCGATTGAAAGTGCACCCCCCCTTACAAGCGGCAACTGATCCGCCCCTGGTGTGTGTGTGTGTGTGTGTGTGTGTCACTGTGTGTGTGTGTGGTGACAGTGTGTGTGTGTGTGTGTGTGTGTGTGTGTGTGTGTGTGTGTGTGTGTGTTTACGTGTGTAAACGTTCGTGCACGAGTACAGCGTGCGTATTTGTGTGTGTGTGTATATATATATATATATATATGTGTGTCTGTTAATCAGTGATACAAATCGTTTATTTAACGTCACTCAAAAGCATTGGCGACATCTTGTGTCTGTCTATCTGTCTTTGTCTGTATGCTTTTCAGTTTATGGTTGATTGTTTGTTTAGTCTATGTGTTATCATACAAACGGATGAACAACTTCACTAGATCACGGCAAGTCAGCCTTCTCTTCTTGCCATATGCTGATTATCTTTCGTTCCAGACTCAAGATTTGACCGTGCGGTTGTTACAAAAACAAGGAAAATTGCCTCGATCGCAGTGCCAGGCGGTTTCAAACGCGAAGTGCATTCCTAAACGCGTCCATGGTGGTTAAAATGCAAAACACAAATCAAATGAACTGAAGATGAGTACCTTAAATTATAAAATCATCTTACCTTTCAGAATCTTTTAAACTCGACAGTTTCCAGCAAATCAGCAAGCCAATTGCAATCTGTGTGATGTGTTGGGAGTCAACTTCCCTTGTCCATCAAACGCCACATAGAATGTGTGATTATACATGCCTTGAATTACACGCAGATGAAAAAATATGAAACCAAAAGTAGCCCAGTCAAGGACATATTCAAATACATGAAAAGATGGAGCTTGCCGCGAGAATCTCCACCGCTTTTCCCTTACCGTATGCACCACTGTCTTGTGGCGGGGGCTGTAAATTAGTCCTATATGGGTAGCGATTGGAGGGAAAATAATAGAAAGTGTGCGTGCGTGCGAGCGTGTAGTTGTGTGTTTGTGGGAGTGTGTGCGCGTGTGCGCGCGTGCGTACCTACGAGTGTCTAAAAGAGTCCAGCGATTTTAAATTGGAGCAAATACGATACCACTGACACAATCCAAAAATAACTTCTCGTCATATTTTGCTCCCCTCTATTTTCTCTCCCAAAGATTGCTCAAGTGTTTTCCACAGTTTCTAAATATACATATTTTATTGGAATGTGTTTACATGAGGTGTAATTTAAGTTGTAGATGTTTGTGCTCGGTGTTATCGTCAGCGACTGAATTAACCTGCCTCCACATCCGACACCACTCAGAGAAGGAACACTTTGAGTTTAAAAAAAAAACCTGTTATGTCTCTTGCTTGAGTGTCCACCTTACAGGCCGATAAATCGGAATTCTTTTGAATGTCACTTTTGGTTTGTAGTGACAGACAGACACACACACACACACACGTTTAAAAAAAACCCTCTGTTATGTCTCTTGCTTGAGTGTCCACCTTACAGGCCGATAAATCGGAATTCTTTTGAATGTCACTTTTGGTTTGTAGTGACACACACACACACGCACACACACACACACACACACCACATACACACACCCACACACACAAACAGTCACAAACAGTTTCATCCAATGCACTGATGGAAAGTCACAGGCATTTTTCTTCTTTTTTCTTTCTTTTAATCCAAGTTCAACTGATGAAATCAAGGAATAAAATGAAAATAAAAGATGTACACACATATACATGCAACCATACATACACACATGATCCCTTGCATACACACATTTAAAAATACACACACACACACACTCAGACACCCGTCATATTAAATTGAAACCAGTGTTATCTTTACCTTTCTTACTCTACATATTTCCCAGAAAGTTTATAATAGACTGTAAAAGAGGTTTTAGTTAATAGAGCTTCTGTGCATTTAAACAATAAATAAGAAAATAAAAAAGTAAGATATCAAATTATATTTATGATAGCATGTCTGTATATCCTGAAGCCACAGAGATAAATCTTTCAAATCAAGACATCCTATTTTTTACACCCCCGGTATAGGGGTGTGTATAGGTTTCGCTCGATGTGTTTGTTTGGGTATTTGTTTGGGTGTTTGTTTGTGTGTTTGTGTTCACAAGTAGATCTCAAGAATGAACGGACCGATCGTCACCAAACTTGGTGAACAGGTTCTATACATTCCTGGGACGGTCCTTACAAAAATTGGGACCAGTCAAACACACGGTTAGGGAGTTATTGGTGGATTAAAATTATACAAGGACTTATAGAGGCACACCCCCGTTGGTCAAAGGGAAATAACCATTCTCACTGCCACCAACTGAGAAGGTTATTTCTCTTTGACGGGGGTGTTTTTCCTATCGGAGGAATTTCTTGTTTATATAGATAAATGCTACCAAAATGATGGTGAATGGGTAATAGACACAAATATTATGAAACTAGCACCCACAATTCAAACACTAATGAAGTGTTGAAACCCAAGCAATGAAATTAAAAAAATTACACAACACCAAAGCAGGAATTATCTTTCCGTAAAATAATTCCAAAGAAAGTTAATCACACATGCACCGTGTTGTTTTTGTTTTGTTTTTTTCCTCCTTTTTTCTGTTGTTACATTTAGGCCAGATTTGGGGCTACTGTTGCAAACCTACATACTGACTGTCCACTTGGGTGAGGTTGGCTCCTGCACAATGTAAAACTTAGTACTGGTGAGTCCTTCCCCGAAAATTAAATCTTTTTTTGAAACGCCATACAAGTCATACCATTTTAATCTGCAATCTTGAAACTTTGTAAACTGTTCAATCATCATCTCGAATTGATGAATACAAATATGATGTAATTTGCTTAACAGAAGTAATTAGCATTTGTATATGTTGCATTTTTTGGGGGGGTCATCCTGTATTTGTTGCTGAGGACAGACCTGTATAAGTGCCCAGTGCAGGCAACAGGCGACCCACAGTTTGGACACTTTCTGATGTGTGAGAATCAGAAATGAGTACCAAGACTCACAAGAAAAAACATGCACACTTGTGACGATTTGTTTGAGCGTAGCAATTTTAAGCTTGGCGTAACACGCATAGCAGTTTGTCTTAAATCGTAGCATGCTACACCGAAAGCATAAAAGTTGGCAGCTCTGGATATGTCCCAGATAGTTGACCTGCAGATGGGACACTAACTGATAGTTCCCATGGACCAATCACCAGGGATTGGCTTGGGCGTCGGTCATCGATCTTTTGCCATGTTAAATTCAGAAATGACTGACACATATGGGTCTCAATCCGTCAACTGACCGATAGACATGCAGCAGAGTCAGTCAGCTCGTCTTAATTTTGTCTGCTGTCTTGTTCTTTCTTTTTTTCACCTTCCTTACTTAATTGAAATAAATATGGTTGTGTCTTCAGACCTTTTATTCCACTTCATGTAAGACCATTGGAAAATAAACAAGAAAATGAAGAAATGAATTGAATTTTCCTCTCATTTGTAAATTGTAAACAACTTTCAGAAGTTTCTCCTCACTGCCGTAATGCACAATTGCGGTAGTCCAGTGGTGGAAGGAAAGTTTTTTTCTTCTTGACTGATTGGTTTGCAAAATGACTGATTAATTCATGGCTGAGTCAGTCAATGGACCTCTAGTGGACAAAACCCAAGCCAATCCCTCAATCACTGTCGCTCACGACATGTAGGTGCGCACTGTGCCACTGATGGTGGACCTGCAGATAGGACACTTGCTGATGTTATTGTGTTTAAGGATCTTTCAGTGTAGTTCACGACATGTAGGTGCGCACGGTGCCTCTGATGGTGGACCTACAGATGGGACACTTGCTTAGGGGCGGGGCGCAGGTGGCACAGCAGACGAGATGACCGCAGGGGACGAAGACCACGCACACCTCCTCGTCCATGCAGATCTTGCACGTCCTCTGCTCCTTCAGCTGACGATTCTCTTCTATCAGCGAGCGAGGGGCTGGGGGAAAGAAAAGAACAACAAAATTAAGTACAAGTGCAGAGCCTTTGGCACAGTCACCAACCAGCAAAGGCACTGGCATACCCCCAGAGAAGGACAAATCGCCATATCTCTTTCTGTCACACAGACGCGCATACCACACAATGTATCTCTTTCAACAACAAAAACAAATGAAAAATACCCATATATAACTGCATTCCCTTCCTCTCTCTGTCAAAACCACACACACACACACTTTTTCTCGACCCAATTCACACACACACACACCACACACCACACACACACACACAACACACCACACCACACACCACACACACACACACACCACACACACACACACGACACACACCACACACACACACACACACACACACACACACACACACACACACACACACAAATCTTCTCACTTATACCTTCAAAAGCAGCCAGAGGTTCTCCTGAACCTGGCCTCCTGACAGGGGAACCTGTTGAAGACAAGAAAAAAACAAGTCGCGTAAGGCGAAAATACAACATTTAGTCAAGTAGCTGTCGAACTCACAGAATGAAACTGAACGCAATGCCATTTTTCAGCAAGACCGTATACTCGTAGCATCGTCAGTCCACCGCTCATGGCAAAGGCAGTGAAATTGACAAGAAGAGCGGGGTAGTAGTTGCGCTAAGAAGGACAGCACGCTTTTCTGTACCTCTCTTTGTTTTAACTTTCTGAGCGTGTTTGTAATCCAAACATATCATATCTATATGTTTTTGGAATCAGGAACCGACAAGGAATAAGATGAAAGTGTTTTTAAATTGATTTCGACAATTTAATTTTGATAATAATTTTTATATATTTAATTTTCAGAGCTTGTTTTTAATCCAAATATAACATATTTATATGTTTTTGGAATCAGAAAATGATGGAGAATAAGATGAACGTAAATTTGGATAGTTTTATAATTTTTTATTTTTTTTTTACAATTTTCCGATTTTTAATGACCAAAGTCATTAATTAATTTTTAAGCCACCAAGCTGAAATGCAATACCGAAGTCCGGGCTTCGTCGAAGATTACTTGACCAAAATTTCAACCAATTTGGTTGAAAAATGAGAGCGTGACAGTGCCGCCTCAACTTTCACGAAAAGCCGGATATGACATCATCAAAGACATTTATCAAAAAAATGAAAAAAACGTTCGGGGATATCAATCCCAGGAACTCTCATGTAAAATTTCATAAAGATCGGTCCAGTAGTTTGGTCTGAATCGCTCTACACACACACACAGACAGACAGACAGACAGACAGACAGACAGACACACAGACACACACACATACACCACGACCCTCGTCTCGATTCCCCCCTCTACGTTAAAATATTTAGTCAAAACTTGACTAAATATAAAAACAATGTAAATGATGTCACTCTCCTCTACCACTGCATCAAACCATGGTCTCTAGTGTCATCACAATCATGAGGCTTTGCCACAGAATTTGATTTTAAAGCGAGTACATCAATTCATCAATTCAATCGGTTACATACTTCTAATAATAATTGTCAGTAAGTACTGGTGTCACATGACTGATGTGAACCAGTTGATTGGCTAATGGCGATGCGCTTAAAACTGTTAGCGCTAACTTTTCCACAGAGCGCATTCTTCCGCCCTTTGCCTAAGCGAGACTGTACTCTCATCCTCAGAATTAATTAATGACATGTAGCTTATATTCTCCACAATACCAAATGACCATAAATTTCCTGCTGCTCAATTAAAGACGAAGTGGGTTTTTTCTGACAGATTGCATGTGCCTGTGCCACAGTGAAGCCCACTGATCTAAAAATACAAGCCGCTGTGTCTCATCTCATTTTTGACTTGCATTGATTCTTCTCATATGCCGTGTTATTGGCATGTAGCTATTATCCACATTACCAAATGATGAGTTAGTATACAATTCCCAGCGGCTAACAGAAAACACAAGTGTTATTCCGATAACGTACCAGCTAGACAAGCATTTGGAAGTCGACTGACTCGATCGACTCTGTCATACGTAGCAGACTACACTGAAATACGACTGCATCAGTTCAGTAAATGAATTGTTTCCGAATTATTATTTCAAGGCAACAACAATCGGAATCGAAAACGTATAGGGTTCAGAACGTTCTTACCATGTATAAGATTTATTACCAGCCTGCCTCATGCGTGCAGACTCGGTGCAACGTGACGAGCAATTTTAGTTTTTGAAATGAGACTGCAGTGGTTCGATTGTCTTAGCCTAGCAGACGACATACACCCCGCTCAGCAAATTAACATGTTGGGCAAATGTGAACGAAAAAACGATGGGGATAAAATACGTGTAGGGTTCAGAGCATTCTTACCGTCCATATTTAGTACCAGACTCCCCGATGAGTGAAGATACAACACGAGAAACATACCACATTTATTTTGAAAATGTGCTAACCGTCGACCATTCCCTGGAGTCAATTCAAGGGGCGCCACTCTGCACAGTCAATCCGTCGAAGCGAGCTGAAGGTTTCGAATCACAAATAACTAAGAGCACATTTCTTTCTCCGAGTTTAAATGAGGTCTCTATGAAAGATCATCACTTTTTAGCTTAAACGCTACACTGGAATTTACCAACAGAAATCAAAATGCGTGTGACGAAAGCACGACACACTTGAGACAGCCCACACAAGAGTAGATCTTACATGACCTGACCACACAGTTATGCCTATTCAAATGCGCGTAGCAAAATGTGCGTTTTAAATTTTCTTTTTTCTCTGGCGGTATTGACATTGAAACAATCCCAGTGCACTAAGGGATTTATAGAGCCAATCTCGAAAATAATGATTGAACTCAGCACTATGCGCTTCGTTCAATAACTAATTTTCGCGATTTGCTCCATAAATCCCTTAGTGCACTGGGATGTCTCAATAACTTAAATAATAATTATTATAGCTTATATAGCGCGAACCACAGGAATCTTCGCTCTCCACCGCTTTAAATATTAACTATGAAAAAAACATACAATTTGAACATCACATACATTTATACAATACATGACACCACCATGAACTAGGAATTTTAAAACTGTAAACGCCCTTACCCAACATGCTCATGCATTAAATTTCAGAAGTTAGAGCACGTGTAAATAAAATGTAGACTGACACACACACACACACACACACACTAATGACCAGATATGCACACTCTGCAACTACAACCACACAAAATGTAGTTGTTGTTTTTTGTGTGTTATTAGTTGTGTTTTTGTTTTTGCAATTTAAAAAAAATTACAAAACCTTGGGGGGAGGTAGATAGTGGGGGGGAGGGGGGGGGGGGGAGGGGATATGTTGGCAGGAGGGGGGAAGTATATGTCGGCATTTGAGGAGTGGATTTTATACAAAATGAGTCTGTTACCTGTATTGACTGGGGAGGGTTCCCCCGAGCTACTGGCATGTCTTGCAGGGTGGCTAGCGGAGAGTTCAAACACTGTTTCAAGCAGTGCCTCCATGTTGGGAAAATCGTCGCCTGAAACAACCACAGACAGACATTTATTTTATTTTTGCTGGTATATCTCTAACCAGTCCATTAAAACACAGTATTTTCAGTGTCCCAATGTTCATTACAAACTCTCAAGATAGCCCAACTGTCACAAAAGTTTGTTTAGGCAAAAAAAGAATATAGGTATGGTTAAGGTAACATAGCCCCAAAAAATAGGGTAGGAAGGTAGACAATCACTTTTTTTTTATTTACTTTTTTTTCTAATGTGTACAAATTAAGGGGAGGTGGGCCAGTGCACCACCTTTTTTTTAATTTTGAATGTTTTATTGTGTCTGAATGTTATTTTATGAAAGAAATGAACAAATGATGACAAAGAATAGTCACTTTTTGTATTTTCGGTTGCTGGTTTTTGTTTTACGTGACAAAAACTGTCAAAATACAGACAAAAGTGGAGTACAGGAGATACACGGATTTTCATCAGATGTGATTGTCACACTTCTAATTATTGTTTTATTTTATCCTTCTGGGTATGCTCTAGGGGATTACGAAGCAGATCTTGTTTATTATATTTATATTTGGAGTTAGGAACACTTCTTTGTTACAACTGTCAAACTTTAGGGTAACGCTTGCGAAATTATTTTTTGAAATAATCTGGATATGACTATAATAAAATTTCAGCAAAATCCCTTCGTAATCCCCCAGAATGTTGTATTCTGCACAAACTACAAAAGAAAATATTGCTGTAGCTAAATTACAGCCAGAGAAATCGCGTAACCCAAGACGTAACCGTAGGCAAAATGGCTGAACTGAGAAAAACGACATTGAAGATTGAACACCACAGAAACACTATTGAAACAGACACACAATGACAAAACTGTGTTATGAATGAACAGCTTAGTTTATTTGAATTGCAAACTACTTAGCCTTTAGCACGCCAGCAGAGAATTTATGCGTCCATCCCTTCTTTCCCTCTGTCAACCAGCATGGGGATACTGCCCCAGCGCTAAACGTGCATCAATGACCCGATTCTCGTTTGTATTTGCATGCGAGAATAACGGTATTTTTAACGGTAACTTACTTGAGCCAGAACGAGACTTATTTCCTTCTGTTATCTCGTCGATTTGTTGGTTTCCTCGAAGTTTTCTGCTTTTGTTTTTACATCGATACAGTACTTTGGTGCTTCGACAAGCAAGATGGAGGATGATGAGTTTGAAACTTTCGTTTGATTGTTTTTTGACAACAAATCGTACGTGGAATCTGAACGATTTACTGAGGAAGCTCTTCGCAATGAACTGTGTATCGCGGTGAAGAAAATGACACAGTTCGTCAAGACAGTGACGGAATTTACGAAAGTGCAGATTGATACAAACAGTTGCTGATCCAGTTTCGTTCGGGAAATGGCAGGCCCAGCAAACATTACCGATAATCTGACTGATGTTGGATACTTTCTCCTGTTTTTGTTTTTTTTGCGTAGCAAATGCTCAACTTGCTTGTCGAGGAGATACTGCACAGAAACTGACTCAAATTCAGCGCAAAGCAAGCCAGTGCCGAGACGTAAAAAGTGTGCTGCATGGCGTGTTCGGAAATGGCGACCTGTGGATCTGCGTGGAGATCAAAGCTTTCCTCTGTATCGGAAACACCGACAGAATCCAAACTTTGGCCTAGTACCAGCGGAACTACTTGTTGTTGCTAACCGAACTAATAAAGACATTGTCCTCTTTCTTATTTCGAGCCATTGTTATCGTATCAAAGGTTGTTTCTCAAGGAAAAATTCGCTTTCGGTTATCACCGATCGTTTGATGTGTAACCAGGATGATGTAAAACCGAGTGAACTTCGGGTGTTCCCGTCATGGCCGAGAGTCTCTTCGGTAGTTTCCGTATGCAAAATTCGTAAGCTGAGCATGCGCACTCGCAAAGTAAACTGGTTCCCGATTTCGGTTTATGAAACGAACCAATGGATGTCGAGTACCTTCCAAATAAGGATATTTCCGTTCGATTACGATTGCTGCCTTTGCAACGGACAAGTGGCTGAGTGAATGGAACATTCATCAAAACACTGATGTCATGTTATAGGTCAAGAGCTGCTGCGCAGTTTCGTATGTCGTGAATGCACTGTTTTGCTGAGGACAAAGCCGTAACTAGCCTTTGAAATGAGACAATTTTTGGCGGGGGAATATCGACTACAGAAGACAATCAATGCCACACATGTTCACATTTTGTCTTTATTGACAGATAAATAGGACACTTTTGACAAAAACACCGACACACATGGATGATAGGTATGTTATGGAAACATAATCTGCTAAAATACCCAAAACAGTGTTTTGAACGATTTGGTCAATTTTGCACTGGCCCACCTGCCCTTAAACCTACTTGACAGGGAAATAAGTGTGCAACTCGAGCGCTTTCGCTTTCATAGCGTTTTCTGCACTCGTTTTTTTTTTTTTTTTTTTTGACAAATGTAATAAAAAGTTATAGGGTCGGCCCCTAAAAATAGGGTAGGTCGGGTTACCGTTACCACACCTATTTTTTTTTTAGGCCTTAAGAAACTGCACTATGAAACAATGATGCCAGACTGTTTCAACAGATTTTTGTTTTTTGTTTTGGACTTTTGTTTTACCCCGGACTAGCATGTCTCTGCAGATATGTACTGACATAAGCACAACATAAAGTCTCATACAAAACAATTCAAACTTTTCTTCTCATTTTCCTCAAGCGTCCTTTTTTTCAAAGGAGCAAACTTGGCTAAATCTAGCAGCAGTTCTAAAGCGGAACTGTCCACTAATTTAAATGTTAACGGTAAACTGAAACAGAAATGAGGTTTTCGTCTGTGAAACAGCATGAACATTTTACTTACTCAGCAGGATCATGTCTTGTTCAAAAGAAGCACCTCCACAGTTGAACAATACAGCAAAACACTTTTACCAGTGTTTCTCAGCAGAACTTTGATTTCTTGATGCACAACACTGCACTAGTGTTTTATTCAAAATAAGCGCTTCTTCTACAGGCGGACAACATCATTCTAATAAATAACGTGTAAGAACTTGCCTGTGTTTCTCTGCTTTTGTTCAAATTCATGACACAAAAGATCAAACTAACATTTTCTTCAAAACAAGAACCTTGTCCACCTCTCTTTAAAATAAAGGAACATAGCAGTGTAAAGGCGAACGACAAGAAGAAGAAGAAGGAACATAGCATACCAGTGTTTCTCAGTCGATGTTCAAGGGCTGATGCACGAGTTCTTTAAAACAAAGGAATGCTCTCCGTAAATCAAGGGAAATAACATACCAGTGTCCTCAGCCGATGTTCATGTGTTTGACGCACGATTCTTTAAAATAAAGAAATGCTCTCTGTAAAATCAAGGGACATAACATACCAGTGTTCCTCAGGCAATGTTCAAGGGCTGACGCAAGAGGTCTTTAAAGTAAAGGAATGCTCTCTGTAAAATCAAGGGACATAACAATTAACATACCAGTGTTTCTCAGCCGATGTAAAATAACGGGACATAACCTACCAGTGTTTCTCAACCGATGTTCGAGCGCTCGACGCACAATGTCCTGGGGGATGTCCATGTTGAGCACTGCTCGCACCATGGGCGTGTCCATGCGAGCCATCACCTCGCGCTGCTCCACTGGTTGCCGTCTTTCGCTCGATTCCCTCCCCGTGCTGCCACTTCGACGCCTGCTTCTCTCCCCTTCGCAAACCACCGGGGAATTGCTTCCCCTTGCTGGACCTTTGAACACAGTAGGTATTTTGTCAGTATGCATTCAGACAGAGAGAGAAAGGAAACAGCATAAAGCTATCAGCTTCAAGATTCGTAAAAATGTGAAAACGGTATTATGCTCTGAAATGTTCAAGGCGCAATATAGACAAGCGTGGCATATTATTATACCAAGAACGATATTGCTTACACAGGCTATGCGGAAAAGGTAAGTAAAGTGGTCTGTGAAACACTACCTCAGTGATATGTGCAAAAAAATACATTTCCAATCATGTTCTCATTTTTCCTTCACAGCCCCATTATTTTAAGAACCCATTATCAATTTTCAGACCTTGCTTTTGCAGACTTGCTGTTTATAACACAGGTAAATGTACCTACATTTTCAGATTCCCTCCCTTTCAAGACGTGATTTTTTTTTCTAGATATTAAAAGAAAGATGCCACTGGATTTTTCTCTTTCTCAGGCAATTTTTCTCAAAATATACGCAAAATTAGCTCCAGAGACAAAACCAGACTCCAACCTTCATAGACGGCTGTCTGCTGCACTCTGCCGTTTTCCTCCGACAGCACGTCCTCCACAAACTTGTCTCCCTTGACCTGCCGCACGTACTTGCAGCGAGGAAACCAGCGAGCGTGCTCGTGCCAAGGGTCATCCTCTCGCTCCCAGTTACGCAGTCCACCGTCACAGAAAAAACACTTGACGCTGTCATTGAATCCTACAAATCAAAAAACATATTATGAAGGAAATGAATCAATGTCAACGAACAGTTTGCAATAAATGACCTCTGGAAATAACTCTGTGGGATTTGTATGGGTTGTGAAAGAGTAAATTCCCTGATCTTGCTTTCACTGAGGAAAGCTTTCACCCATTCTTAATGTCCACATCTTCTTCTGCGTTCGTGGGCTGAAACTCCCACGTGCACTCGTGGTTTGCACGAGTGGAATTTTACGTGTATGACCGTTTTTACCCCGCCATTTAGGCAGCCATACGCCGCTTTCGGAGGAAGCATGCTGGGTATTTTCGTGTTTCTATAACCCACCGAACTCTGACATGGATTACAGGATCTTTTTCGTGCGCACTTGGTCTTGTGCTTGCGTGTACACACGGGGGTGTTTGGACACCGAGGAGAGTCTGCACACAAAGTTGACTCTGAGAAATAAATCTCTCGCCGAACGTGGGGAAACTCACGCTGACAGCGGCCAACTGGATACAAATCCAGCACGCTACCGACTGAGCTACATCCCCGCCCCATTTATGTCCACATGTTTTAGACACACCCCTAAACTAGACTGTCACGTGGGAAGGTTTGACTCAATAAAAGCCAGAGTATTAACTATTTCACAACCCACACAAAGCTGACAGTTATTTCCGGACTTCATCTATTGTGATAAATCCTTTACAATTTTGTGGGTTTCTTTTAGCTTTTTTTAAAGTACCAGAACCCCCCCCCCCCCCCCCCCCCCAAAAAAAAAAAAAACAACAAACAAACACTTTATTAGACAGGTTACATAACCTTTTCCACAGGGCAGGACCTCCTTTTACAAAAACTTCAAAGAAAAATATTCACCAACTTCAGTTAAAACAAAACCCATAAAATAAAATAAAACAGCAAATATTCCTCACAAGCAAAACAACATTAAACTGCTTGCATCTATGCATGGACACAGGCATCATTAGCTTTACATGACAAAACTATGTGCATTCATAGTAACGGGAAAATCTTACTAAAAATAAATTAAAAATCCGGAAAAATACATTTCTGAAAGCCAAGTCTGCCAAGGGTTAAATCTAGCAAGCTAAAGTGGGTATTTTGGCAAGCAATAATTACACTTCCTTGTTGAAGGAAAAGGGTCAGGTTGCTCCTTATGCTAAAAATATGTTAACTGATAGTATGACATTTTAATACTTCCTTGTGAGTGTGTGTGTCTGTGTGGGAGAGAGATAAAGACAGAGAGACTTCACACACAGTCAATACCGAAGAGTATGAGAGAGATAAAGACAGAGAGACTTCACACACAGTCAATACCGAAGAGGATGAGAGAGATAAAGATAGAGAGACTTCACACACAGTCAATACCGAAGAGGATGAGAGAGATAAAGATAGAGAGACTTCACACACAGTCAATACCAAAGAGGATGAGAGAGATAAAGACAGAGAGACTTCACACACAGTCAATACCGAAGAGGATGAGAGAGATAAAGACAGAGAGACTTCACACAGTCAATACTGAAGAGTATGAGAGAGATAAAGATAGAGAGACTTCACACACAGTCAATACCGAAGAGGATGAGAGAGATAAAGATAGAGAGACTTCATACACAGTCAATACCGAAGAGGATGAGAGAGATAAAGATAGAGAGACTTCACACACAGTCAATACCGAAGAGAATGAGAGAGATAAAGATAGAGAGACTTCATACACAGTCAATACCGAAGAGGATGAGAGAGATAAAGACAGAGAGACTTCACACAGTCAATACTGAAGAGTATGAGAGAGATAAAGATAGAGAGACTTCACACACAGTCAATACCGAAGAGAATGAGAGAGATAAAGATAGAGAGACTTCATACACAGTTAAAACTAAAGAGGATGAGAGAGATAAAGATAGAGAGACTTCACACACAGTCAATACCGAAGAGAATGAGAGAGATAAAGATAGAGAGACTTCATACACAGTCAATACCGAAGAGGATGAGAGAGATAAAGATAGAGAGACTTCACACACAGACGATGAGCAGAAGTCTTCTATATCGTATCTAATACCTTCATACTATTGCACATTTATTAACATCAAGAAAGTTTACACATTCAGTTTGCCTTTCACCCACATCTCTCTCTCACCACACCTTTCTCTCTCTTAAGAGCCCACAGCTTAACACGCCAGCCCAAAAGAATCCAGCTGATGGGGTGTTAAGCTCTGTTACATATTTTTCTCCCCAAGCTCACACAAACAGAACAGCATACACCAATCCAGCTTTGGCAAGTTGCTGGAGCGATACTGTTGCAAACATATTTTTTTTTGCAAGGAGCTTACATATATGCCATAAGAAAATTTGAAATACAACTGACACATTAGAAAATAATGTCGTCGACGTCTGATAGTTTATTTGTGTCTGATCGCAAAACAGTTTATGATTGTATCATAAATTAATTTATGTTCTAAATATTTTTTGGAGAAAGACCAGAGCACAGCTTATTGAAACAGACACTTCCAAGCCACTCGCATTACACAATTTAAATGCACAACTTACACGCATCTTGCACACCCTTAATTGTTCTCATCACTTGTTCAAAACACATTCATAACATCTAAACATTGATGCACAAAATACACCTGCATCATCCCAGTGACACAAAATACACCTGCATCATCCCAGTGACACAAAATACACCTGCATCATCTCAGTGACACAAAATACATTTGCATCATCCCAGTGACCCAACGTACACCTGTATCAACCCAGTGATACAAAATACACCTGCATCATCCCAGTGACACAAAATACACCTGCATCATCCCAGTGACACAAAATACACTTGCATCATCCCAGTGACACAAAATACACCTGCATCAGCCCAGTGACACAACGTACACTTGTATGAACCCAGTGACACAAAATACACCTGCTCTCCCCGCCTCTGAAAAACCAAATACAATTCACTTTCTCAGGAAGATTCGACTGTGAGTGACAGCCTTTCTGAGGGATTTATACATTCTGAACTGGCCTGAAGGTGCAAGGTGAACCCCGTCTGCCAAAAAATTGGCTTGCAGCTGTTGATACTTGGCTGCATTCTCATCTGGGAAGGAAACAAAATCATGTTCCCAAAACAAAACATTCGGTAGCAGTGCAGCTCCCTGCCGAAGCAAACGGTTTACCTCCCTTGCACTGGCATTGTACCTGCGATCGAACCTGTACTTTTTGGATGGAAAGCGGGGCATGAGCTGACACAAAATCACGTTCGGCACCCCAATTCTGGTTCCTTGAATCACTGGCACAAAGGCCAGAATCTGAGAGGAAATCTCCTCTGCTGAACATTCAGAGGAAATGTCGTTGTCCCCAATCATTATTAGCAACAGATCTGGCCTGCCAAATGACGCCATCGCGTGACCCAGATTTCTTGCCCAGTCTCCAACTTTCAAACCCCCTCTCCCCGAAACATTGACTTCGCAGGTACCGAGGCCAAAATTGGGCGAAACACCTTCGTCATGAACCAAAAATTCACCAAATCTTCTGGCGAACGAGTGGCCAGAGATAAGGATCTTAGCCCAAGCTTTATTTTCTTCGAGTTCGACTCCCGCACAACGACGGCACGCCATCACGGAAAGCGTCACTAGAAAACCTGTCAGTTTACTCGAAGCAAAGTTGACAAAATACCAGCTATTCGTGAATGGAATTGAGCACACTTACACGACTGGTACTAACTAGCAACAAAGAATAAGAAAAAAAATGTACTCAACGCTGGAAAGTCGTTAAAATGGCATAAAACGCCACCAAATTTCGAAGAGCTGTATTTTCACTTGTTGCTGCTTTCGAGTGGTGGGCGGAAGTGACCTTTTAGGATTTGCATCTTGGTTAGTCAATGAAAACTTGGATTGGATATGGATTTAACATCTTACTGCTTTTCATCCTAGAATTTAAAACCCCCATCAGAAATATTTTTCCACATAAATTATATTTATGATTTTTGATAATCGGATAAGAACTTCCAGTGATATGATGCTTCAAAGGAGGACAAATTTGACTGATTTCGGCTAAGCTTCAGCCAGCCCCCCAAGTAGAGTTAAAAACTTGAAGTGCAAGCAGATGCAGGCTAACATATAAGCGTAAAGAAATCTGGCTGTGACCAGTTGCTTGTGTTCTTGTTGCTTATTTATTTTGATTTTAACTACACCTAAGCATGCACACATTCAAGTAGTATTAGGCAGCTCGACTCTAGATGCTGGTAGCTTCTTATTGTGAGGAAGCAAGCCGAATTTTCCAGCAACGAGATAACAAAATGAAATGTCGAAACGTATGTACACCCAAGCAGAAGACCAAGTACGCACGGAAAAGATCCTGTAATCCATGGAAGAGCTTGGTGGGTTAAAAAAACATGACAACTTCATGCATGCATCCCCAAAAATTGGTGTTTGGCTGCCTAAATGGAGGGGTACAAATGGTCACCCACATAAAAACCCACTCGTGCCAATAATGAGTGAACGTTGGAGTTTGAGCTCATTAACAAGGAAGAAGAAAAGTGATTATGAAATGAAATGAAAGGTACCAGCGTAGAAGAATCCAGCGTGTGAGAGTTGCTGTGGCGTCTGACTCTTGCCGGTGGGCCAGGACGTGTAGGAGCCGATTCTGGCCGCTTCGATGGACATGCTGGGGTGCTTGGGGCGGTCAGTCACGATCCCCAGCAAGTCTTGTCGCGTCACATGAGCATTGACACCGTGTGCCGTCACGCCTGGCCCGTCTGATGCTGCAAGGGTAAGTATTACAAACAAACAGAAATGAATACATTGACTAATGCATTCTGATACTGCGAGAATAAGAATTATAAATAAACTAATTAATACACTGAATAATGATTTCTGATACTGCAAGAGTAAGTATTACAAATAAACTAATTCATTATTTGACTAATGATTTCTGATGCTGCAAGAGTAAGTATTACACACAAACAAAATTAATACTTGACTAATGATTTCTGATGCTGCAACTGCAAGAGTAAGTATTACAAACAAATAATTGAATAATGATTTCTGATGCTGCAAGAGTAAGTATTACAAATAAACTAAGGCAAAAAAAAAAAGTTGTATGTTTCTGGTAACATGGCTACAAAAAATAGGGTAGGTAGGTAGGGATATTTTTTTGTTTTTTTGTTTTTTTGGTCAATATACAGTGACGCAAAGAGACTGGACTTACTATACAAAGAGAAAGACAACACATTACAAAACAAACGAGACAAAAGGGATGCGGGGTTATCCCCCTTGTGTCGTCTGCCGTCTGTTACTTTCGTTTTGACGCGCTTTTTATCTTTTTTTTTACAAATGCAATAAAAAAAAAGTCTAGGGTCGGCAGGAAAAAACTAGGTAGGGTCGGGTGACCAGAAACATACAACTTTTTTTTGTTGGTCTAAATAATACATTGACTAATGATTTCTAATACTGCAAGAGTAAGTATTACGAATAAACTCACTAATACATTGACTAATGATTTTTCATTCTGCTAGCTAGAATATGAACTATAAATAAACTAATTAATACATTGACTAATGATTTGTTTCTGCAGATTAACCAGTACCTTTACTGATCAATCACAGTGCAGTGGAACACACCTTTCAAAGGGAGAGGGGTGGGATGTTGCTGTTTGTTGAGTGTTTGTTTTTCCAGTGTATATTTTCTTGGTGCAAAATAACCAGGCACACTTGGATGGAGCATTTAATGCCGGGACAGGGCGGTGTGAGAGCACAAAGTACAAGGACAAGCAACAGGTGTAAGAACAGCAAAATGAAATAAAATAGAAATTTAAAAATTACCAGGCACACCAGTGAGAGAGATAGGAGGTGTGTGTCTGCTCCGCTCCCCGAAGGACACGCTCGGCCCCACAACAGGCGCAGGGGCGGTCATCTGGTTGTCGCGCACCATGGGGCATGTTGGGAAGTGGCGGGCATGCTCGTTTGAAGGGACGTCCCCTTCCTGCCAGTTTCTCAGCGAGCCTTCGCAGTACACGCACTGCACGCGATCCTGCGGACCGGTGTACACAAAGCCTGCTTCTGACAACAGCTGGGGATACACCTGCAAATCCAGTGGAAATAGATATGATCAGCAACGTTTGAAAAGCTACCCAAGTCTGAAGATAAAAACTGATCCTGCAGGCCTGTGAACACGAAAACTGTTTCTGATAATAGTTTGAAATGCACCTGGAACCCAACTTAAGTCTGGAGATGAATGAAAACTGATTATGAAGGCCAGTGTACAAAAAGCTTATACGAGGGGATGGAGGGGGTGGGGGGGGGGGGTCAGTTATGGGGTCTTACTCTGTTCAAGCAACATCAGTTCAACCTATGTCCATTTCATGATGATACATCTAAACAAGGCATTGTGAAAAAGGTGAATAAGGAGGAATATAACTTAAAAGGCAGAAGAGTTCATACCGGGGTATACATTACATGTGTGTGATAGTGTGGACACGGGTTAATTCCTGTATCTCCTGAACGGCTATTGCAGCCTCTTCGTCTGAACTTGCACGTTGCCGCTATAAAGTCCCTTTTCTGTTTCCCCGGCCCTGCATTTCTATACTAGAAAACAACAAACAAACAGACATGCTTCTCCTTCCAGACCTTGTCTGTCTTACCTGAGCAGCCAAAGGCCAGTTCTCAAAGGTTTTCAGTCGCTCTGTGATGGAACTTTTGCACAGTTCAAAGTCGATGCCAGAACTGGCGCTGAGATGTGACCTATCCACTCTGATTTCTGCCTCGTCCTCACCGAGCCCCTGAGCACCCTCTGGGGGAACTGCAAGAACATAACAGAAAGCTGTAATGGATCTGGTCACAGCCACAACATGGCATAGAGTACAGTGGAACCCCCAATTTAAGACTCCCTCCCTTTAAAGACTTGTTTCTTTTAAACTAAATTCTGTCCATAAACCTCTGTAATATATATATTATAACCCCCATTTTAAGACTCCCTACTTTTTAAGACCTGACTTTTGCAGATTTTTGGAGGTCTTAAAATGGGGGTTCCACTGCAGTGACAAAGTGATAGAATTACCTCTTAAAACGAGTCTCCCACTGATGCTTTATTTTGGTAAAAATATTACTTTTTACTGGAAAAACCAACACTGATCACAAATGTCCTGCTAACGATCTATTCTAAATCAGTAAATGAACTGATGACTTCGTACAAATCCTTCATCCTTACCAAGTGCTGCAGGTCCACTGGATTCCAAGTCTGGATCGGAGCCGAACATCTCGCCTCTACTGACGCCGCCGATTTCGCTGAATGTCCGACTGAGGTCATAATAAACCTGCGTAGGGTTGCGATCTAGTTCAGCGCACTTCTCCCGCAACCACTCTTTAATGGTCTCTGTAGTTGCAGCATCAGGTGCGATGATGGGAACGTTGGTGCCGTCTAGTTCTCTGACGTGAGCACACTGCGGCGCGGACTGCCTGTGCAGCTGGTTAGGGTCCACGCCTTGCGATCGCCAGGTGGTAAGAATGGTGGAGCAAGAGTAACACCGCACTGCATCGTCAGGGCCTGTGTAGTACAGACCTCCTTTGGCCATTAAGATTGGATGACACTGACAGCCTTCTAGAGGCGCCATGGAATTGTAGGATGCCAGGCGGACTTTTTCCTCATTGAAGCTTCGCCGACTTAGCGCACTGTCTGGCGGAATTGGTGCAAAGGCTTCTGGGCCTGAGCTTCTTCCGATAAGTTCCGTCATTTTGCGTTTAAAATACTATGAAATGTTGAAACTAATGAAGACGTTATTTTTTGTCACAATGTGCCAAGTACAGAAACTGATCTCTAGAACTTATAATGCAAAATGTCAGGATAAAAAAAAAAATTCAAGAGACACAACAAAAAATGAACAATAACCTATCACTGTATCAGATAACTGTCTTCAAACTGTTTCTTTCTCGAAGATTTTGTTTGTTTGTGAGTTAGTGTCAGTTCTCATTTCCTTGTCAGTTAGTGTATCTTTGACTTTGAGTAAGAGCTTGGATCACAGAGTGTGTTGATCATTGTAAATCAATGTGTTACTGCTTCTTCTTTTTCTTTATCATGACTGCGCCTCTTGTCTTTCTGAGCCAATGGAAATTTCACAAGAGTAATCATGCCTTTGGATTATATGATACTGTGCGGAAAAGTACTGATGACACTAGGAGTAGTACTATGGTAGGGACATCACACTGTTTCCTCACTGACTTCAGTTCCTGCATGGGTCCAGTGATTTGCCGTTGTCATGTCACCAACCTGTCACAAGATTACGAGTTAAAAATGACACAGTACTATCATAAATAAAACTATGACAATCAAAAGTTACAATTAAGTTCAATGAGCACAATGTGAGTAATATTGTAGATTTCATCACCAAATGTTGTGATCATTCATGAATACACACGCATTGTCATTGACGTATACACTATACATATTATTCCATGCTAGCTGTTTATGCCGGGCAGTCTAAAATGTTACTTTCTTCAGACCAGCGTCTCAGTTACTAAAATAAATCGGTATTTCACGGACTGACGACAGTATCAACGACAACGGAAATGTTAGATGGAAACGAACACAAACATCAACATATAGGGCCTACTGTTTACAGTCAATTACCGAGTAGGTCCAACGGCAACGATCACGATGCAAGATAAAATTGCAACATTCAAGTGAGTCAGATTGTGATTCAACAGCTAACGGCAATATCCCTCGTTAATCATCGAAGTCACGTTTATGGCTAAATATAAATACACGATTTCTTACCTACCACCGAATGGGTTTCGAACAGCATATTTGAAGGCAAAAACGAAAGAGCCAAAAAATAAAGTCCAAGCATTCCTCCGGGATTACGAAGGGAGGCAACTAGCAAATTAATTCATCCGGTCTGACTAATGAATGCCGGACGTTTCGGCCCTAAGACGTTTCGGGCCTAAGACGTTTCGGCCCCATTTGGGACGTTTCGGCCCTAAAAGTCAGGACGTTTCGGCCCATTTCAGGATGTTTCGGCCCTAAGACGGTTCGGCCCTAAGACGTTTCGGCCCCAATTTTTTTTCTTCTCAAAAATCATATTAAAGCCATATGTACTCGATGACTATACACGCTAATTGCTTTACCAACAGCTGGAGACATGCTAAATTAAGTTCCCTGCAAGATATTGTGGTCTAGGACCCCTTAAATGTTGAGATATTTGAATTTTTATTTTGATCTAGATCGTCCTATTTATAGATTTGCCAACAGAGGGAACGTTGACGCAAGGTAAATAACTCCGCGTCTTTGTTGACATCCTCACTTTTTCAGAGGCTAGAACAAGCTGTTATGCATGTATGGTCCGCGCATGGCGACATATCGTCATTACATGGTCTTATGGTGCGTTTGACATCGATTATGGGCAAACTACACTTTGTAAACACGGGAGCGCGTACATATGCCTTTAAAATATAACCTATATATAATAATATATAGCGCCCTTGATGCGTGTACAGCTCATATTCAATCCAGATTACCAGAGTCGCCTTCAGTGTGGCGAGATATGTGCGCGTTACAAATAAATTATCATGTTGTATTATTAAAGACATTCAAACAAATCGACAGTGTCCTTGTCTGGCTGTGTGAATGGGTATCGTGTGAATGAATACATGTCTATCTCTCTCTCCCTCACACGACACGTATTACCAATACCTGTCACAATATAGACCAGTTGGTCTAAGAGGACGTTAAACCCTAATAGTCAGTCACGACACGTGTTGTACGCACTCAGTCACATTCAATAGTTGTACGAAAAGTATTTGTATCGTGTGAAACATGTGACCTGTCTAAATTTCATGCAAGGCTGTGTGATGAAGGTGAACTGTTAATTGTGAGTGAAACTCATTGTTGGGGTGTATAAGAGAAGAGTGTTGCCTGGCGAGTGGGGTCAGTTGTCCAACACAGACAATGGATTTGTGTAGCTATTGTTCTCACCCTGTGAAAGGTCGTCAACATGCACTTCAGTGTGACACCTGTGATGTGTGGCAACATCGTCTTTGTAAGACCGGTAAGCGATAATTTTTCCTCTGTAGCTGTTTGAATGTGTAGTGTGCGAGAATATGTAAAACAATTGTATATGGTATTTTAATATATAGAACAGATTCCATACAGCCAATTGATTAACGGAACAGTTGTTAACAGTTTGAAGTTTTTATTCTGGTTGGCTAGTGAAAATCCTGTCAAATGCAACACTTCTGGTTGAATACTCTAGTTTCAAAACGTTATAAACAATGCAGTTATAGCAACTGTGGTTTGTACCCGGTAAGCAATTCTTTTTGGTGGACTTACTGACTTTCTTGAAATGACTCACCTGTCTGGCAAGTTAAGACTGATTTTGAGATCTGGCCATCCCTGCAACTGTCTTAATTTTGCAATGCTCTTCATGCAAGTTGCACTCAAATTTGTGAGCAATTTGTTATGTAACACTTGGTAAATTGTCCTAAATGATTCTTTAGTAAAAGTTGTTGTCTCCTTTCTCTTTCTAATATTGATTATTTTCTTTTTTTTCCTTTTGGAAGTGTTTTGACCATGTGCAACAGGCTGCAAGTCATTTTGGAGGAGGAAGCCCCTGATTGCATCTTTGTCAAAACCAGAAAGAGACTTCTACGTGTCTCCAAGAGTCAGCCATCACAACCACCTGTTACCCAGAGCCAGCCATCACAACCTCCTGTTCCCAAAGTAATCCAATCCTGTTGCCCGTTTTGATACAGGCAGCAACAGGATGCACTTAGGAGGAGGAACTAGTAGAAGTAGAGAAAGCGGTATTAACATAACAGCTTTTTCCTCTTAACTATGAAACCACACAGATAAACAAGGAGAGCAACCCTTCCACAAAGTAAACAATCCTGACGACTCTAATTTCAACAATTTGTCAACTCATGTAAAAGCTTTGCCAGATCCAGATCTACTCTTTACACATGTAATGGGCAGAGCCAAACATTGTTGAACAGCTGCTTCGTTTCTGCAGAGATCTGTATCTGTAAGTTTTCAGTCTGAAAGGTAGTAGGGTGGGTCGCATCTAAAATATAAATGTTTGTCTTGTCAAAACCTATGTAAATGTTCTTACATTTTAAGACTCCCTCTTTTTCTGTACTGGAATTTTTTTTGTATCAGATTATTGTTTGGAGTTTTGAAAAGAAAGGTTCCTGTGTACACCATTATAGATATGACTTTTACTGTAAGTTACATGTGTGTTTTTGGTATATATAAAACATCAGAAATTGTGAAAGAAACAATTGAAAGTCAGCAGTGTAATGTCTTGGGGTTGTTATGCGGACAAAACCAACGGACACAAGCAGGGTGAGGTGCAACGGTTTATTCGGTGACCACATGGCAGGCTCTCTGTACGGAAGTATCCGTGCGCATGCCTGAACCAAACATTGAACCCCGATAGTACATAGGTACCGTAGATACAATGAACTGGTCAAAGGGAGACAACAGCATGCTAGCCATTATAAGCAGAGACTTTCTTCCGAGATTTGTTAAAATCTCTTAGCAGAGAAAGAGAGAGAAATAAGTATCCCTTCACAGACAGCCTATTGGGAGCATCAGACCCTCCTCAAGGGGGACCGAGATTTACAGAGCAAAGTCCCTTTATAAATATATAAAATATATATAAATATATAAAACTAGATATCTTTCTTCCCAATATGTTTATTGCCAAGTGGATGAAGTCATCAGATTTGATCTGCTGCTAACGTTTATCAACATAAGTAAAGTTTTTTGAGCTGACTGTATTGTGTGCATTTTGTTTGCAAGTGCTGATATGTTTGACTTTGTGCTGTAATGCTTTGTCTTGTCTCTCGTTCTCCATTTCAAAGTACGAGAACTCAGATTTTGTTCTGACACACTCATTGCATCATACAAACACCAATAAAGACACACACAAAAAGTGAGCCAAACAAACATTTTTTCTCAGAACATGTTATGGTATGCACAGGGGACATGAAATGGAGAGAAGACTGTGCGCAGGAAGAAGAGAGAAACATTCAAACAAATGAAAACAAACCAGTAAATTGTTTAAGGTTGCTCGTGCATTTTATTCTACCTATATTGACATGCATTTTATTCTACCTATATTAGCGAAACCGATAGGCTAGATCCTCAAGGTCTAATCCTCGTCTCTGTTGCACAAACCCTTGCATCTTTTGCAGGTGAAAAAAAGCTTGTGCCTTCCGTCTGCTGTTGTGTCTACACGGCTGATGAGTCGAATCCACTTTAATCTCGTTGTGCTGGTTTCTTCTTGTGTGTTGGATGCGGATCAGACCTGTTTACCCCCATAAGTGTTTTGGAGTAATGCTCAACCCCAAAAATAGTAATCCTGGCACAAAAATAGTAATCATCCAGCATTCGTCGCCAATTACAACGCACATGACAACTGTGTCTGCGAAACGCAATCATGATGCACATAATTATATCCATCATTCACAAACAAAACACATCAGTCAGTTTTTGTAGTCATCATAATTTCAAAAAAGATCACATCAAAAGCACATGCATCACTGATTCTTTTTCTTTTGCTCGTAGTAGGCCTTTTTCAGTGTGCCAAGCGCTTCTCTACTGTACTTGCGCCATACGCAAAGCTGTGTTGCAGACGATTTGTTTCCTCGAAAAAATGACGCAGCCAATGAGAGGCGTCTGTGCGGTCACGTGATTTTCCTTCTTTGTTCCATGTAAACGTCGGAACTGTTTAGTGGTGTATTTTTGTAAGAAAAAACAAAATCTGTAAATGAGTTTGTAAGAAAAAACAAAATTTGTAAATGAGGGCCGAAACGTCCTAGGGCCGAAACGCCCATTGGGCCGAAACGACCATTTGGGCCGAAACGTCCTGGTAAATTGGGGCCGAAACGACTTGGGCCGAAACGTCTTTGGGCCGAAACGACTGGCTCCCCTGACTAATTACCACGCGACCGCGCCCGACCGGACCGCGTGCGAGCCGAAAGTAAAACCCTATGGAAAACCAAATCGGCCAATGCCGCGCGCAATTTCAGCCGGAAATCCGATTTGGCTTTCCAAAAACCCGAAGTATAGTAGTCTGGCAGTAAAAAGCCCGGTTAAAGTTTTCCGCATTTACTGACTACAATTGTTTTGGCCAGTGTAGGGGAAGGGCTCCTAATATGGACCGGCTCCTAATATGGACCACCACCAACTAACGGCGCTAGAGCGCCCAAAAAAGTTTTATTCGCTGTATTCACCCTCTTTGGATAACTTCCACATGTCAAAACAGTTGCAGAATAACAAATCTCAAAACCGTTAGGCTTTTTCTCTTTTTTCACTTTTGGCAGTGTTCACTCTAAATTTGCCGCCTAAAACGGACTCGTTTCTGTCTACAGCCAAAGCTTTTATCAAACAGAAATGGCTATATATGACAGCTAAAACCGTATTTGTTACATTTTAGCAGTGTTGACCCCGAGTTTCTACTGCAAACAAAAAATAATAGCAAAATCTCAAAGTATGTGCGAGTCCCCTAATATGGACCACCTTCAACAAATCGAAGAAAATAAAAGCTAAAGGCTATTTTCATTCATTCATTAAGAAGCTTGCTGGTAATAACCTATAACTAGCCCTCGAGATTTAAAAAAAAAAATGCAACGAAAAGTCTTCTTTTCGTGGAAGTTGATAATTTCACTTATTTTCACTCTGTTTTTGATAAGCTTCTTTAGTTTCCTGGTGTGCTTCAAATAATGCTCTCATCAACCCGAAACAGATAAATCTAGAGCATATTTTAATTAGGCTGACTTGTACACTAAGTTGTATCATGTTATTTTGAAATATAGGGGGCTTTTTACAGTGATTCGTGAAGGCCGCTTCACTGGTCCATATTAGGCGCACAGGCTCCTAATATGGACCCTTTGTGATTTTTTCTGTATTTAATTTTTGCTGAATGTGTATCAAAGCTATTTTACTCGAATTAGGCCTAACAGTTAACATAAGAAAGAAGGACTACCAAGCACAAAATGAAACTTCTTTGCACGAAAACAAGCTAGTTATCAGCAATAAACAAAAAGTGGTCCATATTAGGGGCCCTTCCCCTACTTTCAAAGTTACGTATGACATTATGTAAACACTGCTAAAATTGATCAAATACAGGCTTAGCTGTCATATATAGCAAGTACAAAAAAGAAAATTTAAGCCTAACCGTCGGTTTTTAGGTTTGTGTTTCTGCAACTCATAGATGTGTATTGACAGGATCGCCAACTCGTTGCGCGCGCTCACCAAGTAGCGGAAAGCGGAAAAGACGATTTTGACAGTAACTTTACTTCCGGTGCAGTCTTTCAACACATGGAGAAGAAGGAGAATTTCGAAGGGGAGGTGGAGTTTGTGGCTGAGGTATGTGAAAAGCAAACAAAGCAATACAAAAAGATCATTGCTGATGATTGAAATGAGTCATGTGAATCAACAATAAAGATTGATTGTGGACGGCACGTCATTATTTTTGTTTTTAACACTTGAAACGCGAGAGCATCTGACACACTGGTAAATCCGAAGCTGTGCACGCAAGCTGATCAGCAGATCGTTTTTCTGCAGAATTCTCGCTCACATCGGCCACTATTTTAGCTCAGCGAACCGACAAATTTGCAACAGAACAATTTCTGAATGTTAGAAATTCGGCTGTAGATTTATAGATACCCTTTCTATTCCATGGTTGTTGTTTTTTTCAGGGGGAAAGTACCGACATCTCAATCGCTGAAAAGATGACAGCACAAACTGCAAGAATTGCCAAAAGTAAGTAAAAATATTGACAGATCTATGTAAAAGACTATGAAAATTTAGAACTGGAACAACAGATATTCAAGAAATAACCGATAAGTGATATATTATAACTGAACCATTGATTGATTTGACATGTACATCATGCATGGAAGTTAAAAATGGTGCAGGAACTGAAGTCAGATCAACACATCAAAAAGATCAGTGCAATATATATAATTTGTTTTCTCTCCCCTCTAGCAGAATTCTGTTTTGATATATATGTTTGATGTCTTCTGTTGTTTTTAAATTCATTGTCACTTCTAAATTGCATGCTTTATTGCAGAACGCTTGTTCTTTCTGCCTTTCAACGGAGCTCAGAGAGCTTGTCGACCTATTCTCCACCAAATCGTTCAACTTCAAACGTCTATCAACTGCCATTAATAGCTATCATCCAGCTATTTGTATGGACAGTTAGACTTATTTCTCTAGAAATTTAGTTTTACTAAGGGTTTATTGTTCTGCTTTTTTTCAGACATTCCGTCCCGCACCAGAATTGCCAGAGGTTGTTGCAACCACAACTTTGAAGAACTGTGTCGTGATGTACAGCAGCTTCCCGAGTCGTGGTGCCTCGCGAAGAACGAGGTGAACCAGGTGGTTAAGGTTGTTGTGCTGGAGCCTGGAGGCCAGCTTGGTTAAGGTTTGACTTTGAGTCAGCATTTTCAGTCTACGCAGCTGATGGTGTTTGGATTTAAAGTGTAAAGGAAAAAGTCCCTCCCGAAGCAGCGTGCTGCAGTTTAGACTGGCTTGGCGACAGTGTTGAAGTGAGTGACAAGTAACATTTTCAGTAAATCGCTTTGTGTTATAATTATTCAACACCAATTCTGAGCCAAGAGAATGATTTTTTTTTTCTTTTCATTTGGAATGTTGTGTTTTATAGGTTAGGTGTGGAAAATTGGATTTGACTGTAAAGCTCTTTAGCAGAGAATGTAAATAAACTTGACCAAGAAATTATTGCGACAAATTTCAAACTCCCAAATTAAAGCATTGATTAATTCCCGTTAATTAATTAATTAAATTTCACAAGAATTTATGCTTTAATTTGGGTGCAACATGTTGAAACTTTGTTTGAAAATGTATCTACTTCATTGATTAAATATATATGCATGTGTATGAATAGGAATCTTTCTTGTGTCAAATTGTGCGAATTGAGACTGAGTGAGATAGTGAATGTTGACCAGTACATTACAGGGCCGGACTAAGCAAAGAGGAGGAGGGGGGGGGTTGCCAGTGGTGGTCCAGGGGGATGTTCCTCTGCCCCTTGTGGGGGTCAGGGGGCGAAGCTCCCTTAAGCTGAAGGGTAGGTCATATTCTGAGATAGGAAAATGGTCGCTCCTTGCATGAAACGGCATAAAATAAACAATAATACATTTTTTTTTAAATAAGTGAGGTACATGTTTAGGGTGGGGAGGGGGGGTTGCGCAACCTCCATAACCCACCCACCCCCCCACCCCGTAGCCCTAGTCCGGCCCTGCATTAATTGCCACTGTATGGTGTGTGTCACTGTGACCAAAGATACATATGCTCTATTTGAGTTCATACAACTTCCAATTCCATTCAAACGTTAACAAAGTGTTGCTTTCTTTCTTTCTTTATTTGGTGTTTAACGTCGTTTTCAACCATTCAAGGTTATAACAAAGTGTTGCTGGTATGCGACTGAACATGTTCTATTAGGAAAGCAAAGCAAATTCCAGTGTACATAGTGGTCAACATAAAAACAATCAGACGCATCGATGCAAGACATATATCAAGTGGCTGACAATTGATTTTGAAATGAAAACTGTTTGCAAAATATCTCGCTGTCAAAATTATATCTTGAACAAGTACACAAAGGAATTAGGTTTGAACCATAGCAAAATGAATATGTTTCAATTTTTCATGTTGCAGACTTAAATTTACATGGACTCATGAAAATACAGAACAGGCACTGAACAAGCCATGTGATACAATACTGAGCCAAATAGGAAGAGAAGTACATTTTAACGACAGCAGATTTTAATACCAAAAATCGACACCTAAGACAACAATCAAGAAGTTCAAATTCAATGTACATGCACTTGATCAGATAGGATAGTTTGTACTGCATGAAGAAAGATCATACACAACACACTACAGAGATCCTTCCTGATTGTTCTCAACATTGTATGTTTTCAGCTTTTTCCTCAGTCTTTTCTTTCATGTACATTTCATTTTGTCCATCATTGTCTTCAGTTTGTGGTGGAGTCTTATTTTAAAAAAAAACAGAACATTTTGCAAAGTGTCTTCTTGAACAGCTTGTGAAAGATCAAATGAATACAACGTGTCATAAAAACACACCGGAACAGCATCACTGTTCCTGCATGGTTCAATAAAGTCATCTGCTTTTGCCTGTGTGTTGATGCACAGGTTTCCCAGAAAATATGTTCCATGGACATCAAGTCACCAAAGGGAAGTAATCGCTCTTTATGCATACGACATGTGTAATAGATTAAGCGAGAGTTGTACGGAACCTTTTCTCCTGGCACGAGAGGATGAAAGTCGCTTGTATATTTCAATGCTTGTTATTCTCTCAGGTGCCAGGAGAAAAGGTTTTGTACAACTCTCGCTTACTCTATTACACAGTCACGTCGTATGAATAAAGAGCAATTACTTCCCTTTGGTTATTTGATATCATCAACGCTTTGCCTCATTCTGTTTAAGATTTCTGCTTTGTGTTGCATGGACAGACACATCTGCAATACATTGGGCTTGACAAAGGTCAGTTTGCCCTTGTTCAGCATGCTTGTCATGTCAGGGGTGGTTTCACTCTCTTCACTGTAGGATTCAGGTGCGTAAGTCAGGGCTTCCAAACACTGCAATTTCTCATCTCTGTACGCACTCTTTTGGAGACACCAAACTCTCTGTTTTAGCTTTTTGGCAACACATCCTCCAACATACTTTGCATTGTCCTCTTCATCCTCTTTGATTTCTAATGCACTTACTGGTTCCCTAGTTTTTCTTCATAGGCCTTTAAGACACCAACAGTATAAACATGTTCAAGGCAATCCAGGCTGAAACTGCAGGGGATACTGTCAACTCAGTAATGCCTGAATGCTGGGTTGAAAAAGCAGAGTAGTACCTGGCCCACGCCTTCTCCTTGGCAGCATTCCCAACCTTGCCTCAGGGAACTAGGCAGTCATGAAGAAGCAGAAGTTTCTCTTCCAGATCTGCACCTAAAACACAGAAAATAAAATATTATAATTAAAACAACACACAAATATAGCAGAAATCAACCCAAGAGTGAAACTGAAGATGTAGATGCATGCACACAATCAAAACCAACAACACACGACAACAACCCAAAACTACACTTTACATGAATGGATGTGAACATATTAAATGTTCTATTCCATTTGTCGTTATAGAACATGTAACGATGTTGACAAACCACTTTCATGAATCCTTATCATGTCTTACAACTATGACATGTGCTATTAATGATCCTAAAAAACACATGAAATATTGTAGTGGCAGGCATGTACCTAAAATATTTGTAAACAGTAGCCTCTCTGTGCAACGAAGCAGTATTTTTGCTCGATAACTATGAATAAAAGTGATCTTTCAGGTACTGGGACTTTGCAAGCTGATTTTTTTTATACCGCCTTACTCAAAAACTTACTTTTCAATTACTGAATTGGTCGACAAGCCCTCTGAGCTCCGGTGAAAGGCAGTTGTCATTCTTGATAGATGCACAAGCGTTCTGCAATAAAGCATGCAATTTAGAAGTGACAATGAATTTAAAAACAACAGAAGACATCAAGCATATATCAAAACAGAATTATGCTGGAGGGGAAAGAAAACAAATATATTGCACTCATCTTTTTGATGTGTTGATCTGACTTCAGTTCCTGCACCATTTTTAACTTCCATGCATGATGTACATGTCAAATCAATCAATGGTTCAGTTATAATATATCACTTATCGGTTATTTCTTGAATATCTGTTGTTCCAGTTCTAAATTTTCATAGTCTTTTACATAGATCTGTCAATATTTTTACTTACTTTTGGCAATTTTTACAGTTTCTTGTGTGGTGATGCTGTCATCTTTTCAGCGATTGAGATGTCGGTACTTTCCCCCTGAAAAAAACAACAACCATGGAATAGAAAGGGTATCTATAAATCTACAGCCGAATTTCTAACATTCAGAAATTGTTCTGTTGCAAATTTGTCGGTTCGCTGAGCTAAAATAGTGGCCGATGTGAGCGAGAATTCTGCAGAAAAACGATCTGCTGATCAGCTTGCGTGCACAGCTTCGGATTTACCAGTGTGTCAGATGCTCTCGCGTTTCAAGTGTTAAAAACAAAAATAATGACGTGCCGTCCACAATCAATCTTTATTGTTGATTCACATGACTCATTTCAATCATCAGCAATGATCTTTTTGTATTGCTTTGTTTGCTTTTCACATACCTCAGCCACAAACTCCACCTCCCCATCGAAATTCTCCTTCTTCTCCATGTGTTGAAAGACTGCACCGGAAGTAAAGTTACTGTCAAAACCTCTCGCAGCCGCAGACGGGAGTTCGAAACAGGGCCAGCGTTGGCGCGCGCGCAGAGTTGGCGATCCTGTCAAGGGATATCTATGTGCAACTGCAGTGCGGCCGGGGGTTTGGCATGTGCAAGTTATCCAGAGAGGGTGAATACAGCGAATAAAATTTGTTTGAGCGCTCTAGCACGTACCGTTAGTTTGTCAGAACAGGAGGTGGTCCATATTAGGCGGTGGTCTATATTAGACAACCTTCCCCTATGACGCATCTTAAAACTGAGCGTATCTGAGTTTTGTCCAAGTCCAATCATGTCCGGCAGAAACTGAAAAAGCGCCCTACCTGTTTAGAGAGCGTGCGACCTTGATCTTAGGTTCTAACTTGACATGAATACTAATGTTTAATATTAGCGGAACAATAAGAAACGAACCCAAATCACCCGGGATCGACTCACAGAAGTACCAATAAGCTTTTCTCTGCGGATCGCGAATTACTCCATTAAGAATGCACAAAGCAAATTACCAACTGCGCAAAAAATTACCTGGGATATGCGTTAATTTCCGTATTTCGTCGAATAAGATATTCAGCGGGGTTTCACTGAGTCAAGTCAGTTGAGCCCATTGCCATCGCCGGCGTAATAGTGCTTGGACTAGCTGCAGAATAGGGGCTGAATTGTTCGGATTGGTATACCAACATGATACTTCAGTACAGTTAAAAAGACATCTCTCAGGATCCAAATGCCAGGGAGGGGCAACTTTTAAATGGTCTATGAACGAAAATATGACCTGTTTAGTAAGCATACCATCAAAACGCACTTTCGCAGAAGGTGAACATTTAAAATACCAGTTCTTTGTAACTATAAGGGTTTAGTTTACCTTTGAATTAACATTTATGTTTGCCTGTACCATGTTTCTAACATCAGGACAATAAACACACTGCAGGGGCGGATCCAGGGGGGTTTCCGGCCCCCCCCTCCCCCAGCCTAATTTTTTTTAAAGTATAAAAAAATACATTTAAAAATAAAGAGAAACTGAAGGCTCAAATTGCACCAGATTCCTCCATTTTCCTTGATTTGTATCAACATTTTCTGGGGGGGGGGGGCATGCCCCCGGGCCCCCCTAGGAGCTGACCATTGTCTTCTAAATGACGGTTTCGGAAGGTAGTTGGGTAATTTGCTGGCTCAGGTTGCACCAGATCGGTCAATTTTCCTTTTATTGGTAATCTAATTTGTCTTCTTAAATTTATTTTTTGAAGGTGTATTAGGGGAAGTTTCCTGGCTCAGATTGCACCAGATTGCTCCATTTTCGCGCCCACAACTAAACGCTTCGCGTCGTCGAATTGTCCCTTTAAGAAATTTGGAAACCCCCATGATGTGATCCGCCCCTGCACTGGCTATTGACGTTTTATAATTATATACAAATGAATAGGTTTTCTTTTCCAGAACGGTACCGTCTAGTAACAATCGCAAGCTTGCACATTGACTATTAAAATTATGCAAATGACAAATATATTCTTGCTAGTTGCTATCTTTTTGGAATGGGTTCATGATTCTGCTTTACTTTAAAGCAAAGACAGATGACACTACGACACCAAATACTGATGTAAAACATACTGTCCGGTCAATTGTCTACAGATAAATTCTCAATAAGGTTGTGGAGGCCCTCCTATTTACAAATACTGTACACGAAGCTGTATTTCTACTATTTGTTAACAAAGAAATGCATTTCATGCATAATGCCAGAGTTTGAAAAAGATACCTGCAAACATAGTTTCTTCTATATCCATAGCGATTTACTCACATAACCGGTTCATGAATTCAGTCTTTCAGTCACGCTGGCATTTGCCATCACAGAAGCAAAGAGCAGTGCAGGGGACACCCGCTGTGGCACAGCTACACGGACCTCTACAACCTTTCTTGCAGCTGCATTTTACTAGTTCAGAGCAGATCTTAGATGCATCTGGAAGTGATGTCCAAACAGGCGAATAAGTTCCATCAACTTCTTCCCAGCCCCAGCTTGCGAATACGAAAGTTTAATTGCTAGGCCATCATGATGGCCCCTTGCAATGGGAAAGGTGGGGAAGGGAAATCGGCGTACACATAGTTCGAAAACATATGCACCGATCATTGGGATGGTTCACAGTGTACATCCCTGTCCCGACATGGTAGTTTCCCCGTCAGTCAGTGTTCGTATTGTCCGTTTGATCTGTGTAATGCAAATTACACTGTTCTCCAAAATGTCAAGATGAGAACAAAAGTTCAGAATCACACCCACAACATCAATACGATATCCGAACCGAATAGCTTTGCTGTTACCCGAGGTAGTATTTTGTCACATCCCGGAGCACAGACACTTCGTGTAGCGCAGTTCGGAGTTGTATAAAATAAGAATGAAATATTATGAAACTAGGTGTTGAAGTTACCACTTGTTCGCCATTTTCTGTTATCTGAATGTGTATTGATTATCATTTTAGAACGTGTACATAAGCAGTCTGCTTGTTAACGTTCATAATGTTGTTATTGTTTGTTGTTGTATCAAAGAAAATGAATAAAACATGCTTAAAACAAAACTAAAAATTACTATGATGAATTTTGACTGACGAATTGTTTCATTCTCTCCGGCTTGACAAAATCGTAGCGTCTCATTTTAGCTGGATTTATGCCAAAACAGTACATTTTGTGCGATGCGGCTTTATTGTTAGCCGCTTGGTATGTGTGTTTTGGTTTTGCTTTTCCAAGAAAAGGGCCACTTGAGAATAACTGGGGAGAAAGAAAATGTTCATGTTGGGTACACGTTGGGAAGGAGAGACTGAGGAGGCGAACAATGTGAATCGATTGTCGAACGCTTCGCCGTTGTCTTAGAAAATAAGACGTTAAGTTTTCAAAAGGTTGTTAGTGATTTTTTTCTCCAATTCCTTTGGGCTTTAAAACAAACACTGAAAAGACAACTCTCTCACACACACAAACACAGACGTACACACGCATACATACACACACACACACACACACACACACCACACACACACACACACCACACACATACAAACACACACACACATACACACACACGCACACGCGCGCACTGGCACACACACACACACACACACACACACACACACACACACACACACACACACACACACACACACTCAAAATGAGACTTCATACCGAGACAACAGGCAGCTCAGTTGTCATGTGAATAAGCAAAATCTAGAGAGAAAAAAACCTGACATATCATGATTCACTACAAAGAGGTTTAGAATGTTCGTTAATTGTTGTCACAAGTTTGTATCTTTCCTCTCGAGAACCCATGCAGGGAGTGATGCGAGGCCGATTCAGCATAGATCTTTTTCTCTGTTTTGTTCTCAGCCTACCCTATAAAACTATTCATGTTCAAGGTAGAAGGATCAATCAGGATAGGAATAAATGATTCAAACAAACACGTCAACATCAATTCTACAAATTCCCCACACATGCAATCACAATGCCAAACAGTAGAAGAGCATCTTATTTTCCATCGAATTAAACGGATCGTTGGGGTTGTATTCTTCTAACTTTTCAGGAAAGTATAAACTGTAACAAGCTAACAAGGCTTATCTTTGGGGGTGTATGTTAGGTCACAAAAGAAAAACAAGTAGGCTACTAGCCTATGTACAGGTGAATATCTCATGTGTGTTTCATTTTGTCTCGACTTGAACTTTGGTCTTTAGTCTTCTTCTTCTTCTTCTTCTTCTTCTTCTTCTTTGTTCATGGGCAAAAACTCCAACGTTCACTCATGTTATTGCACTAGTGGATTTGTACGTGTCATGACCGTTTTTACCCTGCCATTCAGGCCGCATACGCCGATTTCGGGGGAAGCATGCAGGGTATTTTCGTGTTTCTATAACCCACTGAACTCTGACATGGATTACAGGATATTTTCCGTGCGCACACGGTCTTATGCTTGCGTGTACATACGAAGGGGGATAAGGCATTAGCAGGTCTGCACATAAGTTGACCTGGGAGATCAGAAAATAAACTTATCTGAAAAACTGACCAGGAGCTCGCTTGGAAGGCACAAGCAAGATTATATTATCATGTGTGTCGGTCTGTCAACTCAAAAGACCGCTGGGTCGAAGATCAGTGAACGTAAAGTTTTGCTTTGTTACACAAACAGCGTTTATCATACCTTTCTTGTTTGTTTGACATAGTGACACAAAAAAGGCCATTCTGTGCCGCCACTGGCCCATTGCAAGCATTCAAAATTATGCCAAAGCGGGCAATGCCATTCTAGTTTCGAACCTTGTACTCACTATTCCTGTGTATGCACGTTGTGTTTTCTTATTCTGAATCTTCTGTTTGCCCTACTACTCCCGAAGAAAAAATGGAAAGAAGAAAGTAATCATGAATGAATATTGATATTAAACTGCTGTAGCGTGGTGAGTCTTGGATTACAATGGGCAGGGGCAGTGTGATAAATGGACCGAATGTGTGTGTGTGTGTGTGTGTGTGTGTGTGCAGGGCCGGACCCAGGGGGGGGGGGTGTTCCTGTTACTCGGACCCCCCCCCCCTGACCACCCTGGCCTGACCATGTACCTCCTCCAAGGGTAAAACAATAATATATACATACGTTTATATACTCTTTTTTATATTTAGTCAAGTTTTGACTCAATATTTTAACATCGAGGGGGAATCGAAACGAGGGTCGTGGTGTATGTGTGTGTGTGTGTGTGTGTGTGTGCGTGCGTGCGTGCGTGTAGAGCGATTCAGACCAAACTACTGGGCCGATCTTTATGAAATTTTACATGAGAGTTCCTGGGATTGATATCCCCGAACGTTTTTCTCCTTTTTTCGATAAATGTCTTTGATGACGTCATATCCGGCTTTTCGTGAAAGTTGAGGCGGCACTGTCACGCTCTCATTTTTCAACCAAATTGGTTGAAATTTTGCTCAAGTAGTCTTCGACGAAGCCCGGACTTCGGTATTGCATTTCAGCGTGATGGCTTAAAAATTAATTAATGACTTTGGTCATTAAAAATCTGAAAATTGTAAAAAAAAATAAAAAATTATAAAACGATCCAAATTTACGTTTATCTTATTCTCCATTATTTTCTGATTCCAAAAACATATAAATATGTTATATTTGAATTAAAAACAAGCTCTGAAAATTAAAAATATAAAAATTATTATCAAAATTAAATTTTCCAAATCAATTTAAAAACACTTTCATCTTATTCCTTGTCGGTTCCTTATTCCAAAAACATATAGATATGATATGTTTGGATTAAAAACACGCTCAGAAAGTTAAAACGAAGAGAGGTATAGAAAAGCGTGCTATCCTTCTCAGCGCAACTACTAAACCGCTCTTCTTGTCAATTTCACTGCCTTTGCCATGAGCATGAGCGGTGGACTGACGATGCTACGAGTATACGGTCATTGCGTTCAGTTTCATTCTGTGAGTTCGACAGCTACTTGACTAAATGTTGTATTTTCGCCTTACGCGACTTGTTTTTAGTGTCTGTGTGTTTGGTAAGAAACTTGTAAATCATTTTTGGCTCACGTAAGTGTAGCTTATGCGATCGTAACTTTGTCTGTCTGTGCGTGTGTGTGTGTGTGTGTGTGTGTGTGTGTGTGTGTGTGCGTGTGTATGTCTGTGGTAGAAACTTTAACATTTGACTAAACACCGAAATACTCATTTCACCTGGTTATTTTTCAAGCACCATCTTCAAAATATTGAAGCAATGATCAACATTGTGTCGGCATGTGTGTAGTTAAAGCGTGTATCCAAAGAAAACGGGTGATGGGGTTTTTTGAAGGGGTACAAGCAGTTGACTGGTTTCTGTCGTGTGTGGCATGTAGACCAGGTCAGGTGTCAAGACCAGGTCAGGGGTCGCGCAAAGGATTGTGGTATAGATTCACTTCTCCAGTTCTCACTTCTGCATTCGCCGATTCGGGGAAGACGACTTCATGTTGTTCGGTTTCTAAGCTCCAGAAAAGTAAATAAAGAAGCTACCAAAGGGAGATTTCCTACAATTTGATCTGCACAGCGTTTTTCCAATGTCCACGCGAGGAAGAGCTGTCGAAAGCGCAGTGTCGATCTGGCAGCCGTATCCCGGTAAGTACAGAGACAGATCTAGTGTCTCCCACTCTGATAACGTGTCACCTACTGTTTTAATTTCTTTTTATTTCAGCAGACACGGATGTCAAACACAGTGCTAGGCAGTCACCTCTAGTGAAATGAGTTGATCTAAAGTGCCTGTAATGTTTGGATGTCTTTAATTGTTCGTGGTTCGATTTATGTGAATTTCAAGACTTGCAGTAGAGTCTCAAGTTAAGTTTACTCTGCCCGAAAAAAAACTGTCCATCATTTACTTGAACATGCAGATATAAGGAAACGGAATGAATCTGTTCTCAAAGTCAAAATGATCACGATTTTTTCCTCTGATTCAAAACATGCACTGTCATGGTTTTGTCTGTACAATTTAGTAAGTCTTACCTTGCAACAACTTCCTTGAACTTGAAAGAGTTTTTGAATGCTAGATCTGTATCGCGTTTCATTCCAGACTCGATTCTCTCTTTGATTGTACTG
>NC_090247.1:64627637-64655137 GCF_037325665.1 Littorina saxatilis
TGCATAATGAAAATAAAAACATCATAAGAAAATAAGTGAGTATGATTATTATGAGTATGATCACAGTCTCACTAACGCAAACAGTCATCCGTCAAGTCAAGTCTGCCAACACACAACTCACTCACACAACAACAACAGCAACAGCAATACAATTTAACAAAAACCATAATTCCGATAACAAAAAGACGTCCAAGAGTCCACCTCCACATCCACGCACACACAAGGTATACAAAGCACCACATGTCGACTAGAACACCGCACATTTGAACTACGGTAATACAGTTACTAAAAATACATACATTACAGATAACCCAGCAACAGAGTACAGTAATAATTATGACAGAGAAACATGATAGAGGCCTCTAACATGTGATTGGTTGAAAGCATGGATAGCTCTGGGAACAAAAGAATTGCGGAAACGTGACGTTCTAGCAACCATAGCCCTCAGTCTACCACTCCTGTCAATGCGTCGAGAGTCAAATTCAGGTTTCAGTGGGTGTGTCTCGTCAGCCAAAATTGAGGTCAGTCGGTCAGTCAGTCGTCTCTGGCAAACTGATTCAATGGTCTCTTGTTTCCTGCCTACAACAGATCCAGCCTTCTCAGTTGACTAGCTTTTCTAGCCTGTCACTATCCTGTTTACTAAGGTTACCCCCCCCCCCCCCCAGCACACACATGCATATGTCAACACGCTACCAACAGTGGACAGATAGAACATCTGCAGGATGTCATTACGAACAGAGAACGATCTAAGCTTCCTTAGACAGTACATGCGCGTGTGCGCTTTCTTCAAGATTTGGTCAGTGTTGGCATGCCAAGACAGCTTGTTGTCGATCACTACACCTAGGTAGCGATAGCTTTCAACCTGTTCGACTTCAACACCAGCTATCACGATAGGCTTGTGTGCTACCTTTTTTCTTCTAGTGTCAAAAATCATTTCTTTAGTTTTTCCTGTGTTCAAGTCCAGGTAATTCTCGTCGCACCAGTCCACAAAGCTGCTAACTTCTTGTCTGTAGTGTGTGTCATTGTCGTCAGTAATCTGTCCTGTAAGTCCAGTATCGTCAGCAAATTTGTCGATGAAGCACGACCCGTGAGAACTCCTGCAGTCAGCAGTATACAGGGAGAACAGAAAAGGTGACAATACTGTTCCCTGCGGAGCTCCTGTGTTGGTATTCAGTACACTAGATAGCACGGTCTGCGGAGCACCGGTGTTTGTGTTCGGGCCATTAGATGGTACTATACCAGCCCTAACAAACTGGGGGCTGTTGGTCAGATAGTCTGTGACCCACAATACAGTTGGAACGCTAATTTTCATCTTCAGTAGCTTTTCAGCAAGAAGGTGAGGCTGTATCGTATTGAACGCGCTAGAAAAGTCAAAAAACATCAGTCTAACACATGCTCCAGGTTTATCCAGATGAGAATAGATACTGTGCAACACATGTAAAACGGCATCCTCAACACTTCTACCCTTTCTATAGGCAAACTGCCACGGATCCATAAACTCCGCGGTAAGCACCTGAAGCTTCACTAATAGTTTGTTTGTTTGTTTGTTTGCTAAACGCCCAGCCGACCACGAAGGGCCATATCAGGGCGGTGCTGCTTTGACATTTAACGTGCGCCACACACAAGACAGAAGTCGTAGCACAGGCTTCATGTCTCACCCAGTCACATTATTCTGACACCGGACCAACCAGTCCTAGCTCTAACCCCATAATACCAGACGCCAGGCGGAGCAGCCACTAGATTGCCAATTTTAAAGTCTTAGGTATGACCCGGCCGGCGTTCGAACCCACGACCTCCCGATCACGGGGCGGACGCCTTACCACTAGGCCAACCGTGCCGGTCTTCACTAATACTAGTCGCTCAAGAACATTCATGACAGCAGAAGTCAATGCTACAGGTCGCAGGTCGTTCATCACTTTGACCGGGGTTTTCTTTGGAACTGGGACGATGCAAGATGTTTTCCAAAGGGATGGGATTTTTGACTGTGACAGAGACATGTTGAAAATCACAGTGAGAATTGAGCAAAGCTGCTCAGCACAAAAATTTAGGACTTTTGGTGTAATACCATCCGGGCCTGCTGCCTTCTTCTTCTAATGACTTCTTGAGCTGTTTCACAACATCTTCCTCAGTCACAGACATGATTTCGCCCTGCTCATTCATAGGAGTGTTCACGAGTCGATCGGTCAGTTCAGTCCTGGTCTGGCTGAAATCATGCCTGTCAAACCGTTTGTAAAACGCGTTGAGATCGTTCACATCATAGTCACTTGGAACAGAGCCACCCTTGCCACTACCCTTCTTACCCGTGTACCCACTCATCATCTTCATACCCTCCCACACCCTCTTCATATTGTTGTCCTTGAAATTGTCTTCTATTTTCTCTTTATATTGTCTCTTCCCTTCCTGTATCACAGTATTCAGTTTCTTCTGTATGTTCTTTCGCTTTTCTTTGTCCTGAAAGTTCATTTTCTTCTCATTTATGATAGCCTTGATGTTCTTAGTAATCCATGGTTTATTGTTCGCGTACACCTTCACAGGCCGATGTAACGACATCCTTTACCCATGATGTGTAGCCGATGTAACGACATCCTTTACCCATGATGTGTAGCCGATGTAACGACATCCTTTACCCATGATGTGTAGCCGATGTAACGACATCCTTTACCCATGATGTGTAACCGATGTAACGACATCCTTTACCCATGATGTGTAGCCGATGTAACGACATCCTTTACCCATGATGTGTAGCCGATGTAACGACATCATTTACCCATAATGTGTAGCCGATGTAACGACATCCTTTACCCATGATGTGTAACAGATGTAACGACATCCTTTACCCATAATGTGTAACATATGTAACGACATCATTTACCCATGATGTGTAACAGATGTAACGACATCCTTTACCCATTATGTGTAACAGATGTAACGACATCCTTTACCCATGGTGTGTAACATAATGTAACGACATCCTTTACCCATAATGTGTAACAAATGTAACGACACCCTTTGGGCATGATGCGTAACAGATGTAACGACACCCTGAACCCATTATGTGTAACAGATGTAACGACATCCTTGACTCATGAAGTGTAACAGATATAACGACATCCTTTACTCTTGACGTGTAACATATATAACGACATCAATGACCCATGATGTGTAACAGATGTAACGACACCCTTTGGCCTTGACGTGTAGCAGATGTAACGACATTATGTACCCCGGATGTGTACCAACTATAACGACATCATTTTCCCATGACGTGTACCACATGTAACCACATCTTCAACCGATGATGTGTAACAGATGTGCTGGAGATATCGCACTGCCAGCGACAGAGCACCACACAGCTGTGCGACCAGTGCTGTAGGTCGTCCCACTTCACCGTGTCCCTAGAGGAGAGAGGCTGTGAGAATCTGTGCCAGAGGACTCACCACGACAAGAGACAGTTGCTGGGACATGGGGGTCACGGGATTCACTTCCCGGGTGAGTGAGGGTAGACGTACAGTGTAATGAACGAAACAAGTGTTGGTTGGTAGTGGAACTCAAGTTTTGACTAAATGTTTTAACATCTAGACAGGGTTTAGATACGAGCTTGGTGATGTATGTATGTATGTGTGTGTGTGTGTGTGTGTGTGTGTGTGTGTGTGTGTGTGTGTGTGTGTGTGTGCGTGTGCGTGCGTGCGTGTGTGTGTTTGTGTGTGTGTGTGTGTGTGTGTGTGTGTGTGTGTGTGTGTGTGTGTGTGTGTGTGTGTGTGTGTGTAGAGCGATTTAGATAAAACTTCTGGACCGATCTTCATGAAACGTTACATGAGAGTTCCTGAGTATAATATCCCTAGAATTTTTTTTAAATGGGGGAGGGGGAGGGGGAAGAAGGGGGGGGGGGGGTAACTGTCCCACGTCAACGACCTAAACAATGGCTGCATCCACTTAGAGGTCGTTACGGGCACTTTTGAACAGAATGCAGAGAGGTTGATCATTCTTCACAGAGGTTGATCATTCTTCACAGAGGTTGATCATTCTTCACAGAGGTTGATCATTCTTCACTGAGGTTGATCATTGATTCATTCTTCACTGAGGTTGATCATTCTTCACAGAGGTTGATCATTCTTCACAGAGGTTGATCATTCTTCACAGAGGTTGATCATTCTTCACAGAGGTTGATCATTCTTCGCTGAGGTTGATCATTCTTCACTGAGGTTGATCATTCTTCACATGTACAGAGGTTGATCATTCTTCACATATGATGTGTCTGTAACAGATCTTCAGGAGATATCACAGTGTCAGCTACAGAGCACCACAGAGCTGTGCGACCAGTGCTGTAGATCGTCCCACTTCTCCCTGCCCCTAGAGGAGAGAGGCTGTGAGAATCTGTGCCAGAGGACTCACCACGACAAGAGGCAGATCTTGGGACATGGCTTCCACGGTTAGTTACCCAACAATGGTATATACAGGATTTCGCACATTTGAAACATCACAACTTTAGAGACCTTTTCACTCGCTAAAGTCAGTGTTTTATTCGTCTTTCTACTCATGAGGTTTATTTTCCCTTTGCATATCCCTAAAAGACATCCTTGACCCATGATGTGTAACAGATCTAACGACATCCTTGACCCATGATGTGTAACAGATGTAACGACATCCTTTACCCATGTTGTGTAACAGATGTAACGACACCCTGCACCTATGCTGTGTAATAGATGTAACGACATCCTTTAATCATGAATGTAACAGATGTAACGACACCCTGTACCAATGCTGTGTAACAGATGTAACGGCATGTTTTACCTATGATGTGTTACAGATGTAACGATATCCTGTACCCATGATGTGTAACTGATGTAACGACATGCTTTGCTCTTTACGTGTAGCAGATGTAACCACATCCTTTGCCAATGATGTGTAACAGATGTAACGACATCCTGTACCCATGATGTGTAACATATATAACAGCATCCTTGACCCACAATGTGTAACAGATGTAACGACACCCTGTACCCATGCTGTGTAACAGATGTGCTGGAGATATCACAGTGTCAGCTACAGAGCACCACAGAGCTGTGCGACCAGTGCTGTAGATCGTCCCACTTCTCCCTGCCCCTAGAGGAGAGAGGCTGTGAGAATCTGTGCCAGAGGACTCACCACGACAAGAGGCAGATCTTGGGACATGGCTTCCACGGTTAGTTACCCAACAATGGTATATACAGGATTTCGCACATTTGAAACATCACAACGTCAGAGAGTTGTAACGACATCTTTTACCAATGATGTGTAACAGATGTAGCGACATCCTTTACCCAAGATGTGTATCAGATATAACGACATCAGTGACCCATGATGTGTAAGAAATGTAACGACATCCTTGACCTACGATATGTAACAGATATAACGACACCCTGCATGTACGATGTGTAACAGATGTAACGACACCCTGTAGCCATGATGTGTATTAGATGTTACGACACCCTGTACCCATGCTGTGTAACAGATATAACAACATCCTTGACCCACGATGTGTAACAGATGTAATAACATCCTGTACCCATGCTGTGTAACAGATATAACAACATCCTTGACCCACGATGTGTAACAGATGTAATAACATCCTGTACCCATGCTGTGTAACAGATGTGCTGGAGATATCTCACTGCCAGCGACAGAGCACCACACAGCTGTGCGACCAGTGCTGTAGATCGTCCCACTTCACCGTGTCCCTAGAGGAGAGAGGCTGTGAGAATCTGTGCCAGAGGACTCACCACGACAAGAGGCAGATCTTGGGACATGGCTTCCACGGTTAGTTACCCAACACTGGTATATACAGGATTTCGCACATTTGAAGCATCACAACGTTAGAGACCTTTTTGCTCGCTAATGTCAGTGTATTATCCGTCTTTCTCTTAATGAGTTTTATCTTCCGTTTGTATTACCCTAAAAGACATCCTTTACCCATGATGTGTAGCAGAAGTAACGACATTCTTTACCAATCTGTAACAGATGTAACTACGACATCCTTTATCCATGGTGTGAAACAGATGTAACGCCATCCTTGATCCATGATGTGTAACGGATGTAATGACATATTTTACCAAAGATGTGTTACAGTTGTAAAGACATCTTTTACCCCTGATGTATAACAGATGTAACGACACCCTGTACCCATGTACCCATGCTATGTAACAGATATAACGACTTTACCCCTGCTGTGTAACAGATGTGCTGGAGATATCTCACTGCCAGCGACAGAGCACCACACAGCTGTGCGACCAGTGCTGTAGATCGGCCCACTTCACCGTGTCCCTAGAGGAGAGAGGCTGTGAGAATCTGTGCAAGAGATCTCACCATGACAAGAGACAGTTGCTGGGACATGGCTTCCATGGTATGTTGGGGGGGGGGGGGGGGGTCAAATGATTTAAACTGTAAGCTTTGGGTTTTTCTTTTTTGGTGGTTAGCTCAAAAGTGAATTATGACAGCTAGCTTTTGGGGCCCCTGCATTGACAGATTAATTTTCGCGCAGACAGCTTTGTGACAGCTTGGTTGATCAAAATGAAGAACAGACGTACGTCTGTGCGTGTGCTTAAACTAAAGTTTAAAATAACAAAGATTTTCGACCTCTTTTACGTAGAAAAAGATATGTCCCTTTGCTCTATCAACAGTTTTGAATCGTCCGTGCGCATGTAAACGCTGCATAGTTCGGGGTCCTTTCAGTGTATTGCCAGATGTTTCCGCGCAGACAGCTTTTTGTTTGTTTTGGCATCATTGATGATCAGTTAGAGAGATTTTGTTGTTGACAGGATGGATGTTTGTTTTTGTTTGTTTTAAGTTTCTGTCGTTTAGTCCACTCATGCACAGATCTGTAAACTAGAAGCTTGCTCGGGCACAAACAGGTGCACGCGGGAGTAACAGTCTGTGAATGCTGAAGTTGTTGTTTGGCCGTCGTTCTTGTTACACCCCCGGTATAGGGGTGTGTATAGGTTTCACTCGATGTGTTTGTGTTCGCAAGTAGATCTCAAGAATAAACGGACCGATCGTCACCAAACTTGGTGAACAGGTTCTATACATTCCTGAGACGGTCCTTACAAAAATTGGGACCAGTCAAACACACGGTTAGGGAGTTATTGGTGGATTAAAATAATACAAGGCCTGGTATAGACGGACACCCCCGTTGGTCAATATTTCCCTTTGACGGGGGTGTAGTTCCTATCGGAGGAATTTCTTGTTGTTTTTACATTTAGTCAAGAATTGACTCAATGTTGGTAACATAGAGGGGAAATCGAGACGATTAAAATCAAATTTTTCAAATCGATTTAAAAACAATTTCATCTTATTTCTTGTCGGTTCCTGATTCCAAAAACATATAGATATGATATGTTTGGGTTAAAAACAATCTCAGAAAGTTAAACAGAATAGAGATACAGAAAAGCGTGCTATCCTGGTCAGCGCAACCACTACCGCGCTATTCTGGTATGTCAATTTCACTGCAATTGCCACGAGTGGTGGACTGACGATGCTACGAGTATACGGTCTTGCTGAAAAAATGCAGTGCGTTCAGTTTCATTCTGTGAGTTCGACAGCTTGACTAAATGTTGTATTTTCGCCCTACGCGACTTGTTTTGTTTTGTCCTTGCAGCCTGGTTTGATATTAGGGACTGCATGGTTCAATTGTGATTATCTCACATAGTTTTTCTTTATATTTGATACCAGAACCACCTGATTTAAGCACCTTTCAGTCCAGTTTGATGCAACGCTCAATGTTTCCGATCATGTGACTGTTGACAGACCTCGCTCAATGTTTCCCATCATGTGACTGTTGACAGACCTCGAATTGTTCCGGCAATGCCAGAGAGAGAGCAGCACAGCCTCTTGCACAAAGTGCTGTCACGCGGCTGATTTCCACGTTGACGCGGAGGAGAGAGGCTGTGACCGCCTGTGTGCTGTCACACACCATGGCAACAAGAGGCAGGTGTTCGGACATGGCTTCCATGGTAAGTGAAGGGTTCCCAAATGGTTTAAATGAGAAAGTTCCCAAATTATTTAAATGAGAGAATGGTTATGTCTTCCATATTGCGTGAGGGCTGCCCAAATGATTCAAACTGAAACTGTTTCGGGCTCTTAGTTCAAATGAGAATGATGACAGCTAGCTTTCAGGGGTCCTTCAATGCATACAGTCCGCGCATTTAGTTTTTTGACAGCTTTGTTGATCAAGATGAAGAACAGACGTACGTCTGTGCATATGTTTGAACTTTAAGCATGTCATGCTTTTTGGCCTCTATTAGACGCAGAAAGATATGTACATTCGCTCTGACAGCTGATTTGTTGTGTGTAAACGCTGCATACTTTGAAGACTCTTCAATGCATTGCCAGATTTTTCCGCGCAGACAGAGTTTTGGCAGTGTTTGCCTTATTGATGACCAGTTAGATGTACCTTTTTTGTGACAGGATGGATGTTTTATAAAGTTTCTGTTTGAAAATGTGACTATAAGTATAACTGTAAAAAGGAGAATTTGAATTGAAAGCTGTTTTAAGCACCTTTCAGTCCAGTTTGATTCAACGCTCAATGTTTCCGATCATGTGACTGTTGACAGACCTCGAATTGTTTCGGCAATGCCAGAGAGAGAGCAGCACAGCCTCCTGCACAAAGTGCTGTCACGCGGCTGATTTCCACGTTGACGCGGAGGAGAGAGGCTGTGACCGCCTGTGTGCTGTCACACACCATGGCAACAAGAGGCAGGTGTTCGGACATGGCTTCCATGGTAAGTTAGGGGTTCCCACGTGATTCAAATGAGGGAATGGTCATGTCTTCCATAGAGAGTGAGGGGTTCCCACGTGATTCAAATGAGGAATGGTCATGTCTTCCATAGAGATTAAGGGGTTCCCACGTGATTCAAATGAGGGAATGGTCATGTCTTCCATAGAGATTAAGGGGTTCCCGGATCCCACGTGATTCTAATGAGGGAATGGTCATGTCTTCCATAGAGATTAAGGGGTTCCCACGTGATTCAAATGAGGGAATGGTCATGTCTTCCATAGAGATTAAGGGGTTCCCACGTGATTCATAAGAGGGAATGGTCATGTCTTCCATAGAGATTAAGGGGTTCCCACGTGATTCATATGAGGGAATGGTCATGTCTTCCATAGAGATTAAGGGGTTCCCACGTGATTCATATGAGGGAATGGTCATGTCTGCCATAGAGAGTGAGGGATGCCCACGTGATTCAAAAGAGGGAATGGTCATGTTTTCCATAGAGAGTGGGTTGACCGAAACCCTTCGATCGAGACAGTGCAGGCTGAACGGTTTTGTTAACTGAAGCGAATAGTGTACTTAATTTGTTTTCTTTATTTCTGAGCAAATTTACAATTCAAATTCAGAATATATGTATAGTTTTTAGATTAAATAAATGGTACAGATTTCAATGGAATCATGTTTGAATCTGTAGTTGCAATTTTATTTTCAAGCAGACCTCTTATCAACAAACTAGAGAATAATTTCTAATCTTTCAAGCTGAAATGCAACCCCATAGTTCGAACCGGGTCAAAGAACGAAGGACTAACATGTCAATGAATCCAACTGAAAAATTAGGTCGCCACAGTGCCGCCTTAACTTTCCTTAAGTCTGATATGACGTCGTCAAAGGCGTTTGTCGAGAAAGAAGAATTGTGTTTTCTCATCAACCACCCCCCCCCCCCCTCCTTCTCCCCCCTAACCCTCTTCACTTATCACACCGAAAAATAAAAGAAGAAAGTACTGAACTGCAAGCACACATTTCAGTCCAGTTTGATTCAACGCTCATCATGTGACTGTTGACAGACCTCGCTCAATGTTTCCCATAATGTGACTGTTGACAGACCTCGAATTGTTCCGGCAATGCCAGAGAGAGAGCAGCACAGCCTCTTGCACAAAGTGCTGTCACGCGGCTGATTTCCACGTTGACGCGGAGGAGAGAGGCTGTGACCGCCTGTGTGCTGTCACACACCATGGCAACAAGAGGCAGGTGTTCGGACATGGCTTCCATGGTAAGTGAAGGGTTCCCAAACGGTTTAAATGAGAAAGTTCCCAAATGATTTAAATGAGAGAATGGTTATGTCTTCCATATTGCGTGAGGGCTGCCCAAATGATTCAAACTGAAAAATGTTTGAAGCTGTTAGTTTAACCGTGAATGATGACAGCTTTTAGGTGCACTTGACAGATTAATTTCCGCTCAGACTGTTTGTTGACAGCTTTGTTGATAATAATGAAGAACAGACGAACGTCTGTGCGAGTATTTGATATGTCTGCATTTCATTATTTTCTGGCCTCTCGTAGGCAGAGAAGATATGTCCCTTTGCGCTGAAAACTGTTATGATCTCTTTAGTTCGCATGTAAGCGCTGCATGCTTTGGGGTCCCTTCAATACATTGCCAGATGTTTCCGCGCAAACAGCTTTTTGTCAGGTTTGGCATCATGAATTATCAGTTAGAGGTACCTTTTTGTTGACATGATGGATTTTTTTTTAGGTTTCTGTCTTTTAGTATACTCATGCACTGATCTGTAAAAACGACCATATACCTGAAAGCTCGCTCGAGCACAATTAGGTGCACGTGGGAGTAACAGTCGGCGAACGCTAAAGTTGTGGTTGTTTGGTCGTCGTTGTTTTTTGGTTTGATATTAAGGACCGGTTCAATTGTGATTTTGTCAGATTCCATAGTTTTCTTTGTATTTGAGACAACAACCACCTGTTTTAAGCACCTTTCGGTCCAGTTTGATGCAACGCTCAATGTTTCTGATCATGTGACTGTTGACAGACCTCGAATTGTTCCGGCAATGCCAGAGAGAGAGCAGCACAGCCTCTTGCACAAAGTGCTGTCACGCGGCTGATTTCCACGTTGACGCGGAGGAGAGAGGCTGTGACCGCCTGTGTGCTGTCACACACCATGGCAACAAGAGGCAGGTGTTCGGACATGGCTTCCATGGTAAGTGAAGGGTTCCCAAACGGTTTAAATGAGAAAGTTCCCAAATGATTTAAATGAGAGAATGGTTATGTCTTCCATATTGCGTGAGGGCTGCCCAAATGATTCAAACTGAAACTGTTTCGGGCTCTTAGTTCAAATGAGAATGATGACAGCTAGCTTTCAGGGGTCCTTCAGTGCATACAGTCCGCGCATTTAGTTTTTGACAGCTTTGTTGATCAAGATGAAGAACAGACGTACGTCTGTGCATATGTTTGAACTTTAAGCATGTCATGCTTTTTGGCCTCTATTAGACGCAGAAAGATATGTACATTCGCTCTGACAGCTGATTTGTTGTGTGTAAACGCTTCATACTTTGAGGACTCTTCAATGCATTGCCAGATTTTTCCGCGCAGACAGATTTTTGGCAGTGTTTGCCTTTTTGATGACCAGTTTGATGTACCTTTTTTGTTGACAGGATGGATGTTTTATAAAGTTTCTGTTTGAAAATGTGACTTTCTTTCTTTATTTGGTGTTTAACGTCGTTTTCTACCACGAAGGTTATATCGCGACGAAAAATGTGACTATAAGTATAACTGTAAAAAGGAGAATCTGAATTGAAAGCTGTTTTAAGCACCTTTCAGTCCAGTTTGATTCAACGCTCAATGTTTCCCATCATGTGACTGTTGACAGACCTCGAATTGTTCCGGCAATGCCAGAGAGAGAGCAGCACAGCCTCCTGCACAAAGTGCTGTCACGCAGCTGATTTCCACGTTGACGCGGAGGAGAGAGGCTGTGACCGCCTGTGTGCTGTCACACACCATGGCAACAAGAGGCAGGTGTTCGGACATGGCTTCCATGGTAAGTTAGGGGTTCCCACGTGATTCAAATGAGGGAATGGTCATGTCTTCCATAGAGAGTGAGGGGTTCCGACGTGATTCAAATGAGGAATGGTCATGTCTTCCATAGAGATTAAGGGGTTCCCACGTGATTCTAATGAGGGAATGGTCATGACTTCCATAGAGAGTGAGGGGTTCCGACGTGATTCAAATGAGGGAATGGTCATGTCTTCCATAGAGATTAAGGGGTTCCCACGTGATTCAAATGAGGGAATGGTCATGTCTTCCATAGAGATTAAGGGGTTCCCTCGTGATTCATATGAGGGAATGGTCATGTCTTTCATAGGGAGTGAGGGGTTCCCACGTGATTCAAATGAGGGAATGGTCATGTCTGCCATAGAGAGTGAGGGGTTCCCACGTGATTCATATGAGGGAATGGTCATGTCTGCCATAGAGAGTGAGGGATGCCCACGTGATTCAAAAGAGGGAATGGTCATGTCTGCCATAGAGAGTGAGGGATTCCCACGTGATTCATATGAGGGAATGGTCATGTCTGCCATAGAGAGTGAGGGGTTCCCACGTGATTCATATGAGGGAATGGTCATGTCTGCCATAGAGAGTGAGGGATGCCCACGTGATTCAAAAGAGGGAATGGTCATGTCTTCCATAGAGAGTGGGTTGACCGAAACCCTTCGATCGAGACAGTGCAGGCTGAACGGTTTTGTTAACTGAAGCGAATAGTGTACTTAATTTGTTTTCTTTATTTCTGAGCAAATTTACAATTCAAATTCAGAATATATGTATAGTTTTTAGATTAAATAAATGGTACAGATTTCAATGGAATCATGTTTGAATCTGTGGTTGCAATTTTACTTTCAAGCAGACCTCTTATCAACAAACTAGAGAATAATTTGTAATCTTTCAAGCTGAAATGCAACCCCATAGTTCGAACCGGGTCAAAGAACGAAGGACTAACATGTCAATGAATCCAACTGAAAAATTAGGTCGCCACAGTGCCGCCTTAACTTTCCTTAAGTCTGATATGACGTCGTCAAAGGCGTTTGTCGAGAAAGAAGAATTGTGTTTTCTCATCAACCACCCCCCCCCCCCCCCCTCCTTCTCCCCCCTAACCCTCTTCACTTATCACACCGAAAAATAAAAGAAGAAAGTACTGAACTGCAAGCACACATTTCAGTCCAGTTTGATTCAACGCTCATCATGTGACTGTTGACAGACCTCGCTCAATGTTTCCCATAATGTGACTGTTGACAGACCTCGAATTGTTCCGGCAATGCCAGAGAGAGAGCAGCACAGCCTCTTGCACAAAGTGCTGTCACGCGGCTGATTTCCACGTTGACGCGGAGGAGAGAGGCTGTGACCGCCTGTGTGCTGTCACACACCATGGCAACAAGAGGCAGGTGTTCGGACATGGCTTCCATGGTAAGTGAAGGGTTCCCAAATGGTTTAAATGAGAAAGTTCCCAAATGATTTAAATGAGAGAATGGTTATGTCTTCCATATTGCGTGAGGGATGCCCAAATGATTCAAACTGAAAAATGTTTGAAGCTGTTAGTTTAACCGTGAATGATGACAGCTTTTAGGGGCACTTGACAGATTAATTTCCGCTCAGACTGTTTGTTGACAGCTTTGTTGATAATAATGAAGAACAGACGAACGTCTGTGCGAGTATTTGATATGTCTGCATTTCGTTATTTTCTGGCCTCTCGTAGGCAGAGAAGATATGTCCCTTTGCGCTGAAAACTGTTATGATCTCTTTAGTTCGCATGTAAGCGCTGCATGCTTTGGGGTCCCTTCAATACATTGCCAGATGTTTCCGCGCAAACTGCTTTTTGGCAGGTTTGGCATCATGAATTATCAGTTAGAGGTACCTTTTTGTTGACAGGATGGATTTTTTGTTAGGTTTCTGTCTTTTAGTATACTCATGCACTGATCTGTAAAAACGACCATATACCTGAAAGCTCGCTCGAGCACAATTAGGTGCACGTGGGAGTAACAGTCGGCGAACGCTAAAATTGTTGTTTGTTTGGTCGTCGTTGGTTTTTGTTGATGTTTTATGTCCCTGCAGACTGGTTTGATATTAAGGACCGGTTCAATTGTGATTTTGTCAGATTCCATAGTTTTCTTTGTATTTGAGACAACAACCACCTGTTTTAAGCACCTTTCAGTCCAGTTTGATGCAACGCTCAATGTTTCCCATCATGTGACTGTTGACAGACCTCGAATTGTTCCGGCAATGCCAGAGAGAGAGCACCACAGCCTCCTGCACGAGGTGCTGTCACGCGGCTGATTTCCACGTTGACGCGGAGGAGAGAGGCTGTGACCGCCTGTGTGCTGTCACACACCATGGCAACAAGAGGCAGGTGTTCGGACATGGCTTCCATGGTAAGTGAAGGGTTCCCAAATGGTTTAAATGAGAAAGTTCCCAAATGATTTAAATGAGAGAATGGTTATGTCTTCCATATTGCGTGAGGGCTGCCCAAATGATTCAAACTGAAACTGTTTCGGGCTCTTAGTTCAAATGAGAATGATGACAGCTAGCTTTCAGGGGTCCTTCAGTGCATACAGTCCGCGCATTTAGTTTTTGACAGCTTTGTTGATCAAGATGAAGAACAGACGTACGTCTGTGCATATGTTTGAACTTTAAGCATGTCATGCTTTTTGGCCTCTATTAGACGCAGAAAGATATGTACATTCGCTCTGACAGCTGATTTGTTGTGTGTAAACGCTTCATACTTTGAGGACTCTTCAATGCATTGCCAGATTTTTCCGCGCAGACAGATTTTTGGCAGTGTTTGCCTTTTTGATGACCAGTTTGATGTACCTTTTTTGTTGACAGGATGGATGTTTTATAAAGTTTCTGTTTGAAAATGTGACTATAAGTATAACTGTAAAAAGGAGAATCTGAATTGAAAGCTGTTTTAAGCACCTTTCAGTCCAGTTTGATTCAACGCTCAATGTTTCCGATCATGTGACTGTTGACAGACCTCGAATTGTTCCGGCAATGCCAGAGAGAGAGCAGCACAGCCTCCTGCACGAGGTGCTGTCACGCGGCTGATTTCCACGTTGACGCGGAGGAGAGAGGCTGTGACCGCCTGTGTGCTGTCACACACCATGGCAACAAGAGGCAGGTGTTCGGACATGGCTTCCATGGTAAGTTAGGGGTTCCCACGTGATTCATATGAGGGAATGGTCATGTCTTCCGTAGAGAGTGAGGGGTTCTGGCGTGATTCAAATGAGGGAATGGTTATGTCTTCCATAGAGAGTGAGGGGTTCCGACGTGATTCTAATGAGGGAATGGTCTTGTCTTCCATAGAGAGTGAGGGGTTCCCACGTGATTCAAATGAGGAATGGTCTTGTCTTCCATAGAGAGTGAGGGGTTCCGACGTGATTCAAATGAGGGAATGGTCATGTCTTCCATAGAGAGTGAGGGGTTCCGACGTGATTCAAATGAGGGAATGGTCATGTCTTCCATAGAGATTAAGGGGTTCCCACGTGATTCATATGAGGGAATGGTCATGTCTTCCATAGAGAGTGAGGGGTTCCCACGTGATTCAAATGAGGGAATGGTCATGTCTTCCATAGAGATTAAGGGGTTCCCACGTGATTAAAATGAGGGAATGGTCATGTCTTCCATAGAGAGTGAGGGGTTCCCACGTGATTCAAATGAGGAATGGTCTTGTCTTCCATAGAGAGTGAGGGGTTCCGACGTGATTCAAATGAGGGAATGGTCATGTCTTCCATAGAGATTAAGGGGTTCCCACGTGATTCATATGAGGGAATGGTCATGTCTTCCATAGAGAGTGAGGGGTTCCCACGTGATTCAAATGAGGGAATGGTCATGTCTTCCATAGAGATTAAGGGGTTCCCACGTGATTCAAATGAGGGAATGGTCATGTCTTCCATAGAGATTAAGGGGTTCCCTCGTGATTCATATGAGGGAATGGTCATGTCTTCTATAGGGAGTGAGGGGTTCCCACGTGATTCATATGAGGGAATGGTCATGTCTGCCATAGAGAGTGAGGGATGCCCACGTGATTCATATGAGGGAATGGTCATGTCTTCCATAGAGAGTGAGGGATGCCCACGTGATTCATATGAGGGAATGGTCATGTCTTCCATAGAGAGTGAGGGGTTCCCACGTGATTGAAATGAGGGAATGGTCATGTCTTCCATAGAGAGTGAGGGGTTCCCACGTGATTCAAATGAGGGAATGGTCATGTCTTCCATAGAGATTAAGGGGTTCCCACGTGATTCAAATGAGGGAATGGTCATGTCTTCCATAGAGATTAAGGGGTTCCCACGTGATTCATATGAGGGAATGGTCATGTCTGCCATAGAGAGTGAGGGATTCCCACGTGATTCATATGAGGGAATGGTCTTGTCTGCCATAGAGAGTGAGGGGTTCCCACGTGATTCATATGAGGGAATGGTCATGTCTGCCATAGAGAGTGAGGGATGCCCACGTGATTCAAAAGAGGGAATGGTCATGTTTTCCATAGAGAGTGGGTTGACCGAAACCCTTCGATCGAGACAGTGCAGGCTGAACGGTTTTGTTAACTGAAGCGAATAGTGTACTTAATTTGTTTTCTTTATTTCTGAGCAAATTTACAATTCAAATTCAGAATATATGTATAGTTTTTAGATTAAATAAATGGTACAGATTTCAATGGAATCATGTTTGAATCTGTAGTTGCAATTTTATTTTCAAGCAGACCTCTTATCAACAAACTAGAGAATAATTTCTAATCTTTCAAGCTGAAATGCAACCCCATAGTCCGAACCGGGTCAAAGAACGAAGGACTAACATGTCAATGAATCCAACTGAAAAAGTAGGTCGCCACAGTGCCGCCTTAACTTTCCTTAAGTCTGATATGACGTCGTCAAAGGCGTTTATCGAGAAAGAAGAATTGTGTTTTCTCAGTTTCCATAGCTTATTTTTTGTATTTGAGGCATCAACCACCTTCTCCCCCCTACACCCTCTTCACTTCTCTCACCGAAAAATAAAAAAAGAAAGTACTGAACTGCAAGCCGTTTTAAACACATTTCAGTCCAGTTTGATTCAACGCTCATTGTTTCCGATCATGTGACTGTTGAAAGACCTCGCTCAATGTTTCCCATCATGTGACTGTTGACAGACCTCGCTCAATGTTTCCCATAATGTGACTGTTGACAGACCTCGCTCAATGTTTCCCATCATGTGACTGTTGACAGACCTCGAATTGTTCCGGCAATGCCAGAGAGAGAGCAGCACAGCCTCTTGCACAAAGTGCTGTCACGCGGCTGATTTCCACGTTGACGCGGAGGAGAGAGGCTGTGACCGCCTGTGTGCTGTCACACACCATGGCAACAAGAGGCAGGTGTTCGGACATGGCTTCCATGGTAAGTGAAGGGTTCCCAAACGGTTTAAATGAGAAAGTTCCCAAATGATTTAAATGAGAGAATGGTTATGTCTTCCATATTGCGTGAGGGCTGCCCAAATGATTCAAACTGAAAAATGTTTGAAGCTGTTAGTTTAACCGTGAATGATGACAGCTTTTAGGTGCACTTGACAGATTAATTTCCGCTCAGACTGTTTGTTGACAGCTTTGTTGATAATAATGAAGAACAGACGAACGTCTGTGCGAGTATTTGATATGTCTGCATTTCATTATTTTCTGGCCTCTCGTAGGCAGAGAAGATATGTCCCTTTGCGCTGAAAACTGTTATGATCTCTTTAGTTCGCATGTAAGCGCTGCATGCTTTGGGGTCCCTTCAATACATTGCCAGATGTTTCCGCGCAAACAGCTTTTTGTCAGGTTTGGCATCATGAATTATCAGTTAGAGGTACCTTTTTGTTGACATGATGGATTTTTTTTTAGGTTTCTGTCTTTTAGTATACTCATGCACTGATCTGTAAAAACGACCATATACCTGAAAGCTCGCTCGAGCACAATTAGGTGCACGTGGGAGTAACAGTCGGCGAACGCTAAAGTTGTGGTTGTTTGGTCGTCGTTGTTTTTTGGTTTGATATTAAGGACCGGTTCAATTGTGATTTTGTCAGATTCCATACCCTTACAGAAAAGAAAAGTCGCTGCGACCTCGCTGCGACCTCGTTGCGAGGTCGCAGCGATCTAAACACATCGCAGCAACTAGTCGCAGCTGGTCACGGCTAGCCGCGATGTTGGCGCGAGCCTCGCAACAACATCGCGGCTAGCCGCGACCTTGGCGCGAGCCTCGCGACAACATCGCGGCTAGCTGTGACCCTGGCGCGAGGCTCGCGACAAGAGCGCGGCTAGCTGCGACCATGGTGCGAGGCTCGCGCCAACATCGCGGGTAGCTGCGACCTTGGCGCGAGCCTCGCAACAACATCGCAGGTAGCTGCAACCTTGGCGCGAGCCTCACAACAACATCAAAGTTAGCTGCGACAATTGGCGCGAACCTCGCAACAACATCGCGGGTAGCTGCGACCTTGACGCGAGCCTCGCAGGTAGCTGCGATCTTGGCGTAAGTTTCCGAACAACATCACAGCTAGCCGCGACCTTAATGGAGGCTCTGAGTGGCCCTATTTGCAAATATTCTTACCATCTTGGCACAAGAATGAGACATGGTGGCAGCAAATATTATTCAGAAACATAACACTCAGCTTGCTTCATGTTTTAAAAAACTGTATGAAATATGTTTCATATTACAAAGTAAATATTTTCTTTTGTTTTTAAGCAAAAAGTGTATTTTGGCATTAATTCTTCTGTTAAAGGGATGTATAAATCAGCAGCCCGAAATTCTTGTTTGTTTACCAACTGCCAGAGACTTTTATTCTGTAGTTTCACACAAAATGTTGTTGAAGCAAAATTCAAGGCTTAAAGGTCGTCTACATTTCTGCTTTTTTTTCAATAATCTTATGGTTAGATTTCGCTAAAAAGTTATGTCAGATGATGAATGAAGCATGGGGAAATTTTTTTATCAAAATAAAAATAAATGTAAAAAAAGTTTTTATTTTTGAGAAGTACAGTATAACACTTCCAATGTTTTGATTTCCATGTGGAGAGAGCATGTGTTTTAACTATAAATATCGACCAATCAAATTCATGTCACTATGCTGACAGCCACACCCACACAATCACAGCAACAGTTTGACACAGTGTATTAGAGCGCTGTCCACGATGTTTTGTTAAACGCACAAAATGCATGGTATTTGAGAGGACTTTTGCCCTTGGCATTTGCCAAATAAGGATATCGTACTACGCTGCATTACTTTCATGAATTTTCAATCGGCTAACCTGGCTTCGTCCTTCGATCCTGATCGAAGGGGAGTGTATTTTTGATATTTGTAGGGAATAGCTAGACTTAGTATTTGATGCCGATTTCTGTATAAAAATGTAGACAAACACCTTTAAACTCGAGTATTATATTTTCACAAAGATGGTCGCAACCGTTTATATGGCATGTTGCATTTCCATTTAAAAATCAGGTAAAGTGTTATCTTGTGCTTCTTTAAAATTTGGGAGCTAGAAAGTACCATGGTGACGTGTTGCTAACTGCATTTAGCTTAGGGAGTTTACTATTGCCCATTAAACTCAAAGTGTACAACCAGCCTATATTATAAAGACTTAACAGAAATGCATGATCAGATTCAGAGCATATTATAATGGACAGCACACGAATGGAAGCACTATATATAGCTTGCACACCAACAAACAAGAGAAATTTTAACTGGCAGTGTGACGATCAAACAATTCCATTAAAAAATATAGCTGGAACCTTAGCTGTTTTGCGCTTGGAGTATTCTCAAACAAATTTGGCATATATTTTCAGGAAAAAAAAGGTGTACTCCATACATTAATTTGACCGTTGCAACATTAAAAAGTTTACCAAAACATTAAACCAAATGCTTCTTTCAATGTGTAATGACAAAAGCGGTTACCATTGATCAAATGCAGAGTTGTAAAGTTGTTATAATCATTAAACCATACTTATCGTATTTTTAGACAAACAAGCATACATAGTCTAATACGGCAATAATTATGTGTTCCCAGGTCTTGATCACAGGCGGAAGGTATCGTCCACTGGTCTTTCTGTGATCTTATAGGTAAACCCCAAACCTTCTTTGTATCACTAATAGCTCCTAGCCGCAATCGGGATTTTTTCCACCCCATTTCAAAGGACCAGACCATGCTGTTTTAAAGGTTATTAGAACCACTAACCGATGACTGAAGGTTAGAGAAATGCACCTGAAGATGCCAAAAATGTAAAGAAATTCACCGAATAAAATAAAAAATGTATACCACATCAAAATACATACCATTTTCGTTAGTTAATTTGTGTTTACTATGTGATTTTGTATGAATATTTTATTGAAGTACCGTTCAGCCTCACACAGCCTCCGCGCGCTGTGATGCGCAACATTTTTCAGTTCGGTCGTCGTACTTTACGCTCTCTTGCTCCGCGTCAAAGAAACTACAATGGGTGTTTTGAAAGAGCAGAGCTAGCTCTATAATTTCGTATATTTTGAGAACTGGAAAACAAAGTGACCAAAAATTGCGGTTGAAGTTTTCAAAATCAAACTACCGACAACTTTATCACACTGCCAAATGAAATACACCATTCGATTCAGCTCGAATTTTTCTTTAAACAAGCAAAAAATGAAGTCAGTCCGACATGTGTCCTCCGAGCAAGACGCCCAAAACGAGGCTCGAATAGCTTTGCCTGCAGTTTTGAAAATGGCGCCCGGTGGCTCAAGCCGCGATTACCGACTCAACAAATTCGACCCAAGCATTCTTTTCGTCCGGCACATCGATTCAAGATGTTCTGTTCGGTAAGTTTAGACATATTAAAGTATTGATTGAATGTTTTTAATGGCGGATGTACGAAATGACAGAAGGTATTTTGTACTGAATTTGACGAAGCGGTTCGACTTCGATGGCCTGTCTGTGTTTCAAGCGGAAGGGTTGTGTTACGAACCGCTTTCGTTTTTTTCTCTAACCCAATAGAATCTAATGACGAAAATAATCATTGACAATGTATCTAAAGATATAAAAAAAACTATTTCTGGTGCATCTACGAAATGAAAACATTGCATATTGTTCAAAAACTGATTTTATTCTGGTCACGTAACTTCTTCTTTTCTTGCACCAGCTGAGTGGAAACCAAAAGTAGAATTCACCAGCTGACTCTGAGAACGTTTTGCGGACTCGCAATGTTTCGCACATGTATGTCGACTTATTTCGTGTGAGAAAACAGATATTACAGATATATTTTTTTAATAAAATACTGGTAGCTGCTTTTTTATTTATTGAAAATGAAATAACTGACTTTTCTTCTTTGAGTTTGAATGGTGTTTTTCTTTCTGCAGAAGTAGTGTTTGATGTTATTGTTATAACTTACTTTTTGTTCTTTTCTCCAGATGACACGCATGCACAAATCCACCGACCGGGGCTGACAAACAAGGTTTTGCTGCAGTTACAGAGGCAAAGTGGCAAGCCCTCTTCAGTGGTAAGTACTCGGTTGATCACAACTCTTTTTTGTCTTATAGATATGCTTATGTATTTATAAACAGGCTAGCAATCCTTTGCGTCTTTTCTTTATCCACTAAAATTAATTACAAAATAATAATAGACATTGATAATTTGTATTTATTTCTTTGGCTGTCCCTTTTACTATACTGCAGCATAGTTCATGCACTGGTATATTATCTTTTGGAACACAGACTGATATTGACTTTTTTTCAGGTCCACTCCTGGTTTGAGAAGCTCTTCCCAGAAGTTACCTTTCCTGTGGATCGGATTGGTGGTGTCATTGATCGCACGGAGAAGCAATTCAAGGAGCACCTCAGTGGGGAGACAGGAACAACAGCATTTCTTCAGGTTGTCAGAGATCTTGATTCAGAGATGAGATTCCCAAATTTTGACATAAGAGGGTAAAGGAAGTTTGGGGTCCAGGGGCAACGCCCCTTGTGGGAGTCAGGGGGCTGAAGCTGATGCGTTTTTAGCATTTACATAACAAAAAATTGCTCAGAAATGAGTCTTAGCAGCAGAATATTTTGATTAGAACTTTGGGCATTGTTCATGCATTTCTAGAATGAATCTCACAAATAAACAACAACAGTCACTGAAAATAACATCACACTCACAGACTGACAAACACAAGTGTGCACACAAGGACAATTATGTGGTCAAATGGTCTTTCAACACGCTCTTGCCTCTCTATTTGTAGCCCAGTACTTTATTACACCACGTGCATTGTGCCTTCCCCGAACATTCAACTTTTGAACCGAATCTCCGAGACGGATGGACAGTTTTCGTCCCTTCACTTCGGTAGTTATAATTTCGTCTTTCCACGCCCAAACCCATTTGTTCTTTAGCCCTTTATCAATCTCAGAAGCTAAAGCATGTTCTGTTTCTGCCAACAATCGCATTGACGACGCCATCTTGCTAAAGTGGCTAAAGTCAACAACTAAATCAGCCCATTTAGGAACTTCCGCGATGAAGACACTGATGATGAGGAGAAACTTGTTCCCAAATGGACAGTTCGTACACGGGTCTAAAGTTCATTTCGTAGATTTTTGGTTTTGAGCTCGGCGGAGATTTTTTTGTCGGAGGTATTGTCGGTCCGGACAATCAAAAACCGGTCTAGTCTTTTGGGAGATTCAGTCATTGGCAGGTCAGATTTTTGATAATCAACCTCTACCCCCCCCCCCCTTTTTTTTTTCTCAAGGGATCTGGACGATTCAGGAAAACGGTCCTGGGGATCAACTTTTGAGCAGAATTCCGCGAAAAAGCGGAAGAATCTCATCTCTGTTGATTTTGTTTCTGATGCACTCAGCCACCTTGGGTTAAGAAGGGGAGAACTTCTTGGAGAGTGCATACACTACGTGGTAGGTATGCAACATCTTATGTACTGGTTAGCCTGTAATGTACTGTCTTGATTTCATTTTCGAAATATAGTTTTTCATAATAACTATATCGCTGATATTCAGTACCAAACTTTTTTTTATTTAGCTCTACACTTTTACTTTTAGGGTGTATTGCAATTCACTTTGAAAAAAAGGTTAAGCAGCTGTTTATGTTTAAACAAAAAATTACTCACGAGACCTTTAGCTAAACCCATGTGACATTGGTAAAAAAAAACAGCATGAGCGATTGCTAGTGCTGGCGATCTTGTATTTCGGCAACAAATTGTGAACTCTGATGAACTTGTTCGTCCTGATCGCAGGATACAGCTTGCTCTATTTAATCTGAATTTATGCCAAATGAGCTTTTATTAAATAATTTGAATTTAAACCAATTGTTTGTTTTTCATTTGAGAATATGCGTCTGCATGTGTTGAACTGCTTCTGTCTCTAGTCAATTTAGAATGTATGTAGCACAATGGCCTGTCAGTGCGAAAGGATTTGCATGCACCCACAAGCTGGTTGCAGCATTTTTCTGGGAGGGTTTAGGTATATTTTAACTGGGACTTTAAACCATCTAAACAATGTTCAGGGTTTGGTAAAGCATTTCCTCCTGCATAACTGCAGTAAGTTATCACTCATCACTAGGTTGCAGCTCACTTGCTGTGAAATTTGAAGGTCGTTGCTTGATGATTTCATGGACATCGCAGTAAACCGTGACAACTGCACAGGTAGCTGCAGCTGGCTCAAGGAAAGCTTGTACGTGGTAAGAATTTGGAGGACAGGCCAGGGATATCCCGGCTCACCCTGGTCGTTGCTAGCTATAGCATTGACATGGTCGCGGATATATAGCTGTGACTACCACATATAGGTCCGGGTAATCGCGGCTAACTGCGAGGTAATCGCGGCTAGCTGCGACCTAATCGCGGTATATAGCTGTGACTATCAGGAACAGGTCCGGGTTACCGCGGCTGTAACCTGCTTGGGTCTATAATAATTCATCGCGGCTTGCCACGACTAGATCGCAGCTAACTGCGACTAGATCACAGCTAGCTGCGACTACATCACAGCTAGCTGCGACTAGATCACAGCTAGCTGCGACTAGATCACGGCAAGCCGCAGCATGATCCCAGGAACATCGCGGCTAGCTGTGACCTGGTCGCGGCTAGCTGTGACCTGGTCGCAGCTAGCTGTGACCTGGTCGCGGCTAGCTGTGACCTGGTCGCGGCAAGCTCACAGTAAGGGGTCCAGGACATCGCGGCTAGCTGCTGCTAGGTCGCGGCAAGCTCGCAGGGAACATCGCAGCTAGCCGCGACCTCATCACATCAAGCTCGCGGGTGGGATCTCCATATAAGGATATATAACTACATCGCAGCTAGCTGCGACTTAGTCGCAGCAAACTTAATTTGCATGGTAAATTACGGCCTCGCAGCGACCTCGCAGCGAGGCTCGCTGCGACCTCGCTGCGAGGCTCGCCACAGGGCCTTTTTTTCTGTAAGGGTAGTTTTCTTTGTATTTGAGACAACAACCACCTGTTTTAAGCACCTTTCGGTCCAGTTTGATGCAACGCTCAATGTTTCTGATCATGTGACTGTTGACAGACCTCGAATTGTTCCGGCAATGCCAGAGAGAGAGCAGCACAGCCTCTTGCACAAAGTGCTGTCACGCGGCTGATTTCCACGTTGACGCGGAGGAGAGAGGCTGTGACCGCCTGTGTGCTGTCACACACCATGGCAACAAGAGGCAGGTGTTCGGACATGGCTTCCATGGTAAGTGAAGGGTTCCCAAATGGTTTAAATGAGAAAGTTCCCAAATGATTTAAATGAGAGAATGGTTATGTCTTCCATATTGCTCTTAGTTCAAATGAGAATGATGACAGCTAGCTTTCAGGGGTCCTTCAGTGCATACAGTCCGCGCATTTAGTTTTTGACAGCTTTGTTGATCAAGATGAAGAACAGACGTACGTCTGTGCATATGTTTGAACTTTAAGCATGTCATGCTTTTTGGCCTCTATTAGACGCAGAAAGATATGTACATTCGCTCTGACAGCTGATTTGTTGTGTGTAAACGCTTCATACTTTGAGGACTCTTCAATGCATTGCCAGATTTTTCCGCGCAGACAGATTTTTGGCAGTGTTTGCCTTATTGATGACCAGTTAGATGTACCTTTTTTGTTGACAGGATGGATATTTTATAAAGTTTCTGTTTGAAAATGTGACTATAAGTATAACTGTAAAAAGGAGAATCTGAATTGAAAGCTGTTTTAAGCACCTTTCAGTCCAGTTTGATTCAACGCTCAATGTTTCCCATCATGTGACTGTTGACAGACCTCGAATTGTTCCGGCAATGCCAGAGAGAGAGCAGCACAGCCTCCTGCACAAAGTGCTGTCACGCAGCTGATTTCCACGTTGACGCGGAGGAGAGAGGCTGTGACCGCCTGTGTGCTGTCACACACCATGGCAACAAGAGGCAGGTGTTCGGACATGGCTTCCATGGTAAGTTAGGGGTTCCCACGTGATTCAAATGAGGGAATGGTCATGTCTTCCATAGAGAGTGAGGGGTTCCGACGTGATTCTAATGAGGGAATGGTTATGTCTTCCATAGAGAGTGAGGGGTTCCGACGTGATTCAAATGAGGGAATGGTCATGTCTGCCATAGAGAGTGAGGGGTTCCCACGTGATTTAAATGAGGGAATGGTCATGTCTTCCATAGAGAGTGAGGGGTTCCGACGTGATTCAAATGAGGGAATGGTCATGTCTTCCCTAGAGAATAAGGCGTTCTCACGTGATTCAAATGAGGGAATGGTCATGTCTTCCAGAGTAATGGGTTCCCACGTGATTCTAATGAGGAAATGGTCTTGTCTTCCATAGAGAGTAAGGCGTTCCCACGTGATTGGTCATGTCTTCATTCAAATGAGGGAATGGTCATGTCTTCCCTAGAGAATAAGGCGTTCTCACGTGATTCTAATGAGGGAATGGTCATGTCTTCTATAGAGAGTGAGGGGTTCCAACGTGATTCAACAGAAGAAGAAGAAAAGGGAGGTACTTGGGGCGGGGATATAGCTCAGTTGGTAGCGCGCTGGATTTGTATTCAGTTGGCCGCTGTCAGCGTGAGTTCGATCCCAGGTTCGGCGCAAATTTATTTCAGAGTCAACTTTGTGTGCAGACTCTCTTCGGTGTCCGAACCCCCCCCCCCCCCCACCCCCCCCCCCCCCCCCCCCCCCCCCCCCCCCCGTGTACACTACATTGGGTGTGCACGTTAAAGATCCCACGATTGACAAAAGGGTCTTTCCTGGCAAAATTGCTTAGGCACAGTTAATAATTGTCTACCTATACCCGTGTGACTTGGAATAATAGCCCGTGAAAGGTAAATATGCGCCGAAATGGCTGCAATTACTGGCCGTATAAAATTTCATGTCACACGGCATCACTGCAGAGCGCCTAGAACTGTACCCACGGAATATGCGCGATATAAGCGTCATTGATTGATTGATTGATTGATTAAATTAATGCTGTTTTAAGCATCTTTCAGTCCAGTTTGATTCAACGCTCAATGTTTCCCATCATGTGACTGTTGACAGACCTCGAATTGTTCCGGCAATGCCAGAGAGAGAGCAGCACAGCCTCTTGCACAAAGTGCTGTCACGCGGCTGATTTCCACGTTGACGCGGAGGAGAGAGGCTGTGACCGCCTGTGTGCTGTCACACACCATGGCAACAAGAGACAGCTTCTCGGCGGCATCTTTGGAGGTATGTCAGTCTGTAGGACTGTCTATCAGTCTGTTGCTATGTCTACGTACCTACCTTGGCGCGTACAGGCAAATTCATTCTCGCTGGTACACGTGCAACACAGTTTGTTATTGCGCACTTCAAACTGCCCCTGGAGCCTGTGTCAGGTCACCGGTCAGTAACGAAGATGACGTTTTTGGTAGTATTTACTGCTCTCAGAACTATGAGTAACAAGGAATTGACATAAATTGCTGTGCCGAAGTTAGCTCACGGCCGACCATATCAGAGTTTATAAAAGTTTAACCTTGACATAGTTTTGTATCAGCTGCAGGGCCCCCGGACAACGAAAAAAGTCGACGGTTTTACGAAATCGGCAACCGGTCATAAATAATATCGTTTGATATTCCGTTTGACATTTTTTTCCACATCATTCTTAATGTTCTTAGGTGATTTGACCAGTTGCCATGAGAGAATGGCCGTGTTTAGTTAGAGCTAGAGAACGCCTTTTGCAAGCATAATAACTGGATTTTTACGGAGTGACAATCACAGGGTTTTAACCAACATTTTGACTATTGTTTCCGAAGTGAAGGCGTTCCAATGATGTCAGCATAAAGACACAACACAGAATTACATCAAGTGTTGTCATTCGACTGATTTTCTTTGTCACATGTACATGAAGTTACAGACACAGTGTGAGAAAAATAGTTGTGATCATTGTTTCAGATGCGAAGGGGTTCCAGCACTGTGTGTGAGAAGAAACTACAGAGAAATAAACCCAGTTTTGTTATTCGACTGATTTTCTTTGTCACATGTACATGTAGTCGCCTGTATTTATTTCGTTTTTGTCATTCCAACGTGAGTGCAGTGCTTTTTGGCCTTTTTGTTTTTCGCTCTCACGTGCAGTCGCCATTGTTCGTCTGCTAATGTACATGTAGTTGCAAACACACTGTAAGAAGCTTACATGTTATTATTGTTTCAGATGTGAAGGCGTTCCAATGCGTGTGATCCTTGTTTCAGATGTGAATGCGTTCCAATGCGTGTGATCCTTGTTTCAGATGTGAAGGCATTCCAATGCGTGTGATCCTTGTTTCAGATGTGAAGACATTCCAATGCGTGTGATTATTGT
>NC_090247.1:64662637-64672637 GCF_037325665.1 Littorina saxatilis
GAGACGAGAGTGGTGGTGTATGTGTGTGTGTGTGTATGTGTGTGTGTGTGTGTGTGTGTGTGGTGTGTTGTGTGTGTGTGGTGTGTGTGTGGTGTGTGTGTGGTGTGCGTGTGTGCGTGTGTGTGTGTGTGTGTGTGCGTGTGTGTGTGTGTGCGTGTGTGTGTGTGCAGAGCGATTAAGAGAAAACTACTGGATCGATCTTCATGAAACTTTACATGAGAGTTTCTGAGTATAATATCCCCAGAATAGTTTTAACATATTTTTGATAAATGTCTTTGATGACGTCATATAAAACTTTTTGTGAAAGGTAAGGCAGCACTGTCACACTCTCATTTTTCGATCAAATCGATTTACATTTTGGTTAAACAACCTTCGACGAAGCCTGGACTTTGGTATTGCATTTCAGCTTGGAGGCTTAAACAATGATCAATGAATTTGGTTATTACAAATCTGGAGTAGGGAGGGGGTGGGGGGGGGGGACTGTTCCTCGTCAACGACCTAAACAATGGCTCATCCACTTTGAGGTCGTTATGGGCACTTTTGAACAGAAGGCCCATGGTTGATCATTCTTCGCAGAGGTTGATCATTCTTCACAGAGGTTAATCATTCTTCACAGAGGTTGATCATTCTTCACAGAGGTTGAACATTCTTCACAGAGGTTGATCATTCTTCACAGAGGTTGATCATTCTTCACAGAGGTTGATCATTCTTCGCAGAGGTTGATCATTCTTCACAGAGGTTAATCATTCTTCACAGAGGTTGATCATTCTTCACAGAGGTTGAACATTCTTCACAGAGGTTGATCATTCTTCACAGAGGTTGATCATTCTTCACAGAGGTTGAACATTCTTCACAGAGGTTGATCATTCTTCACAGAAGTTGATCATTCTTCACAGAGGTTGATCATTATTTCACAGAGGTTGATCATTCTTCACAGAGGTTGATCATTCTTCACATAGGTTGATCATTCTTCACACAGGTTGAACATTCTTCACAGAGGTTGAACATTCTTTACAGAGGTTGATCATTCTTCACAGAGGTTAATCATTCTTTACAGGGGTTAATCATTCTTTACAAAGGTTGATCATTCTTCACAGAGGTTGATCATTCTTTGCAGAGGTTGATCATTCTTCGCAGAGGTTGATCATTCTTCACAGAGGTTAATCATTCTTCACAGAGGTTGATCATTCTTCACAGAGGTTGAACATTCTTCACAGAGGTTGATCATTCTTCACAGAGGTTGATCATTCTTCACAGAGGTTGAACATTCTTCACAGAGGTTGATCATTCTTCACAGAAGTTGATCATTCTTCACAGAGGTTGATCATTCTTCACAGAGGTTGATCATTATTTACAGAGGTTGATCATTCTTCACAGAGGTTGATCATTCTTCACAGAGGTTGAACATTCTTCACAGAGGTTGATCATTCTTCACAGAGGTTGATCATTCTTCACAGAGGTTGAACATTCTTCACAGAGGTTGATCATTCTTCACAGAAGTTGATCATTCTTCACAGAGGTTGATCATTCTTCACAGAGGTTGATCATTCTTCACATAGGTTGATCATTCTTCACACAGGTTGAACATTCTTCACAGAGGTTGAACATTCTCCACAGAGGTTGAACATTCTTCACAGAGGTTGATCATTCTTCACAGAGGTTTATCATTCTTCACAGAGGTTGAACATTCTTCACAGAGGTTGATCATTCTTCACAGAGGTTGATCATTCTTCACAGAGATTGATCATCCTTCACAGAGGTTGAACATTCTTCACATAATGATGTGTATGTGACAGATCTTGCTGAGATATCCCAGTGTCAGCAACAGAGTACCACAGAGCTGTGCAATCACTGCTGTAGATCGGCCTACTTCGCCCTGCCCCTAGAAGAGACAGCCTGTGAGACTCTGTGCCAGGCAGACCACAACAAGAGGCAGCTGCTGGGACATGGCTTCCACGGTAAGCGAGGGGTTCCCACGTGATTCAAATGAGAGAAATATCCATTTTTCCACGGGTATTGACGGGTGCCGAAATGAACACATGCGGCTATATATGCAGGACGTCCGCCGTGCTTCTGCGAAAATAAACTCCAAACTGAATGCTTCCCATCCAGTTTCAAGAGGTACAACTATCCAGAGGGAAAAAGCATCGTACGCTTGATCGAAGATTTAAAGCAGATTTGTGATAAAATTCGACTGATTTTACCCCGCAAATCGATTTATTCGAAACGCACTGAGTGGTTACGTCCCTTGGATGGAAAAGAAAGAATTTGCGTTGAAGCAAACTTCTTAGTTAGAATACCTTTGTTGTTATTAGACTCTATGATGCAATATGGGGTTCAAACTTTGATCATCAGCATTGGGGGGAGGGGGGATAGTCAGTATGAAGTTTATGTTGGACAAACAAGGCCGGCTGACGTCCTACCTACAGCTACACATGCGACGAACAGGCTTTCCCAACTGGCATCTTGTCAAGCTTAAATGTTGCAATGTTCCTCCGTCAAGTTGCACTCAGATTTGTGAGCAATCTGTTTCGCGGGACTTGTCGTACTTGAGACATGTCGTTCCAGTCAAAGTACATTTGTTTTGCTTTCTGTGTTCTTATAGACATGTTCGACAAAATAAAACACTAAAAGACATCCTTTACCCATGATGTGTAACAGATGTAACGACATCTTTGACCCATGATGTGTAACAGATGTAACGACACACTTTACTTACAATGTGTAACAGATGTAACGACATCATTTATCCGTTATGTGTAACAGATGTAACGACATCCTTGACTCATTATGTTTAACACAGGAAACGACACCCTGTACCCATGTTGTGTAGTAGATGTAACGACATTCTTTACCCGTAATGTGTAACAGATGTAACGACTTATTTGGCACATAATATATAACAGATGCAACGACATCCTTTACCTATGACGTGTAACAGGTGTAACGACATCCTCTACCAAGGACGTGCAACAGATGTAACGACATTCTTGACCCATGAAGTGTAACAGATGTAACGACACTCTGTCCCATAATGTGTAACAGATATAACGACACTCTTTACCCATCATGTGTACGAAATGTAACGACTCTCTTCACCCAAGATGAGTAAGAAATGATGTACCGACCTGCTGTAACTATGCTTTGTAACAGATGTGCTGGAGATATCTCACTGCCAGCGACAGAGCACCACACAGCTGTGCGACCAGTGCTGTAGATCGGCCCACTTCACCGTGTCCCTAGAGGAGAGAGGCTGTGAGAATCTGTGCCAGAGGACTCACCACGACAAGAAGCGGCTCTTAATTGACATTCTGCATTTGTACCGTGAGTTATCAAACACTTGTATAAACAGAATATCGCACATTTAAAACATCGCTACTTCAAAAACCGTTTTACTCGCTAATGTCGGTCTATTATTCGTTTTTGATGTATAGCATATGTAACACCATCCTTTACCCATGATGTTAACATATTTAACGGCATCCTTGACACATGATGTGCAACATATATAACGCCATCATTTACCCATGATTTTAACAGATTTAACGCCATACTTTACCTATGATGTGTAACAGATGTAACGCCATCTTTACCCTTTATGTGTAACAGATATAACACCATCCTTTACCCATGATTTTAACAGATTTAACGCCATCCTTTACACATGATGAGTAACAGATGTAACACCACCCTTTACCCATGATGTGTTACAAATGTAACACCATCCTTTATCCATGATGTTAACAAATGTAACACAATCCTGTACCAATGATGTTAACATAAGTAACGACATCCTTTTTTCCATGGTGTTAACATATGTAACGCGATCTTTTACTCATGTTATAACATGTTACGCCATCCTTTATCCATGACTTTAACAGATGTTACAACACCCTATACCCATGATGTTAACAGATGTAACGACACTTTTTACTCATGATGTGTAACAGATTTAGCGACATGAATTACCCGTGATGTGTAACAGATGTAACTCCATCTTTTCCCCATCATGTTAACAACTGTAATGTCATCTCTACACAGGATGTGTAACAGATGTAACGCCATCCTTTCCCCATCATGTTAACAACTGTAACGTCATCTCTACACAGCATGTGTAACAGATGTAACACCATCCTTTCCCCATCATGTTCACAACTGTAACGTCATCTCTACACATGATGTGTAACAGATGTAACACCATCATTTCCACATCATGTTAACAACGGTAACGTCATCTCTACACAGTATGTGTAACAGATGTAACACCATCCTTTCCCCATCATGTTAACAACTGGAACGTCATCTCTACACAGGATGTGTAACAGATGTAACTCCATCCTTTCCCCATCATGTTAACAACTGTAACGTCATCTCTACACAGGATGTGTAACAGATGTAACTCCATCCTTTCCCCATCATGTTAACAACTGTAACGTCATCTCTACACAGGATGTGTAACAGATGTAACACCATCATTTACCCATGATGTATAACAGATGCAACCACACCCTGTACCTATGATGTATAACAGATGTGCTTGAGATAAACAAGGCCGGCTGACGTCCTACCTACAGCTGCATGTGCGATGAACAGGCTTTCCCAACTGGTATCTCGGCACGGTTGGCCTGGTGGTAAGGCGTCCGCCCCGTGATCGGGAGGTCGTGGGTTCGAACCCCGGCCGGGTCATACCTAAGACTTTAAAATTGGCAATCTAGTGGCTGCTCCGCCTGGCGTCTGGCATTATGGGGTTAGTGCTAGGACTGGTTGGTCCGGTGTCAGAATAATGCGACTGGGTGAGACATGAAGCCTGTGCTGCGACTTCTGTCTTCTGGGCGGGGATATAGCTCAGTTGGTAGCGCGCTGGATTTGTATTCAGTTGGCCGCTGTCAGCGCGAGTTCGATCCCAGGTTCGGCGGAAATTTATTTCAGAGTCAACTTTGTGTGCAGACTCTCTTCGGTGTCCGAACCACCCCCCGTGTATACTACATTGGGTGTGCACGTTAAAGATCCCACGATTGACAAAAGGGTCTTTCCTGGCAAAATTGCTTAGGCACAGTTAATAATTGTCTACCATACCCGTGTGACTTGGAATAAGGCCGTGAAAGGTAAATATGCGCCGACATGGCTGCAATCTACTGGCCGTATAAAATTTCATCTCACACGGCATCACTGCAGAGCGCCTAGAACTGTACCCACGGAATATGCGCGATATAAGCCTCATTGATTGATTGATTGATTGTGTGTGGCGCACGTTATATCAAAGCAGCACCGCCCTGATATGGCCCTTCGCGGTCGGCTGGGCGTTAAGCAAACAAACAAACAAACAAACTGGTATCTTGTCATGCTGTTTCAATGTTCCTCCGTCAAGTTGCACTCAGATTTGTGAGCAATCTGTTTCGCGGGACTTGAGGTTGTCGTACTTGAGACAAGTTGTTCCAGTCAAAGTGCGTTTGTTTTGCTTTCTGTGTTCTTAGACATGTTCGACAAAGTAAAACACTAAAAGTCATCTTGTACCCATTGCTGTGTAACAGATTATAAGGAGATATCTCACTGCTGGCAACAGAGCACCACAGAGCTGTGCGACCAGTGCTGTAGATCGTCTCACTTCAACCTGCCGTCAGAGGAGAGATACTGTAAGACTCAATGCAATAGGACTCAACACGACAAGAGACAGCTGCCAGGACATGGCTTCCATGGTGAGCGATTGGGTCAATTGATTTAAACCAGAAGCCTATCATACTAGAAGTAAGTATCTACTATAACTTGTAGTCGACACGCGGTGATACATATGCCCTTTGACTTTTCCTTGGGGATATCCCGTAATATTGCTATTTCACATGTTACGTGGATTTCCATTGGTCAATTGGGCAAAATTGAGCTCAGTGCAAAAGTGATATCGACAACATTTCCGTCGATATCAGTTTTGATATCGACGACCTCTTTATTGCTTCCCCACTTCAAAAACAAAAACACCTAAATTTAAAAACAAAAAAATATATATGAAAATGTAATTATCCCAGAATTTAGTTGAGCAAGTGACTAAAGACTTTTTGAACGAAAAGACATTTTGAAATACTGAAAAGTACAAGAAAAGCGTGAACAAAAAGAAATAATAATCAGAGGGAGGGATATGGAACAGCCAAAACTGAGACAAATACTTTTGTAATTTCTTTACAGTAAATACAAAATGTGCAGAGAATTAGCAATATATCTAACATTGAATGACTGTGTGATGATATCTTCTGCTATTGGTCTGTTTCGACAGTGATATCAAAATCTCGACCTCCGGTCTCGATTTTGATATCACTGTCTCAACAGACCATAGCAGAAGATATCATCACACAGTCCGTCAATATTGGGCACTAAAAATAGAATACGGGATTGTGGGAAAGCTGTTCAAGGGCACTCGACTCACGCACTATATTTGATTTTCAATACACGACTCAAAACCTTTGGGATAAATCAACAAGTCGCGTAAGGCGAAAATACAATATTTAGTCAAGTAGCTGTCGAACTCACAGAATGAAACTGAACGCAACGCAACGCAGCAAGACCGTATACTCGTAGCATCGTCAGTCCACCGCCCGTGGCAAAGGCAGTGCCCGTGGAATTGACAAGAAGAGCGGGGTATTCGTTGCGCTGAGAAGGATAGCACGCTTTTCTGTACCTCTCTTCGTTTTAACTTTCTGAGCGTGTTTTTAATCCAAACATATCATATCTATATATTTTTGGAATCAGGAACCGACAAGGAATAAGATGAAAGTGTTTTTAAATTGATTTCGAAAAAAAAAATTTGATAATAATTTTTATATATTTAATTTTCAGAGCTTGTTTTTAATCCGAATATAACATATTTATATGTTTTTGGAATCAGCAAATGATGGAAAATAAGATAAACGTAAATTTGGATCGTTTTATAAATTTTTATTTTTTTTTACAATTTTCAGATTTTTAATGACCAAAGTCATTAATTAATTTTTAAACCACCAAGCTGAAATGCAATACCGAAGTCCGGGCTTCGTCGAAGATTACTTGACCAAAATTTCAACCAATTTGGTTGAAAAATGAGGGCGTGACAGTGCCGCCTCAACTTTCACGAAAAGCCGGATATGACGTCATCAAAGACATTCGGGGATTTCATACCCAGGAACTCTCATGTCAAATTTCATAAAGATCGGTCCAGTAGTTTAGTCTGAATCGCTCTACACACACACACACACACACACACACACACGCACACATGCACAGTCAAAACTTGACTAAATATAAAAAGAATAACATACAAGTACATAAAGTTCAGAAAAGAAGTTTTTTTAATTTTAAATCATGATTTACAAAAGCAGTTTGGGGACTCGAACTCGAGACCACCGGCATTGGAGGCAAACGTTTTACCACCGCGCCACAAGTCTTACACAAGCGAGTCGTGAAAACTAAGACTTGAACAGCCAACATAACTGCCACGTGCCCGAGTTTTCGAATCGAGCATTTGTTGACTCGTCGTTTTCCTAGTTCGTGTTTGTGTTGTGTACATTTTCTTGATATCATCATTACATGTAGTCGCGGTGTTGCCTATAGGGCAATAAATTTTCACCAAAGCCGATGTCACGGTTACTAAAAACAAAATAAAACAAGAAGAGCAAACGCTCGATCGAGTCACTTTCGCAGTTCTGAATATTATATGAGGCATCAGATGGACAGGAAGAAATTGCTATTCACAACACAATGAGTCACGTTCACATAAAATTTGAGCCCAGTCACTTTTATAGTTTCCGAGAAAAGCCCAACGTTAAGTTGTGTGTTGCCGAACAGAAAAGGCTAGTTATCTCCCTTGTTTTTCTGATAACGTTCGTAAAAGGCTACAGATGTAAATACTTTGATGTAAAGAATAATCCTACAAAGTTTCAATCACATCCGATGAACTTTGTCAAAGATATAAAATGTCTAATTTTTCCTTTGACGCTGACCTGTGACCTTGAAAAAGGTCAAAGGTCAACGAAACCATCGTTAAAGTGTAGAGGTCATTGGAGGTCACGACTAAACAAAATATGAGCCCGATCGCTTTGATAGTTTCCGAGAAAAGTCCAACGTTAAGGTGGTGTCTACGGACGGCCGGCCGGACAGACTAACACTGACCGATTACATAGAGTCACTTTTTCTCAAGTGACTCAAAAATGAATGGGTAATTCTGGAAGTACTCAATAATTATGCAACTTTTTTTTTATTATTTCGATTCATTTCATAATCCAAAACGTTTGGAATGAAGCAAATGAATAAAATACAAGAATTACGAAAAAATTAAAAATGAAATTGCCGTCGAAGCGAATTGAACCCGGGAACACAAAAGTAATGACTACTGTATGATCGATCGCGTTACCAACTGAGCTATTCTGTCGCACTGAATGCGAGGGAGAATTTAACTTCAAATGTTACACTTGAGTTCTCGAGCGTGGCGACGACTGACTCGAGTTTTCGAGTCTCTCCGTTCGTATTTGTGTACTGTTCTCTATATCTCACTGTTCGGGGCTAATTCAGTGCATAAACTGACCCTACGCTCCCGTTCACTTCGTATAAGTTTGAAAAGCATAATGAAATAGCGATAACTTCAAGCGTGACCGACATTATTGATACAAAATGCCTTGACCAATCGCCGAAAAGCGCTGACGTCATTGCATGAAGATTAAGGGGTTCCCACGCGATTCAGAATGAGGAAATGGTAATGTCTTCCATAGAAAGTAAGGGGTTCCCACAAATTCAAATGAGGGAATGGTCATGTCTTCCATAGAGAGTAAAAGGTTTAATTCCCATGTGATTCAAATGAAGAATGGTCATGTCTTCCATAGAGAGTGAGGGGTTCCCACGTGATTCAAATCGGGAATGGTCATGTCTTCCACAGAGAGTGAGGGGTTCCCACGTGATTCAAATCGGGAATGGTCATGTCTTCCACAGAGAGTTAGGGGTTCCCACGTGATTCAAATGAGGGAATGGTCATGTCTTCCATAGAGAGTGAGGGGTTCCCACGTGATTCAAATGAGGGAATGGGCATGTCTTCCATAGAGAGTGAGCGGTTCCCATGTGATTCAAATCAGGAATGGTCATGTCTTCCATAGAGAGTGAGGGGTTCCGACGTGATTTAAATCAGGAATGGTCACGATTTCCACGGCCATTAAGGGGTGCCAGAATGATAACATGCGGCGAAAGCACCAAAAAGTCATCTTGTACCCATGATGTGTAACAGACGTAACGACACCCAGTACCAATGCTGTGTAACAGATGTGCTGGAGATATCTCACTGTCAGCGACAGAGCACCACACAGCTGTGCGACCAGTGCTGTAGATCGTCCCACTTCACCGTGTCCCTGGAGGAGAGAGGCTGTGAGAATCTTTGCCAGAGGACTCACCACAATAAGAGGCGGTTCTTGCCAGGATCTTTCCCTCACGGTTAGTTATCCCCCACCGGTATGTTGAGGATATCGCACATTTAAAACAACTTTGCAGAGACCTTTTTACTCACTAATGTCCGTATTATGTTTATCTTCCCTTTGTTTTGCCCTAAAAGACATCCTTTACCCATAATGTGTAACAGATGTAACGACATCCTAAACCCATGATGTGTAACAGATGTAACGACATCCTTGACCCTTGATGTGCAACAAATGTAACGGCATTCTCTACCCATGTTGTGTAACATATGTAATGACATCCTATACCTATGATGTGTAACAGATGAGACGACATCCTAAACCCATAATGTGTAACAGATGTAACGACATCCTAAACCCATGATGTGTAACAGATGTAACGACATCCTTGACCCTTGATGTGCAACAAATGTAACGGCATTCTCTACCCATGTTGTGTAACATATGTAATGACATCCTATACCCATGATGTTTAACAGATGAAACGACATCCTACACCCATGATGTGTAACAGATGTAACGATATCCTTTCCCCATGATGTGTAACAGATGTAAATACATCCTACTACTCTGACCGCCCC
>NC_090247.1:64677637-64685137 GCF_037325665.1 Littorina saxatilis
AGGGAGACGAATTTTTAGAATCCAACTGCGGGCCACAAAGCATCGTCACAGAAGCTCGAGAGTACACGTCAACCTTGCATGTGACGTCAAACGTAGCTTGTTGACGCTTTTCTTCCAGTCTGAAAATGTACAGAGCTGCGATCATACGTGTGAGTTCAGTAAGTGTTGAGCATATTTCTTTTCTTTTTAAGTGTTTATGACTTTTCGTTGTGGATTTTGCGATTACAGAGATAAGTTGCAAATTGACCATGAGTCGCCGCGGTAATTATCAACATTGATTGGGTCTTTGAGAGTGAATGCTTACAATCGTTGTCCTCGGAAACACAAATCCAAAGCCGCGATGGTTCCACACATCAAACAATCAGCCTGATTGGCTTTTACTTTGACAATCCACGCTTCACCTGAAAGCTCAAACCCATTCACCACCTCGATTTATTGCATGGGGAACATGAGATTTATTTCTCAGGTGTTTGTGAATGAAAACTCGTGAAAATGATGACAAACAATCCCAATAAACATGCCAGAACTGGGCCATTGCTGGCGTTTTGATGGCAATGCCAGTTGCCAGAACTACTGCCATCAAAGGCCCACTTTTGGCCCAATGCTGGCATATTACCCGTATGCACATTGGCAAATTGATGGGCCATCACTGGCAAGCCAGCACTTTGCCAGCAAAAACCCATCATTTATTTGCTGGCTTTTTGATGGCTTGCCATCATTTTGCCAGCAATTTGCCAGCAATTTTCCAGCAAAAACCCATCATTTATTTGATGGCTTTTTGATGGCTTGCCATCATTTTGCCATCATTTTGCCAGCAAAAACCCATCATTTATTTGATGGCTTTTTGATGGCTTGCCATCATTTTGCCAGAATTTTGCCAGCAAAAACCCATCATTTATTTGATGGCTTGCCATCAAAAACCCAGCATTTTGCCAGCATTTCGCCAGCATTTTGCAGGTCTTTAGTTCCATATAAAAAAAACTTTTTTCCATATATTTTCCGTTAATGGCCCTTTACCTGCTGAAATTACCGGGCCAGTTGTGGCCCGGCAAAATGCCATATTTCTGTCTTTACCATTGCCAGCAAAATGCCAATAAGTTGCAGGAAATATACCAATACCACTGATTCGGATAGAATGACGGCTCTATTCATGTACTCGATCTGCACAGTCTTGTTAGCCCATAGATGGTTGTTAGAAGTCTATAAATATGCTTTGTTTTGTCATTTTTTTACTGTGAATGTAATAACAATAACAAAACACAGCACATCAATGGACTTTTCAACCCATGCTGGCGGCAAGACGTGCGCAAATAAAGCAAAGGGCAATGCTGTCAAGCTGTACATTAGCAATATGCATATGCGTAATTATCAAATTCATCAGTAAAATGCAATTGAAATGCTAATCACATTTGTCGTGTAACTTATCTGGCAAGTAAAGGCAGTGGTTTTGACAGAATATCGTCATCAACGCAGTTATAGCGGGCACAACAACAATACAGTAATATATATTAAAAACAAAACAAATGTAAAGCTTCCAAACAGCAACGACTCATTACCGAAACATTACAGAAACGTACGCTTTGTTTTCAGTTGCTCACTGTTTTATTTTATTTGTACAGCGTTCTAAATTTCACACTCGAGACATGATGACCAAAGGCAGGAATGTTTCTTGTTCACTTCCCAGTAAACCTCCGTAGGATTGTCTTGATTCTGTCATTTCTCTGTTCGCATCCGCAACGTTGAGATAACGCTTCTTTTCTTTGTCCTGACGTCGTAGCCTACGGTAAGCCATTGAAACTCTCAAGTCCTCCTGCCGTTCACCTCTTGAAACATGAAAGCAAACGAGTTTTGTTGGTTTTAATTCATTATTCCATATCACACACACACACACACACACACACACACACACACACACACACACACACACACACACACACACACACACACACACACACACACACACACAACCAAACAACCAAACAAACGCAAGCATACACGCAGGCATGCAAGCAAACAGCACACGCACGCACGCACGCGCGCGCGCTCACACACACACACGCGCACACACACACACGCGCACACACACACACACACACACACACACACACACACACACACACACACACACACACACACACACACACACACATACACACACAGAGGCATTCTCACAGAGAGGACGACTTCTTGTAATCTATCATATTTTCTGAACTGACTAAAATGCCAAGCAGAAGTAAGGGGTCAACAGGAATATGTATTTTGATCTAACCTGCGAAGCTTACGTTGTCTCGGACAGCTCTCTTGCGTTTCTCTCAGGAACTGAGACCCAGGCGAGCTGCATCTTATCCAGTTGGGCAGTCAGACACTTGCACAAATCTTTGTCCTGGAGTGAATAGACACATACTCAATGTCAACATTCACAAGATGCAATTTGTTTGGTTACAAGTAAGCTTATGGTAATGCCTATGGTGCTTTTCTTTTGACAGAGACAAAACAAACTCAATCACACAAAGAAAGGAAAAAGGCACACACACACACACACACACACACACACACACACACACACACAACCGCGCGCGCGGGCGCACACACACACACACACACACACACACAACCGCGCGCGCGGGCGCACACACACACACACACACACACACACACACACGCGCGCGCGCGCGCGCGCAGATTCTTTCTTACAGAGAGGACGACTTCTTAAAGTCTATTATATTTTGCGAACTGACTCAAACGTCCAGCAGAAGAAAGTTGAAACAAGTCGCGTAAGGCGAAAATACAATATTTAGTCAAGTAGCTGTCGAACTCACAGAATGAAACTGAACGCAATGCCATTTTTCAGCAAAACCGTATACTCGTAGCATCGTCAGTCCACCGCTCATGGCAAAGGCAGTGAAATTGACAAGAAGAGCGGGGTAGTAGTTGCGCTAAGAAGGATAGCACGCTTTTCTGTACCTCTCTTTGTTTTAACTTTCTGAGCGTGTTTTTAATCCAAACATATCATATCTATATGTTTTTGGAATCAGGAACCGACAAGGAATAAGATGAAAGTGTTTTTAAATTGATTTCGACAATTTAATTTTGATAATAATTTTTATATATTTAATTTTCAGAGCTTGTTTTTAAACCGAATATAACATATTTATATGTTTTTGGAATCAGCAAATGATGGAGAATAAGATAAACGTAAATTTGGATCGTTTTATAAATTTTTATTTTTTTTTTACAATTTTCCGATTTTTAATGACCAAAGTCATTAATTAATTTTTAAGCCACCAAGCGGAAATGCAATACCGAAGTCCGGGCTTCGTCGAAGATTACTTGACCAAAATTTCCGTGTGCCGCCTCAACTTTCACGAAAAGCCGGATATGACGTCATCAGAGACATTTATCAAAAAAATGAAAAAAGAGTTCGGGGATTTCATACCCAGGAACTCTCATGTCAAATTTTATAAAGATCGGTCCAGTAGTTTAGTCTGAATCGCTCTACACACACACACAGACAGACACACACACACACGCACATACACCACGACCCTCGTTTCGATTCCCCCTCGATGTTAAAATATTTAGTCAAAACTTGACTAAATATAATCAAAACTTGACTAAATGTAAAAAGACCGACAACGGAGGAAAAGAACAAGAAGATACTGTAGATCTAACGCCGTTGCGACGACCTGCTCACACAACTGTTTGTGAAACTCACCACGCTTGCTTCTAGCCAGAGGAGATCGGACGCGTACTGAAATCGAAGAAGGTGCTTTGGAAATTCCTTGAAGTTGAATGCAAAACAAACAAGAGGCGAAGCCTTCAAGGCTCCCGTCAGAAATCGACAAACAGTAACACAAACTCAATCACTCCGTCATACATAGTATACAAAACACACACTCATACGCACATAGACAGACGGACACACACACCTTTACAAACAAACACATACACACACACAAACTCATGCACACACACACACCCACAAACACATACACACACACACACTCTCTGTCTCTTACACACACACACACACGCGAGTACACAAACACAAACAGTAACAATAACACATGTGCACAAAATGAACACACACACACACACACACCGCGGAGAGAGACAGATTACAGGGAGGCATGACGTCATGATGCATTAATTGACGTCAAACACCTATGGATAAAGCTCGCATAAGAAGATTACGTCTCGGTCAAAAGTGTTTGACGTCAATTAATGCATCATGACGTCATCCATAGACTCGGAAATGTTAAAGTTTCTATCACACACACACACACACACACACACGCACAGACAGACAAAAGTTAGCATCGCATAGGCTACACTTACGTGAGCCAATAACCGGACATTTGCAGAACCACCGCGGGCCGGATTTAGTTGACAATGCGTCATCATCACGAGTGACGTCAAGATATTTCGACATTTGTTTGTACATTACGTCACTCCAAGAGAGAAAGTCATACCGCTGTGCTGTCGCAGATCTTCTTGCCAGCAATAATCCAGCATTGGCCCACTGCTGGCGTGCCAGCAAAAACCCACCTATAATTGCCAGCAAATCGCCACCTATGGCCCAATGCTGGCAAACAAGCACTGGGCCATCAATGGCGTGCCAACAGTGGGCCAATTAAGGCATTTTACTGGCCGACAATATTACTGGAATGCCAGAGATGGGCCAGTGATGGCAAGCCATAACTGGGCCTTTGTTGGCAAACCATAACTGGCCCAGTGTTGGTTTTTTTATGGCCAGCTTTACCAAACTTTCCAGCAAAAAGCCAGCAATGGCCCAGTTCTGGCATGTTTATTGGGAATCTTGCACACGGTTGCTTTAGTAATGGCAAAGAAGGAAAGCGTGTGACATAGCTCGCTCAATGTTTCCCATCATATGACTGTTGACAGACCTCGCTCAATGTTTCCCACCATATGACTGTTGACAGACCTTGCTCAATGTTTCCCATCATATGACTGTTGACAGACCTTGCTCAATGTTTTCCATCATGTGACTGTTGACAGACCTTGCTCACTGTTTCCCATCATGTGACTGTTGACAGACTTCGCTCAATGTTTCCGACCTCGCTCAATGTTTCTCACCGTATGACTGTTGACAGACCTTGCTCAATGTTTCCCTTCATATGACTGTTGACAGACCTTGCTCAATGTTTTCCATCATGTGACTGTTGACAGACCTTGCTCACTGTTTCCCATCATGTGACTGTTGACAGACTTCGCTCAATGTTTCCGACCTCGCTCAATGTTTCTCACCGTATGACTGTTGACAGACCTTGCTCAATGTTTCCCAACATTTGACTGTTGACAGACCTTGCTCAATGTTTCCCATCATATGACTGTTGACAGACCTCGCTCAATGTTTCCCATCATGTGACTGTTGACAGACCTCGCTCAATGTTTCCCAACATTTGACTGTTGACAGACCTTGCTCAATGTTTCCCATCATATGACTGTTGACAGACCTTGCTCAATGTTTCCCATCATATGACTGTTGACAGACCTCGCTCAATGTTTCCCACCATATGACTGTTGACAGACTTAGACCGCGAAATAATCCGACAATGCTTGAATGAGGACATGAAAGCGTCCTGCACGGATTGCTGTCACGCGGCTGATTTCTACCATGACGAGGACGAGCAAGAATGTGTCCGCCAATGTGCTGTGACACACCATGGCAACGAGGGGAAGAGGTAGTTGCTGGGTCACGGGTTCCATGGTGAGTAAGGGGTTCCCGCGTGATTCAAATGAGGGAATGGTTATGTCTTCCATAGAGAGTGAGGAGTTCCCACTTGATTCTAATGAGGGAATGGTCATGTCTTCCATTGAAAGTAATTAAGAGTTTCCACGTGATTTAAAGGAGGGAATGGTCATGTCTTCCATAGAGAGTGAGGGGTTCGCACGTGATTAAAAAGAGGGAATGGTCATGTCTTCTATAGAGAGTGAGGGGTTCTCACGTGATTAAAAAGAGGGAATGGTCATGTCTTCCATAGAGAGTGAGGGGTTCGCACGTGATTAAAAAGAGGGAATGGGCATGTCTTCCATAGAGAGTGAGGGGTTCGCACGTGATTAACAAGTCGCGTAAGGCGAAATTACTACATTTAGTCAAGCTGTGGAACTCACAGAATGAAACTGAACGTAGTCCGCCGCTAGTGCAAAAGGCAGTGAAAGTGACGAGCCTGTTTGGCGCGGCAGCGGTTGCGCTGTGCTTCATAGCACGCTTTACTGTACCTCTCTTCGTTTTAACTTTCTGAGCGTGTTTTTAATTCAAACATATCATATCTATATGTTTTTGGAATCAGGAGCCGACAAGGAATAAGATGAAATAGTGTTTGAAACGATTTTGGAAATTTAATTTTGATCATAATTTTTAATTTTTTTAATTTTCAGAGCTTGTTTTTAATCCAAATTAACATATTTATATGTTTTTGGAATCAGAAAATGATGAAGAATAAGATGAACGTACATTTGGATCGTTTTATAAAAACACATTTTTTTTTACAATTTTCAGATTTTTAATGACCAAAGTCATTAATTAATTTTTAAGCCATCAAACTGAAATGCAATACCGAAGTCCGGCCTTCGTCGAAAATTGCTTGGCCAAAATTTCAATCAATTTGATTGAAAAATGAGGGTGTGACAGTGCCGCCTCAACTTTTACAAAAAGCCGGATATGACGTCATCAAAGACATTTATCGAAAAAAATAAAAATATATCCGGGGATATCATTCCCAGGAACTCTCATGTAAAATTTCATAAAGATCGGTCCAGTAGTTTGGTCTGAATCGCTCTACACACACACACGCACACACACACACACACACACACACACACACCCACACACACCCACACACATACACCACGACCCTCGTCTCGATTCCCCCTCTATGTTAAAACATTTAGTCAAAACTTGACTGAATGTAAAAAGAGGGAATGGTCATGTCTTCTATAGAGAGTGAGGGGTTCTCACGTTATTAAAATGAGGGAATGGGCATGTCTTCCATAGAGAGTGAGGGGTTCTCACGTGATTTAAATGAGGGAATGGGCATGTCTTCCATAGAGAGTGAGGGGTTCTCACGTGATTTAAATGAGGGAATGGGCATGTCTTCCATAGAGAGTGAGGGGTTCTCACGTGATTTAAATGAGGGAATGGTCATGTCTTCCATAGAGAGTGAGGGGTTCCCAAATCACTTAAAATTTGAAAATGGTAACGTCTTACATGGCACACAATAGTTTGACTTGAATTGACAGTGTTCATTCACTTAACCTTTTCTCGGTCTGTTCCGGTGACATCAAGGATAGTATGAAGACGTTCAATGAAAATCTTATCTTTAAAGTTATTGTTCTTTCATTTGCAGTGCCTTTCCTTTGACACACCTGCGTTAGGCGCAGTGTCGCTCCCTGGATTTTTGCCAGGATTTTGATTCTCAGACGAATAAATAAATTGTTGTCAGAACCTTGTCATGTGCCTTATTTAAGTGATTGTTT
>NC_090247.1:64687637-64834621 GCF_037325665.1 Littorina saxatilis
CCCAACTGAGGACGAAAGAATCGAAAGACCAATTTAAAGGATCAAACACAACTTTCATATTTGTGATCAGCGCATTTTGAATTCACTGCTTGTTATTCTCCTTCACTAAGGTAATACAACAATGAGCATGCTGAAACTGTCTGCTTGTCTAAGTCTTCTGGTGATATGTGCCGCCTTGCATCTTGAAAAGAAGCAGATCGGCGAAGGTAATATTAATCTCTCTCTCTCTCTCTCTCTCTCTCTCTCTCTCTCTCTCTCTCTCTCTCTCTCTCTCTCTCTCTCTCTCTCTCTCTCTCTCTCTCTCTCTCTCTTGATTTGCCACACTTAGTATTACGTCAAAGATATGCTGTGCATTGTATGTTCTGAACATATTTTTGTTGTGCTATTGCTACATGTTCGATTGCTACCAGCTTGTATTTATAATTACCTGCATAGTATGCATTTGATTTTATGAATAACCACATATCATGTATGCTCTTCATGCCTCATCTTCATCATTATCATCATCATCATCGTCATCATCATCATCATCGTCATCTTTATTATCACGTGCTGAAGTTTTCCGACCTCCTTTTGTTGGTTAACTTTTTAACTTTTTAATTTTTAATTTTTTAATTATATAATTGTGTCATCATCATCATCATTATCGTCATCGTCATCATCATCATTATCATCATCAACATCATCACTGTTATTCTTATCACCAGGTGGTCATGGTATCAGCATACAGGACTGTCACCTGATGGGTAGCCTGGAAAGGTGCAACGCATGTTGTGACAGCCTCATCTCTGCCGATCACCCCGCCATGCTGCGTACCTGCCGCGTGAACAGCTGCAAGAGCTTCTTCGAACAGCTTAACCTTCTGGGATAGGAGCTGGGCTGCCGGTCCATGATAAGGGTATGGTTCTGTTGCAGTAACGCAAGTAGACTGGACCGTGCACGCTATGTTGGTTGTGTGTGTCAGTGTGTGTGTGTGTGGTGTGTGTGTGTGTGTGTGTGTGTGTGTGTGTGTGTGTGTGTGTGTGTCACTGTATGTGTGTTGGTTGGGGGGTGGTTGATTGTGTGTGTGTGCGTGTGTGTGCCAGTGTGACTGGCCGGCGAAACCTGGTGAGGGTAGCCGATGGGTCTCATACCCTCGGTGACATTTAGGTCTGTCTACCTTTGCACGTGAAGACTGGGCTCGGCGGACTGCGCGGAAGAACCACCAGCTGGTCAACGGGCAGGAAGGCGATTCTCTGCAAAGCGTTGTGGAACGCTAAGGGCACGACAAGACACGTAGGATGTCATGGCCATCCACTGCACCCGTCTCCGTCTCCAGTCGTCTCGACTCTGTCCTGCCACTGGATCAACGTGGTCTCGGGCGAGAGAGTGAGGTCGACGAACTGCGCAACTCACCTCCTCACTTAAATCCAAATCACCGCGCAAGTCACCCTGAAGTGCTAGCCAGAGCAGATCTCCCCAGCATCACTACCATCCTGATGCAGTCCCAGCTTCGCTGGGCTGGGCACGTAGCCCGTATGCCAGACGAAAGACTGCCCAAAAGACTGTTCTATGGCGAGCTGCAACAGGGCCAGCGGTCCCACGGAGGACAGAAGAAACGCTTCAAAGACACCCTCAAATCCTCACTGAAAGCGTTTTCCATCAACCCTGACACGTGGGAGAAATCTGCACTGGATCGTGCCACCTGGCGCTCCTCCATCCACAAAGGCGCCAAGATGTGCGAGGCCAGCAGAACCACCGCCGCTGAATTGATGAGACAGACCCGAAAAGCCCGTGCCATCAACCCTCCTGGAGACGTCCCACTCGTCCCTTGTCCCTTTTGTGTCCGAACCTTCCGTGCCAGGATCGGCCTTGTCAGCCATCTACGCACGCACAGAAATAGCCAGCCCCAGCAACCCCCGGATGACTAGAGTGGTCCTCGTCGAATCGACGGACGAACAACACATGTGTGTGGGTGGGGTGAGGGGGTGTGTGTGTGCGTGCGTGCGTGTGTGTTTGTCAGCATGTAATAATGTATGTGTGTTAGTGTTAGTGTGTGTGAGTGTGTCAGTCAGTGTGTGTGTGTGTGTGTATGTGTGTGTGTGTGTGTGTGTGTGTGTGTGTGTGTGTGTGTGTGTGTGTGTGTGTGTTGTATACCATTCTGCAGCATTCTCTTGGCTTCTGTAATAGAAATTAATCTGCGCGGTAGTAAACCCATGCCATGGTGAGGATACATTATACTTTTGACTTTCAAACACAGTGCAGGCTAAGTATGTTTCCTTCGTGTTTGCATACTTGTGCTCCGCTCAGCTAAAATCATGCCCAGGTGAAGTACAGCTCTGATGACAAGAGCAATTAGCAACCCTTCGTTAATTGATCACGTTCGTATCGTTGCACATGCACTGACCTTCTCGCATGATCGCAACTAAACATAAAATCTAACATCTTCGCAGGCTCTGGACCTCAAGGGACATACGTTCTGAATGCGCTATAGTATAAGTATAACCCCCTTTGCCAAATAATTTGGAAGATTGTTTGTGTGTATGAAGCATGATTATCTTGTAAGTTAAGCGACTCACTGGTTTGCTTTGACATAAGCGGCCACGACTTACCCTGCTGACCCTATTTTTCCAGTTTCCTCGTCTAAGCCCCCCCCCCCCTCCCCCCCTACTCCCCCACCTTCCCCTCCTCATTTTCCAACCCTACCCTGCCCGCCTTCCCACACGCATACACAACAACAACAAATCATTTACTAGTAAGGCCAAAAAAAAAATTGTCTGTTTAGGGTAACCCGACCGACCCTATCGATTTGGCGCCGACCCAAAAACTTTTTTTTGATTTCAAAAAAAATAAAATAAATAAAAGAGGTAAAAATGCTAAAAAGAGACATTTGGCGTTTCTTTCTCTCCCTTTCTCTCTGTTTTATTTATACGTTAGTTTTGAAACATGTATTCATCAAATATAAGAAGTGAATGTTCAGCCAACATAGCATTTACACAAAAAAAAAAAAAAAAAAAAACTTTACCTACCTACCGACCCTACTTTTTTTGGTCATGTTACCCTAAACAGACCATTTTTTTTTTTGGCCTAACACACATTACAAACTACTTGCAATTGTAGCACTTGCAGAGCCAGTCATGGAAAAGAACCCGTTTTCAGTGTTTGGAACTGTTCCAGGTGCCCGCTAAGGAATGACACGACCATTCTTAGGAGACCCTTTCAAGTGTGTCGGCTGTCTTCACTGAGAACGAAGTATCACACTCACAGCCCAAAACAATATATTGTGTTGTTAACCGACACACCTAAAAAGAACTACTGTGTTGCTGTTCTGTGATCATCATTATAAGAGAGAGAGAGAGAGAGAGAGAGAGAGAGAGAGAGAGAGAGAGAGAGAGAGAGAGAGAGAGAGAGAGAGAGAGAGAGAGAGAGAGCATGTGTGTGTGTGTGTGTCGCAGGGGCGGACGAGGGGGGGTGCACAGGGTGCAGGTGCACCCCCCCTCCAGCAACAACAAAACTGAATAAATAAAATTGGAAAGCTGATTCTATGACCATTTCTAAGTTCAAATGGCACCCCAGATGGCACCATTTTGCTTCTTTGGGCAAAACAAATTTTCGGGGGTGCATGCCCCTGGACCCCCCTAGCAAATTCGGGCGCTTCGCGCCCATCACATTCACTTTCGATTCAAAGTGCACCTTCCCCTTGCAAAGCAACTGATCCGCCCCTGGTGTGTGTTTACCGAGTGATCTTCATTCTGATAGTCAGTTTGTCCACCGATTGATATTCATTGTCTGTCAGTCTCTTTCTCTGTATGTTTGTCTGTCTGTCTCTCTCTCTCTCAGTCTCCCCCTTCGCCAGGCTGTTTCTCTCGTTCTCTGACACAGACTCAGAGACACACACACACACACACACACACACGTACACAGATCTAGACACACACACACACACACACACACACACACACACTCTAGCCGTACAACAACAACTACACTAAACAACAGTTTATGAACCGATCAGACTGACATTAGTCGGATCTTCTAGTCCGTAAGTGACCACAGAGTAAGAAAATACTTTCGTCGGTGCCTATGAGAAGTGCTACAACTATAGATCTATGGTAAAAGCAGTATACGCACTCCGAGTGACTCCCTTTGACACAACTTCAAAGGGACTGCTTGATCTGCTGGCGCGTATACTTCTCAGACACTGGTGAATGAAAGTCGCCCATAGACGGAAGGGGGGGGGGGGGGGGGTGCTTGAGAGAGATATATCAGTTAATCATCTGCCATTTCAGTTTAAGGCACGGTGCTGTTTCAGTAAAAACAAATAAATAAAAATGTGCATTTACGAAATCCAAAAACAAAGAGACTGCCAACGTTCCAAAATTCAGAATAAAAAAACAAGAAAGGTAGGTTGTTGGAGCGTTTGTTATTGACAAAACAATACATTCACTGTATACATTTTGTCAATAACAAACGCTCCAACAACCTACCTTTCTTGTTTTTCGATTGTGGATTTACGAGCTAATGCGATGACAAGTAGAGAGAGCGAGAGAGTGGGCATTTCATTTACTTATCTATGCATTTATTCATGCCGGGTGGTATGTCATGTATTCCAAGTCAGTTACGTGATAACATGGCCTAAACTGATTGTTTTTGAAAATGCCGATTAGAACTTCGAAGCCGGGAAGCAGTTTTGACTGATTAGCACGCAACACTGACGAAACTGGCACTAGGCACCATGCAGTCCACGGGCACTGACTCGTCACGAGCGGGTCGGGATCAACTGAAGTGGGCGGGGCCTCATGACTACTACTGTTACATAAGTAGAGATGACCGTCCATCAAGGCAAGACATAGCCGCCGCCCACCTCGTCACGAGTGCCTGTGATCATAGACATCTATGCTGTGATGCAGTTTATGGACGTATCGTAATCAATAGGCCTACGCAGGGCCGGACTAGGCTAAGAGGAGGGGGGGGGGGGGGGGGGGTTGCCAGTGGGTAGGTCATATTCTGAGATAGGAAAATGGGCGCTCCTTGCATAAAACGGCATAAAATAAACAATAATAAAAAAATATTTTTAATAAGTGAGGTACATGTTTAGGCTAGGGGGGGGGGGGTTGCGCAACCCCCATAACCCCCCCCCCCCCCCCCCCCCCCCCGGTAGTCCGGCCCGCGGCGTCCGGCCCTGCTACGTGAACGACTCAGTTTAGCGTGTTAAATTCATAGCTCATAATTCAGTCTCCAAATTTGCAGAACCTGCACTTGTAATCAAAACAAGTCATTTAAGATCCCTTTGAAGTTACGGAATGAACTCCGATGAACTGTACGAATGCATTTTGTTTACATGGGTCAAAGAAGGAATTATCCGTATGAGCGGGGCACGGGAGACAACTCTTTCGTGTAAATGATGTCCCATGGTTGACAACGTACGCCATTTTCGGTGCATTTTCGTCGATTGAACAACCAAATTAATTAATTATGCTTAAGTTTGGAGCTCAATCCGTCAGTTAATTTCACGACAAATGTTCTTTGGCTTGCTTACATGGACTTGTATCAAAAGTAAGTAAAGAATGTCACTGGATTCTGAGCTATGAATTTAACACGCTAAAGTTCAAGATTACTACACATTACGTCACTAGCACAACACATTTCGTCAAGCTGACATTCGTATCATCTCGTCAAGTCAGTCACTAAAACCATAGACCTATGCTAAAACTGAAACTAGTGATAATCAACACAACATTTCTACAAGGGAGACAACCAGCCGAGAAACATGTTGGGCGCATAGTAAGAATCCGGGGCAGAGTTGGAATCTCGCGGGACTTCGTCACGCCTCAGTAGATTTCCAACAAAGCGCGTCATTTCCGGAAACGCACCGACTCATTCTAGAAATGGCCCTCCTTTCGACTGGCGATGCTAGTCTGCCTCTCGCCCTTGACCATGACGGGTGACCACAGGGAAGAGGTGGACAGTTTTGTCGTGGAACTTACGCAGAAAAATACAACCGTGCTCACGCAGAAGAAATATGACAACATTGTGCTGTTTCTAAAAACAAAACGTACGGACCACATTGAAGATGGGAAGTCTTCGAAGTTCAAGTGGTGGGTGCGTGAAAAGAAGTTTCAGCCCGTGAACTTTCCAGGATTGGACTTAAACGACGTTCTCTGCATACCCAGCAAACAAGAGGTAAGTTCGTAGTTATGAAACGTGACTGAAAGTATTTCGCTATGTTGTTTTATTTATTTTTTCGCATGAGTTTTTGTACAGTTAATGAGTTATGGTTATCTCAACTGTTCTTGATTCCATGGCTGTCAGTGTCACTGTCAGCCAAATTTCTGTTGACATTGAGACTGAAAGTATCAGATGACATGTTCTATGGTCCATCCAGTGAATAAAACTCAGTTTCAAAGTTCTATGCAACCATGTGTGATCAATGATAATTCAATGTGTAACAGGTTTCCTGAACAATCGTCCATGTAATACGAGCTGTGTGCCTGCCATTAGAGTCATGCATTTTCAGTCCTTTAAAGTTTAAATGATTCGTATCATTCTCTGTACTTTTTTCTGTAATACTCTAGTTATAATAACACAGACATGCAACAAAAACATATCCATGTCAAACATTTTGGTTTCCATGTCAACAACCAGTCAGAAATCAAGTTAAAACCTTAAACACAGGCCGAAAAATAAGTTATTACCTTTTGTTGTTCATAACTTTACAGTTACACCGTGACATAGTTACAATTTAATTGAATATTCTTTAACTTTAAGTGCTCAGCTATCATTGTAATAAAAGATGAAGGTGTTCATAACTTTACACTAATCTTGCTTAAAATTAATCTGAACAATGACAACTCATGGCTTAAAATTTATTCAGTTACTTCAGACAAAAGCTAATTAGGTTCATTAATATATATTTATATAACTAGTTTCAATATTTGCCCCCAAACTTCCTTGTTCCTTTGATTCCTACAACATTGGTCTTGCTTAGACTTAATTAATTCATTTTGTACTGTTCATGCAGATTAATCGTAACACTTAACAAGTGTCATCTGTCAGTTGTAGAACTTGTACCCTCTCTTAATTCCAGTAGAAAGCACTATAGTTACAACAGCATATATATATATAATATGATAAAGAAATATCATTTTGCGCTCTGAATTCTCAGTATTTCTCAGTTAATTATGTAAGTGTCCACTTGATCTGTTGTTGTTGTTGTTGTTGTTGTTGTTGTTGTTTTTTAAAATATATCCAGACCTCAATGAGTTGTTTTGCTATGATTGTTGCTTACTTGTGTGCAGAATGCTGAGTCGCTGCTGGCAAACATTCCAGTGGCTGTGATGCGACAATGTCACTGCCAGATGTTCAGAAAATACAGTCATCAGAGGCTTCTGCAACATGGACGTCCTCGAGAAAAAAACATGTGCGGCATGCCATTTTGCTCAAAACCGGATTTGGCAGACTGGGTGCAGAGTGAGAAATGTCACTCCTGGTGCCACTTTGACTGTGCTGGGGTGGAGATGACGAGAGCTGAGGTCTCGGCAGAAGAACATTTTGTGTGTGTTGTGTGCAAGGACTGATGAGGAAGTGTTGATTTATGTCTTCTACCTTCCACCTGCATGGGGTTTTTTCCTTCTCAATTTGTTCATTAGTGCTGTATGATGTTCACTCACAGACTTTTCTCTGCACATATTCAGGGGGTGTCCAGAACGTATGTGTGTGTTTTCAAAAATCATGTTGTTCTTTCCAAATCGTCTCACCTGAGTAATTGGCGAGTCTAAGAATTCATATATACATGTGTCAATCCATATATCCGGCCAAAAAACTTAACATTTGAGGTTAGCTTGGTTGTTTTTCAAGCTAGACCTCTGAAAAATTTAGGGTTCGATGATCTTACAAAGTCCTTTGTTTGTACTAGAAACTTGCATTCTCCCAGTAAGGTAATATATTGTACTACGTTGCAAGCCCCTGGAGCAAATGTTTGATTTGTGCTTTTGTGAACAAGAAACAATTGACAAGTGGCTCTATCCCATCTCCCCCCTTCCCCCGTCGCGATATAACCTTCGTGGTTGACAACGACATAAAACACCAAATAAAGAAAGATTTTACAAAGTGACCTCAGTTTGGTTGACCCTCTTCAAATTTTGGGGTCACAGCGGGGTCATGTTCGTTTCATTGGATTAAAACTTGTGCGTTGAAGCTATATCAGATGTTTTTGAAGCTACAGGTTTGAAACCTTGTATACTTCTAGTGTTTGATAATCTCCAGACTTGACCTAAGTTTGATTGACCCTTGTCAAGTTTTGGGGTCACAGGGGGCCAGTCATGTTTGTTTCATAAAACTTAACGTTGAAGTTATCTCAGATGTTATTGATTTGTAACTATGAAAACTTCAAGGGTAGTTGTAGTTGATAGCCAACATGAATCTAGTTTGAGATACCCCTGTCACATTTTGGGGTCACTGCGTTGTGTCATTATTGCATTGCACAACTTTGTTACATTTTCCATATGTTTAAATCAACATATTCAGGGGGTGTCCAGAACGTATGTGTGTATGTGTTTTCAAAAATCATGTTGTTGTTGTTTCATAGTGGCACTGGGTTTCTTGTGCAAAGTTTAAACGGATGTGTTTTGTAATTTTTTTAGTCGTGCTGTACAGTTTGACGCCAGTTTACAAGTAGTGCTTCTGCTGAGCATCAAGATGTGATTAATGTATTTTTGCTGTCTGTCTTATGGATTCTTGTGCAAAGTTTAAACAGAGGCATTTTATGATTTTTAAATTGTGCTGTACAGTTTGACGTCAGTTTTCAAGTAGTGCTTTTGCTGTGTGATTATTTTGATGTGATTAATTTATTTGTGCCGTCTGTTTATTTTTGTGTGTGGGTGTGCCAAGTTTTTACAGAGGTGTTCTCCTGTGAATGTGAGTTTTAAGTAGTGCTGTACAGTTAGACTCCAGTTCACAAGTAGTGCTTCTGCTGATCATTAAGATGTGATTCATTTGTTATGTGCTATCTCTTAATTGTGTGTGTGTGTGTGTTAAACAGACATGTTCTACTGTGGCATTTAGATGTGCTGTACCCCCCGCGGGTTAGGGGGAGTCCCATATTGGTTGGGACAAGAAAGAATTTACCCGATGCTAACCAGCATGTCGTAAGAGGCGACTAACAGGTTCTGTTTCTCCTTTTACCCTTGTTAAGTGTTTCTTGTATAGAATATAGTCAATGTTTGTAAAGATTTTAGTCAAGCAGTATGTAAGAAATGTTACGTCCTTTGTACTGGAAACTTGCATTCTCCCAGTAAGGTCATATATTGTACTACGTTGCAAGCCCCTGGAGCAATTGTTTGATTAGTGCTTTTGTGAACAAGAAACAATTAACAAGTGGCTCTATCCCATCTCCCCCCTTTCCCCTATCCCCCCTTCCCCCGTCGCGATATAACCTTGAATGGTTGAAAACGATGTTAAACACCAAAGAAAGAAAGATGTGCTGTACAGTTTGATTGCAGTTTACAAGTATAAGTGCTTCTGCTGTGAGATCATTGTGATGTGATTAATTTATTAGTGCTGTCTATTTGTTGGGTCAGTGTGCCAATTTCAAAGTGTGTCTTCTGTGACATTATAGTGCTGATTATTATAGTTTGACCCCAATTTTCTAGTTGCTTCTGCTTTGTGATCATAATGATGTCACAAATTTTTTTTCTTGTAATTTTCTTGAAGTATAGTTTTTTGTGTGTTTGACTGTCAAGTTCAAACAAGTATCTTCTGTAACTTTTGAGATTTGCGTTACCGTTTGACCCCAGTTACCAAGGTTTGCCTCTGCTGTGTGATAATTGTGGTGTTATAAGTTACGTTTTGCAGTCTTTTGTGATTTCTTTGCCATCGATCCATTTTCATGCAAACAGCACAAACTAAGCAGTAACGTACTTTGTTTTAATCAATAAGGCAACTGAGGCTGTATCCTGAATAATGTCATTATTGTGGGTATATGAAAGCTTTGTGCACCGTAAAATATTTTTTTACCCTTGAACATTTCTTCTGAATTCCATCTTCTAATTTTTGTATCTCTGTATTTGTGAACAACAAACTTGCCTAATGATGTTTGCCTTTCCATTTTGTGTGTATAAAACTAAATGAAATGGTGTGTGTGTGTTCATTGGTGCTCATACATTTTATGTGGGTTTTTTTGTGGGAGAATTAAAGTTTTGATTTGCATCACTGATTTCTTTGTGTTGGTGTTCCTGTGAGACTGTGGGGTCAAAGACAAGCATTTGACCTAGGGTGTGAGTGTGTGTGTGCATTGCTCCTCAAGCATAATGATGTATGAATTGTCTTTTCTTGTCTCAATATAATGACATATATAATTTCATGCGGCTTTCCTACTAAGACAGAGAAGTGATTCAGAGTGAATCAAATGAAACATAATGCATGTGGGACGTACAAAAAAAAATCTATATAATTGTAATCATGTGAGGTGTTAAAAACGTGCATAAATCCCTTCAATTAACAAGATGTTATGGTTTGAGTACCTGAACCAACCTTGTTATTTTTTCCGTTTTAAAGCCAGGCGAGGCTTCTTAATCCTCACCTTAAATGCTAAAATTCGTTTTTGGCAGCGTGCTGCCCCTGCAATCCGCCAAGGCCTAGGCGGCCCTTGGACCCCGGCAGTAAAAAAAAAGTTCAGTCGCAGGCAAAATTCAGACTCCCACCCATGTAGTGTAAAGCCATTAATCACAGTCATAAGTTTGTTTTCATATTCTGTTTGTTTATAAATTCAGTTCATTGATCTCTGTTTTGGTCTTCGCTTTGTTGCTTTGGTTGAAAAAAGTGACCTTCTCTCCTTCTGAGAAAGCTACCTCTCTTGTGTGGTGTGTGAATTTAATTAAACAAATCATGAAATGTATGCATTGGCAGCTAGTGCTTCCTTCCCTTTGTTTATCAAAGACCAAAAGGCATTATTCAAAGAAAAGTCATACTCAACTTATATGATGCAATCAAGCACACAAAATGTAGCACATATAACATAGCACAGTTGTTCCAAAGAAATATAAGAGCATCCCTTGTACCCCCCAAAAAAACACACACACCTTGCTTAGCATCATAATGATTGGGATAGGCAGACACTGTGTACATTGAAACTGGAGATGTATTCAAATATACCATATTACCAGGTTTTTCACATATGCACACAAGCACACATTTAGTGCTAATGTTTGCATTAATTACTGACTTTAATCCTTTCAAATTCTTACACCCTCTGTATGAAAATTATGGTACCTCCTGTTGATCTTGTGCCACCAGGACAAGTTGTTCACAACCATTACTTAAAAAGTGTTGAACACAAAAATATGTCATTTTGTTCTCAGTATTTACACATTCTCAAGCAAGTAATAAAAAATTGTTCTGCGCTTCTGCCCATATATATAGCTGTTGAATATAATCTTTCTCTCATAGAACACACTTGGGACATATACATACATGCATCTTCAATTTCTGTGACACTGGGTGTTCCCAATGACACAAGAATGGCCGGTCACAATGAGTTAACAGTCAATAATGTTAACAATAAACCTGTTAAGATGCAGGCGGCATATCATAATGAATTTGATACTGAATGCTGTTGGTGGCTTTTGTATTGACAATAAAATATAAAGAACGCAAAAGTTTACGGAATACACAGAAATTATCAAGCGAGTTTGTTAATGGATTTTACTTTACAATAATATAACATACTTACTTTTAGATAAAAGAAAAGAATTAAGTGCAAATACAATTTCCACTCAGTAAGTTACATTTTTGTGCAAACTGACCCAAACTAAATGTTAACTGGTCCCTTGACTCCTACTTACAGTTACCAAATACCTACCCTGAACCCAACTACATACATGCATCTATAGATGTTTGGCATGATGATGATGGTGTGCTTGGGGTGTGTGTGGAGGGGGGGTGCATAAATATAGCCACACACTGATATACCCAAACCAACTATACTGTACATTGAAAAAGAAGACAATCAAGCAACAATTAAATTACGCATGAGTGTTGTCAACGTTACTTACATTGTAAGGGTAAACTTCACTAGCACCAGTTAAAATGGCAAACTGAAGCGCTCGATCGTTTGTTCAGAACGACGTCAAAAAGATCTCAGCCGGCCCGACTGAAGTCAGTGTTTATTTTTCCAAGGTTCGTAAGTAAGAAAAATAGCAGTTGGTATGATTTTGTCTAATGCATCTGTTTTATTACAACCAACTATTGATATTTTAAACATACGCTGATCATTGTAGTCCATCAATTATCATTTAATAATCGCATTCTAAGAAAGAGCAAAATTCTCACTCTGCGCGCGGTTCATTTCCAGAATCGCGTAGCGCGAAGTTGGAATTCCAACAATGGCGGCCATAGTTGGAATTCCAACAAAGCGCAGGTCATTTCCGGAAAAGCGCCGCTGACTAGATGGGACGCAACAAGCATAACTGGCGACATTTTGTGGGGCTGATGCGCTTTGTCATTGCCGCTTGACAAGACGAAAAGACAAGCCCTTTCCCGGCCGCGACGACGATTTCTTTTAGAGTGTCACAGTGGTTGTCCCCGCCTGTCTGTGTAGTGATCTCAATTTCGCTTTGCGCTCACAGTCTACAGACACACACGCAGTCGCAGACACACACAGTGCGTCAGTGTGTAGCTCACCACACATGCGCAGTTGAGTGATCCGTAAGCTCACCTGAAGTCACGCAGGGAAAGAGAGAAAGCGAGAAGGCAAGGTTGTCAACGGTTCAGTCAGTTTTACACTTCCCTGTCAGACTGAGTGCGGAGATCGCTACACATTTTGAAACAACGACCGAGCAACATGGCCCCACCACAAGTGAATCTGAATGAAAAACCTCGGGCTCAGGTCGGAGAGGTGAGTTTGTATTGAAGCATGGGGTTTTCGGGGTGATTTTGTTCTGTACAGCTCGTAGATCGCTTGCTGCATGTTCGGGATTCCTGACCTGAGAGTCTGTTGTTGTTTTGCTTTCTCAGCTGAGACAGGGTGAAGGCTAACGGGACTGTGTACGTGTGTGTGTACGTTTGACAGTCCACCAGTTATTAACCCAACGGTTAAACTTGACAGTTATAGTTGCTTCTGTCAGTTATTTATTCAGATACGTGATGAAATATTAAATGGATGAGGGTTTTGGGTGTGGGTTTTGGGCCGTGGAATAGAGCCTACTTCGCTGATTTGGCTCAGGTTGCATGACTGTCAACGTAACGCCTGCTAACACCTCCTTGCACCAAGTCCGGCTGCGCGACCTAGAGTGTTCGCATTGAAATGGTTTGATGAGCTATGCGCAAGCCAGCCAAGAATACCGACCTTGTGTTTGCTCTTAGCGGACACGGATGTGAATTTACTCTGAAGGGCTTTCGTAAACAAGTTTCGTAAGGGGGATTTTTTTTCTCATGACAGGTAGGCTACTGTTACCTATACGTGTTCAGAAGTACGTCTGGGAAGGTGTTCTTTCACAGTAAATGTTAAAAGGATATCGTCAATAAGTAAATACTGTTGACAGGCTGTACGTGTGTTGGTCATGACTAGGAATAAACCCTGAAGATTGATACAGTGAAAGGTCAGTGATATTCCCCATTATAAATGCAGTTAATAGTATGTATACGCATCCCTTTCCAAGAGTGACGTAGCAGAGTGACCAGCCGGCGTAGGGTCAGGGCCTGGGCAAGGAGGGGGAGGGGGGGAGTAGATGATACTGCTCATTATCATGCACTGAAAATGCCATACATACAAACACCCTTCTTTTGATGCAAAAGGTACGTTTTAGGTGAGTGTTGTGACTTTCTGAAAGAGAAACTGTCTAATTTTAGACATGATGATAGTATCATGACTGGGTGTTTTGTTGCCAGTCTTTTCTTTGTCTGTTCATTTTGCTATTGGTAGGCTTAGTGTGCTAGGCCAGATCCGGGTAACATGTAACAGAGAGAGAGAGGGAGGGAGTGGGGTCCGTGATGTGTATGGAGAGAAAGAGGGTAGAAGGGGCCGGGGGGGGGGGGGGGGATATCACTGCGGGCATTAGCGTCTACGTAAGTTGGGGGGGGGGGGGGGGGGAGGTATCACTGTGGACATTAGTTTCTACGTAAGTTGAAGGTGGTTCTGTGAATGTTGTATCCATCATGCCATTTATGGTACACAGGATCATATATATTATACTGACGTAGCAGAAAGGAGGTGTTGTCTTTTCATTCCCTCAGGTTCCACTTGGGCAGCTTTCAGTTTCACGGCTGATCGATCCGAATACTAAACGAAGTACTACTGACCACACCCACCCAACCCCCCTCCCCCTTCTGCGTGTGTGTGTGATGTGAGAAACAGACGAACTAAGTTGATCGTATGTTCACCATCGTTGATTATGTAAACTCTCTCTCTCTCTCTCTCTCTCTCTCTCTCTCTCTCTCTCTCTCTCTCTCTCTCTCTCTCTCTCTCTCTCTGATTGATTTGGTGTTGCTGTGTCCGGATGTTTCCCGGTGTTCATTTCCTCATGGTCTGTTCAGACTCGGTTGTCCGCTTCCTTCACTCCCACTGTGTGGCCAGATGTTGGAATACCAATCACTCCCTTTGTACACACTCGACTCCCGCTGAGCTGTACACCTAGTAATTTATTGTTCCATTATTGTTTTGTTTATGATCAGAGACTGTAGAGTATACCAAGTCTCTGTTATGATTGCCTGTGCGCTGCATTTGCCGTGACCTCCCCCTCAACATTTGGTTTAAAAAGTGTTATAACTTATCAGCTGCGGTGTTGTTTTTATTCAGATGTACTGTGCTGAAGAAGATTGCTGATCGTGTATTTTGTAAGCTTTTAACATTTCTATCCGTGTAAGATACGGAACAAGTGTGTGGGGGTGTACACGATCGTAGATTTCTATACGTGGGAAGGACAGAACCTTTATATCAGCTGTACATTTATTCATTCTCATCTTGGCTGATGTGATTTTATCGACGTGAACCATCGCACCTTTCGCTGTGATGGGTTGTTAATGTGCTTGTACTGCCCAGGGCCCTTGTCAAGATTTGTTTGACGAACTCTGCGAGAAAAGGGGTGAGGGTTACGTTTTGTAGCGTCGGTTTATTTACTCATACCCTCTTTCGCGGCTAGATTTATATCCAGACCCAGGTACAGTTGTGTAATATGACCATGCTTTTCACTGGCGCTCGATACTTGCTTTCGCAAACGAACTATAAAATGTTTAAACAAAAAAAGTGTGTGTGTGTGGGGGGGGGGGGGGGCGGAGGGGGGGGGGGGGGGGGGTGTTTGCCTGTAGCAAAATACTCTAAACAGGGATGTTAGTTCCCATCTCCAACCCGGAAATCATGAATTCCTGATGAGAAGAAACAATCGATTTCCTGTGGGGTTTCCTGGGTTTCAAGCCATTTAGGCTGACACAATTATAGAGCAAAACAGTAACAGTCAGAGCTTCGTAGCCCACCAGACAGATTTTCTTGATTTTGCCGGAACATTATCAACTTTCATCCCTGTAGGCATCGTTTGCTTCAGAAAGATCGACACTGAATCTGTCTTAACCAAACAGCATGATGGCGTTTGTTTAGTAAAAACGGTATTCGACTGGTAACTTTCAGTCGCAAGTCGTTCGTGTGGTCTTATCAGTGGCAGTGGGAAACAATGTGTTCCTGTAATCACCAGTTTAGACACTAGACGTGGTTGAAAATACCTATTGAATACCCTCACCGGCCCCCGTGGAGCGGTGGTTAGCGCATCGGACTGCGGGCCGGGAGATCGTGGTTCGAATCCCACAAGGGGTGCGTGGGTTTGTTCGAGCCTCGGTCGGCTCCTACCCAGAGTGGAAGTGCTAAAGTTCCAATGGGGAGACTGGGATCACACAGCCGAGTGTCATTCACTTCACGAATGCGATTGACTCTGAAAGCGCGAAAGGGACGCAGTGGCGGCCTGCTCTCTGAGGAGACGCTCACTCAGTCTGGCTCCGCGACTTAACAGTCAGTGTCGTAAGTAGAGAGCTTTGTAGGTAGCGGTGCCTGTGTCCCTGGCCAGAAACAGGACCAATACTGAACACCGTCGAAGTGACTAAGCAGCAGTGCAGTGTCATCTTCCGAGGGTAGCCTACCGCAGCGGCCTGACATCCTTCCCTGGAGTGTCTGTAAAATTAGTGAGGGTGCCCAGGTGTCTGACCAACACTGGGGGCTCATTGATTTGACAAAGTCTGGCGGCGGAACAAAGTTCGGGGGTGGGTGTTGCAATGAGTGCTGGGACGGGGCGGCGTGTGAGCATACTGGGAGAAGGAACAAGCGTCGGGATGACAGAAGAATGAAACATAAAAATAAAATAAATACATAAATAAGAGAGAAAAAAAAGAGAGAGAAAGAGAAAGAGAAAAAAATAAAGGAAGAGAGTGAAAGAAAAAAAAAGAGGAGAGAAGAAAAAGAGAGAGAGAAAAAAAGAAGATGTAGAAGAGAGAGAGAAAAAAATTAAAAGAAGAAGAAAGAAGACAGAGCAAAGAGAAAAAAGAAAAGAGAGAGAAGAAAGAGGAGAAGAAAAAAAAACAGAAAAAAAAATGCTATTTGTCAGAATGAAGACGAATAACAGTGAGAAAATAAAGACAGAATAAGTCGTCATGTTGTCTCCTTTTAATAAAGAGAAGAAAAAAAAGAGAGAAAAAAAGAAAAAGAAGAAAACTGAAAAAAAAGAGAAAAAAAAAAAAAACCTATTGAATACCCTCAGCTCAGAAACGATTTCTTGGTAGTTTGTTTTTAAATGTTAAAAAAAATCTGGACTGCGAACATTGAGAGGTCTTGGGCATGTCTCACACTTTGATAGTCACAGCCACTCGGCAGCTGGCCACGTTTTCTTGATTTTGAGTATTTCTTTTCCCGTGCTTCTGTGAGTGTAAGTGATCGTGTAGATCTTTATGGTTTTTTTTTAGAAAAAAGAATTTTCATCATGTGCCAATGATTTTGTCCCTCTGCGATTATCGATCCGGCATCGTGGAGGTCTGTGGCGAGTGCTGGCATTGGACGAACACAGAACCGTGCTGCTAATGATTTCTGCTTTCGTCAGCTTTATGTTCTGCTGTGAAGGGCTTTGCTGTGGAAAATAATCGGTCAATTTGATGAGTCTGCGTCCAGTTATAGTGGAATTTATATTATAGCTGGACCAGCAGTTTTTGTGCTGTTAACGCCTTGGGCGAAATCTAGTCTTGTTGTCTTCCTAATGAAATTCCTAGCGTTGCTTAGTGCATCAGTTACACATTTTTAAAACCTTCACAGCTCCAAAATCGCAATTAAGTGACAGCATTACGTATATATTACCTGAGCGCGACGTGACGGCAGGTCACTTGATTTACTTGTCAAATGAAACAAATGTTTTTTTGGTTTTGATCGAATTGGTCCCCAGGATCGATAGATAAAAAAAAATTACGTTGCCCTTTCTTTGTCGACACAATCCATGTATGCTTTTGAAGTGTGCAGAAGTGGTCTGTTCAACTTGAAGTGAATGGAGCATTGCAGTAAATGGATGTATTTAGGACTGTTTATTTTTGCCGAAAAGCTTATTCAGACCCCACAGCTCGCCAACACGATGTCGATGGATATAGTCAAGTGTTCCGTGAAACATCAGTATGAACGCCAGAAGGAGCTACACTGGAGACCAAGCTCTGGGGAACGTCAGAAGACCTGAAAGCGACGTTCCAGTTCACGACAGCAGCGGAACTACGACCCTAGACACAACCGTCGAACGCAGAAGAAGAAGATCAGTATGAACGATGGTAAAAAGGTAATGTAGGGTCACTTCTACTTATCTTGGTGGATAAATGTGTGCACAGACATGTGTACTGGATCGATGGCGAGTCGCCAATTAGCTGAGTGTATTAATTAGTACTATTTCAAGCGAATAGATGTTGGCTTGTCAAACGTGTTCTCTTTTGACTGATAATGGAAACAATAGGCTCTATTCTGCGCAGTCAATCTTGGAGATGCCGAGAGCGACACTGCATGTACAATGCATTTCGATACGCTGCACAGTTCTGGGGCAGGTCCCAATGGAGGTCCTTGTCAGGCGAAGTAATGGCCGTCTGTTTCGTAAACACTATATGGTCTCTCGTAGCTAGAATATGCTGGCAGAGTTAATTAGACGCCCAGTGGGGCTAATATTACGACGTTAATTATTGGTCAGTGTTGGGGTTCCTGGGGGGGGGGGGGGGAGGGGGGGTATGAAGAGAAGTTAAAGTGGTGTGAGTGTCACTGTGTGTGTGTGTATGTGTGTGTGTGTGTGTTCGTCTAATATGAGATTGCATAAGAGTGGACGTAGATGGAAGTGAATGTACCCGGGTGTTGGGTTAGTATTATTATTATTATTATTATTATTATTATTATTATTATTTATTATTATTATTGTTGAATTGTTTCTTGTATTGTTTTTGCTCTCCCTCACCCCTCAACTCCCTTTTCTGTACATAGTCTGATTTCTTTTTGTTTTAGTTCCTTTTAATGTGACCCTCCACCACGGAATGAGTCGCATGTCACCTTTGATGATTTTCATATTTTTACATTTTCCTAAAGAGTTTTGTATGCTCTATCCAGTGGTGAAAACCGTTTTAGAAAAGAGCGAAAACTGTTTGAGTTATAAGCCTGTGACTAAGGTGACCCTCACACTGTTACCAGACACTCCCCGGACTTACATTAAGCCTAGCGCAGAACCGCGCGAGGTGACATGCGACTCATTTCGTGGTGGAGGGTAACATTTGGTGTTGAATAAAATGTGTTTTTATTGTGTTTTTTAATTTTCCATGTACCCTCACGGGGTTTTATTGGAATAAAACTTGACTTGACTTGACTTGGGAGAGAGACGGAGGGAAGGAGGACATTTAGAGAGAGACGTGTTGGGGGGAGGGGGGGGGCTGGTTTTACCATTACTATCCGCCCCCCACAGACAAAAGAACTGCAGGAGTACGAGTACACCAGTACTGTAACAGAAAGCTGCCAGGCAGACACACGTGACACTGACAGTTACCCGATACTTATGCCACGCCACAGAGCGCGAGGTGGATGACACGGCTCTATCCCTGCCAGCAAGCGCTGACGTCAGAGTCTCACAGCGTTTTACACAAACAACTGTTGTGAACTGAATTTGACACGCCGTTCAGTCGTTCGTCAGTCGCAATTCTTTTTATAATTCAAGGGGGCAAGTAAGTGGAACACCAAAAGCGCTTGAAATGTCGGTGATGAAAACAATTACAATATCAATGAGAACACTTTACTCATCAGTTTGACACACAATACGACAAAGCTCAATCGCAAACCATCACAGGTTGTGTTAAACTTGTACTACATGAAAAAGCTTCTGTGGAGATTTCAATGAAGCGTATATTATACCTACTTATCACAGACGGTATAAAATATTCATTGCAACAGCAGGGTTGTGTACGCCTGTGTACATTTGGAAATTACAACGGAGACCAGTTGTACACTATAACAGACTATATGTATAAAACATACATTACTATAGCAGAGCTGTAAAGAACTTACAAGAAAGCTCTGCGACAACTTTGAAATGCAAACGTAATGAAACTTTCATTACAACATTGCTAAGTTGTGTAGCTTTAACTCTCTTAGTCTTATATAATTATCCAGAATGTCGGTGAAGTAATAGGTAAAACCTGGTTTGTTTATATAACATCCATTGTTTTGTGATTTAATTGTGAGATGGATAATATTGACTATCAGTATCAGCTCTGTCTCACTTTTGTTAGTTGGGCTTCATATGCCTATGGTGAAGGCATTATTGCAGGCCGTCGAACATTGAGTTAATAATTACTTACGGGGACACCGAGTAACAGCAATGAAAATAATTGCTAGGCTAATGACATAGTGTTTGTGTTCCTCTAGCTAGGTAAGGTAATATTTTTCTCATGAAAATGACAAACTCTTTTCACAGACCCCTCAGCCCTCTATTCCTCTTCTCATCCACTACCCCCGCCCCCTCCTAGCCACCCCCCCTACCCCTCCTTGTCCAGCCATCCTCTCTCACCTCCCTCCCGTTAGCAAGCACATATATATCCAGGAGAACTAGTTTTAGGCACCTGTGTCGTAGTCGCCAGTCTTGTTTTTGGTTTGGTAACCTTCCTTTAAAACTAGGGACAGGTTATGTATATTGTGTTTTACCAAGCACAATGATTCTCAAGAGAGCTAGTTTCGTGCGCCAATGGCTAATACATGTAGCGAATCTTAATTCCGTTTGATGTAACTAAGGGCAGGTGCTTGTACATTGAGTCCATCCATTATGTATTTGACCTAGCTACGCACGCTGATTGGAATTGATTTCTATGTCAGCTAGTTTCAAGCGCCTATAGTTATGAAACTCTTCTTTTTGGTTTTGAAAGCGTTCCAGTAAATATAGAATCAGGTTATGTACACTACATATATACACATGTACATATCTTTCTTTCCTTTCGTAACGCAAGAAGCTGTCAGCTGATGCCTGCCTCCAGATAGAACGCACTTGTTTGCTTAGTGTTTCGTATAAAGAAGCTATGAAAAAACGCTCACACTCACTGACTCAGTAGTAGTTCATAGACGAGGGGTGGGAAGATGGGGTGAGCCGTGGTGTTAAAAAAGACGAAGAAATCCGATCTATGCTTTGGCTTTGCCACATTTACAGAACCTTATTATCACAACTTAATATTTTTGTTGTCTGTTTGTTTGCTTAGAGGGAGGAAAGGCGCTTTTTTTCTTGTTTAGATTTTCAGAGTATTCAGACCGAGGTACGTACATGTAGAATCAGAGAGAGAAAGCGCGGGAGGGCCTGGGGAAGCTTATTGTTATACCCCATGGAGAACAACGGACGTTGTTGAAGAAAAGCTTTGTAAAAAGAGAATATGTGTCTACCGCGAGAACGTATAGTATCGAGCTAATTCAGTCACATGACCAAGTAACACGTGTGACGCACGTTACTTTGTGTCTGACCTTCTCCTTACTCAAAGGCTGCAACGGAATCCTGTACATTGAAAAGGTTGTCTGTTGAGCACGACACTAAAACCACTTATTTGCATTTTCAAAGTTTCGCAAGCATGCATTGAAAAGAATTGATACTGTTCCAAACTGTTGGACCTACCTTTCAACCAAGACGCACGGGTCGAACAACTCTCTGATAGAATGTTTGCCAAATTCAGTCTTACAAACTAAACAAGTAATATGTTGATATTTCTAAAAAGAAAATCTTGGGTTTTGTGTCGTTTCTTTAGTACTTAAGAGTTGACAACAGTTCAACCAGGCGATCCTTTGCGGGACTATTTTGGCTGAAGAAAACATCTGTCACGCAAAGAGAGAGAGAGAGAGAGGAGGGGGGCTTTACTAAACTAGGCTCAGAGCTATCGCACAAGTGGCAGGCCCAAGAGGGCTTACAAGAATTGAATAAATCAGTAGCGGTAAAAAAAAAAGCGTGTACGTCTGTCAGGGAAGACAACTCACCTGTGTAATTCGGTTTGTGTGACAGACCTAATGGCTAATCGAATCACACTCCTCTCAAAATATAGACGAGTCACGATTGTCGAGCGACCAAGATAGTACAGGCTTTAAACTGTCAATCGATCACTCACTCACACACTCACTCATGACACTTATTGACTTGTCAGTTAGGTTCGTTAAGGCCTTGAAACAATCAGTCAGTCTATAACTCAACCAGTCGGTAAGTCAATCAACCAATCAATTACTGAACCAGCAAATGAAATGCTAATTAACATGAAACTGATACTGTGTGTGTTCATGCATATTGCCGTTTAAAAAGTAATTGATATTGTTTTGGGGGGGTATGTGTCCAAGTGAAAAAATGCTGCATGCAATTACCCCAGTCGAAAGCGTGGACAGACATGATCCGTGAGACGGTTTATACCATTGGTTACATGTATACACGACAAGAAAATGTCTTTATTGGCTAACCAAAGGTCTGCTTGACGCGGCACCGTTCTGTTGTCTTACCCTCAGAGCTCAGTCTAGATATATAGATATGAGTCTTCTAGTATGGTTGCTGGCTTGTATTAGTCGTACGCAAACTTGAACTGATCATTACTGATAATGCTTTGGATGCTTGACGTCATCTGGTGGTGTCTTTAGAGCAATTAGAAATCAATTAGAGCGACATTCTTCTGTTTGGCAGTGATTTGACCTGTGTTGTTGTTAACTTTAAATCTGTTTCCTCTTCGACTTCATTTGGTAATCCCTTTGTTATTCTGTATGATCTTTTTGAATTATTATTTCAAGCACTGCGCATTTTCTGTAATATTTAATTTTGGATTATGTGTAACGTGTTGCGATAACAGACCAAGCTAGAGGCATTTTAGTGAGGCTGAGCAAAAGAAGTTATGCGTAAAAGTCATTCCTGTCTCAACATGTTGTCGTAGATTTAGGCATGGCGTTTAATTCGTTGATCTAACCTTTCAAAAGAGTGTGCATTCTCTGAATCTTCTTTCCTTTTTTGACTCACATGCGAAGCAAAAGTGAGTCTATGTACTCAACCGAGTCGTCCGGCCGTCCGGCCGTCCGTCCGTCCGGAAAACTTTAACGTTGGATATTTCTTGGACACTATTCAGTCTATCAGTACCAAATTTGGCAAGATGGTGTATGATGACAAGGCCCCAAAAAACATACATAGCATTTTGACCTTGCTTCAAGGTCAAGGTCGCAGGGGCCATAAATGTTGTCTAAAAAACAGCTATTTTTCACATTTTTCCCCATTTTCTCTGAAGTTTTTGAGATTGAATACCTCACCTATATATGATATATAGGGCAAAGTAAGCCCCATCTTTTGATACCAGTTTGGTTTACCTTTGCTTCAAGGTCAAGGTCACAGGAGCTCTTCAAAGTTGGATTGTATACATATTTTGAAGTGACCTTGACCCTGAACTATGGAAGATAACTGTTTCAAACTTAAAAATTATGTGGGGCACATGTTATGCTTTCATCATGAGACACATTTGGTCACATATGATCAAGGTCAAGGTCACTTTGACCCTTATGAAATGTGACCAAAATAAGGTAGTGAACCACTAAAAGTGACCATATCTCATGGTAGAAAGAGCCAATAAGCACCATTGTACTTTCTATGTCTTGAATTAACAGCTTTGTGTTGCATGACCTTGGATGACCTGGACCTTGGGTCAAGGTCACATGTATTTTGGTAGGAAAATGTGTAAAGCAGTTCTTAGTGTATGATGTCATTGCTAGGTTTAGCTGAAGGTCAAGGTCATGTAAAGGTCAAGGTCAAGCATGTGAGTCGTATGGGCTTTGCCCTTCTTGTTTTATATATTTTTTAGAAATATCCATTATGCAATGCCTGGTCGACCGGTTCTGGATGACATTTACAAAAATCTATGAATTCCAAGAACACGACGACGCAACAAGTGTAGAACGAGGGCATGAAAGGAACTTCCAATTTGGCTAATTGATTTGTAACGAACAAATAAGTATCAATGTTCAGCCGGGAATTGGTTGTCGTTCAGAATGTAGGATTGATCAATCTTTTGCAGATTGAGTTTTGACCAGCCATTGATTGGTTTTCACTTTTGTCAGTGGTACTGGTAGATGCTGACATGTCCGTAACTCCATGGCAGCCATTATCAGGAAATCGCCCCAAATTTGTTTTTTTAACAACCCTGCGGTGTGTGTGTGTGTCTGTCTGTCTGTCTGTCTGTCTGTCTGTCTGTCTGTTACTCTGCAACTTGAAATCTGAAGAACACACGTCCACATGTGGAGACAGGCCGCGCTCGCTCGTAACTGACCTACACTGTCACGTGGGAAAGCTTGCCTCAATGTTTCCAAGAGTATTCACTCTTTAACAATCCAAACAAACCCGACAGAGTTTTTTCGGAACATCGTCTTTTACAACGTGATCTTGCAAACAGATTTTCAAGTAACTCAGTTCATGTATATAATTGTATGGGTTGTAGTTACTGGCGTGTGTGTGTTTGATGTGAAGATATTCTATTTGTAACTGGTGAAAACGTGTAAGTGAATTATCGTCAGTTACTATTTGCGGATGTATGTTAGCTGTGTACTGTCTGAATTAAACTTTTGCACACATGAATGATTTTGTTCTATATTGTGGGTGGTGTATAATCATGCGTGTGGTTTATACAAGAGGTGTAGGTATTAAATCTTGCATTGTTTGTGTAAGGTGCACACAGAACACACTTTCAGTATTGAATTATGTGTTATTTCTAACTGGCAACATAGTGTCAATAAACCATTGCCTGTGACTCAGCGAGTAATGTTGTATTGCGGTGCTCTGTATAAAACTTATAAAAGTTATATATGAATGATTTTATTTGTGTGTGGGTTGTGCGTATAGTTATGCATGCGGTTCATAGAAGGGGTGCACGCACTAAGTTATGCATGCATCGTTTGTGTAAGTTGCTTACTAAACAAAATGCCATCGCTGAGTAACATGTTTAATGTGTGAAGATGGGCATTGTGTGGGTTTTTATACATGTACGTATAGCTTGTCTTGACGCATTATTATTTGAATACGGATTTTTTTCTTTTTTTTAAATTACATGTATTAGCTTTCGTTTAAAGCTGGAAGTTCCCGTGTACTACTAGCTTGCGGATATGAACGAAGCTTCACATTGCAGTAATTTACCATTAAAATATGTTTCACGGATGCTATTTCATTTGTATCTGTTTGAGTATAATGTATGTGTTATTTTGCTTCATCATCCCTTCCCATTTTCGCTACTTTTCAGTTTGACCAGGAAGGATTAGTTTCTTTGTTTGTGTTTATGAATTTCTGTATCTGAAGCTTTTTTAACCGCTTGCTTAACCCCTTCATAACTTTAGGCAAACTATGAAGAAGAATTGTTGCCAAAGGTCTTGTATTTTTCACCGCAAACAAGCACAGCTACAGGCAGACATACTAGCTGTTTCCTGCAAAATGTTAAGTGCGGTAACTCCTGTTTTTTTTTTTACCTCTGGCACAGTATGCGTTCTCCCCCTGGCACAGTATGCGTTCTCCCCCTTTCAGTTAAGTAACGTGTGGTGACTGGGTTTTGCTTGCACAGGGAGAAGACCCCGGCAAGGCGTCGGAGAAGAAGGAAGCTCTGCTCTCATCGCTCGCCGATCGCTACAACGACCTCACGCATGTAGGTCCTACCCCCCTTTTTCTCGTTTGCTTGCTTGTCCTTGTGCATGTACTCCTCAGTGTGTGGAGCATTAGACTTAGAGGAGTTGCATTTTGAGTCTGCATGCCTCTATGAATCATTGAAGTAGTTGCGGTTTCTATGAAGTACGGCAAGGTTATGAAAGTCCCACTCCCTTTTTCGTCTCTGCATGCTTTTGGCCAGTATTCCTGTGTAATTCATCGAAGCAGTGGCGGTGGTTTCGAAGAACGAAGTATGGGGAGGAGGGAGGGGAGAAGTGGTTGGACTGCATGCGTCATTTCCCACCCGTTGGGATCCTATGTCGAGTGAACATCCAGTCCCTTTGACTTTTGTGCTTAATTAATTGTGCCTGCTCTCCCTCTATTATAATCACCGCAGCCTGTGTGGAAGAGATCATCTTAATTAGTCAAGCTAACTGCCCAGATCACTGTATGCGCCATATTAGATATCGCACCTGTTAGGATCCTATGACGTGTGTACGGTGTGAACATCCAGGATAGTTGGTTTCATTTTTGTGCTTTAATTGTGCCTGCATCTCCCTCTATTGTAATCACAGCAGCGTGTGTGGAAGAGATCATCTTAGTCCAGCATATTGCCTAGATCACTGCATGTTTCACACAACCTTTGGAATTCATTAACAATAATGATATATAGATCCAGCGCCTTTTGCTTCCAAGTTCCATGCTTTTTGTGCCCTCATCGTCCGGTATTCTAATCACCGCAGTGTGGAAGAGGTCGTAGTATAAATCCAGCTTCTTCACTCTCAACAGAAGTGCTCCACTTTTCAACACCATTTCTGTAACCAGTTTTTAACACAGTGTGACATAGTACATAGTTCCACTAGCATATGTTGCACAGCTGCAATATTGAACACTTGTGTTTACCTTTGCAAGTAGAATTATGTACTGTGTCTCACTGTGTTCGAAACAAGTTACAGAAAGCGTGTTCAAAAACGGAACATCTCAGTTTGGAATATTGCCTGTAACCGCTGCATGTTTCAACGGACCTGTTTGGATCCAATAGCGTGTATTGATCAAGTGTCTTTCACGTTTGCTTTGATTGTGCCCCCATCCTTGTATGAGTGTTGTTGGTGCCAGATATTGTAACCAATGTGGTCAGGCTTTTTGTCGCTTTAGGATTTGCACTCCCTTTTCTTTTGCTTGATCTCACCGCAACTCTGACTGTGCAGGCATGGGAATTGTCCGCGAAATCGCGGATTTCCGCGAAAAGGAAATTACGTCTCAGCGAAAATAAAAGATTGTCCGCGGCAATCCATTGTTTGCTTACACAAGAACTATCAAAATATTGGTCTAAAATGCTAGGATGACGATCGCAATTCATTCCAATAGCCCACCGGCTGTGCTGCAGACGACAGGAAGACAAATTGACGGCATGTGATTGGATGTTTACAATGGCAATGGTGGAACAATAGCGGGGCTGTTGAATGGTGGACGTGTTTGTTGACCAACGTCTTTTCAGGGTACGCATTGTTGCAGATTTATTCTGAGTAAAGAGCTTATGCAAACTGACAGACCATTGCTCCTAGTCACGATGTTGCCTTCCTACAACTGGAATCGGACTGAACGGTCACGATGTTCGGTGTTGAGTTCCAAGACTGAGCGGTGTCTTACCCGATCCTGTGTATCGTCTTCATTGTCCTCTTGGTTTAAATCCAGTCTGCGGAGTCTGGGCGTCAGGAGAGAGTTGTCACGTTTGTCATAATTATTTTCAGAACGGGTGCCAGACTGGGAGAGGGTTGATGGTGGGCTGAGATAGCAGGGTACATTTGAAAAGGTGTTGCTTGTCACATATTATTATGGAAGTGGCAGTATAACACTGGTTTTATGTGTAACGGTGTTATTAGAACTGGCCTTTTTTGTTTTCTTTTTCATCTCGTTTTACACATTTGATTACTAAACTTAGCCTGCAAAACAGTACCAATGGCTGCCTTTAATGTTATTGCTTTGTCGAGTTGAGAAAGTTCAATCGGTGTGTCGGTAACCGTCTCCTCATTGCCGCTATGTTGAACTGTTCTTGTTCATACAGTGTTAAAAAGAAGCTACTTCTGCCTAGGTATTCTAATATTTACTTGCACATTCTGGCACTGAGAGCCACACTAGAACAATGGGGTACAATTTGTTAATACAAGTACAGATTTTTACCCGTTGTCTATGAATAATTGTCATTTATAAGCGACTAGATGAATACCCGCGTCGCCGGGTAGCAAGTAGAGCCGAATACCCGGCTTGAGTGGCACACCGTACGCCGGCTTCGACAAGTCCGAACCATGGACCCGCCAAGCTTAGGTCCCTCCCAGATTTGTGGATTGGGAACAGCACGAAAATGATTCAGTGGCCATAATGCCATTCCTGATCATATCATGTCGAGTCCCATACTTGTCGACGGCGCCCAATGTAACTGAGTGCCAAGACATCTTTGGAGGCGAAGTCCACTCATGTTATTGCTTCTCAGAGGAAGGACATACGGACTCATAATCGATAAAATCGTTTATTTAACGTCACTCTGTAAAAACATTGGCGACATTTGTCTTAGATTAAGAACACACACAGGCACGCACACAAACTTTCCCTTTATGTACAGTGGTTCACCACCCTCCCGCCCCCCGCACACTCTCGCTCATCTAATTAAAAAGTGTGTTAAGAGATACTTGGATATAAAATGGTATTTTTAAAAGTTCTGATAAAAATATATAGTAGCTGTATGAGAAGCAATGGCGTCAGCCGCAGCAATGTCTCTTCATATATTATCCAGGGAACAAGTGGGTGCGTGTGCATAAGTCCAGCGATAAGTTTGGGACCTTGCCACCCAAAGTCTTTATTAAAACTTAAAAGATAGCTTAATTTTTCCTTTGAGGTATTTGGCAGGATATTTCTATTTGAGTTTATAAACTGAGTCAGGGGTTGAAAGTGGCATGAGTTCAAATCACACTCCAAAGTCAAATGAGCAATGGTGAGGTCGGATTGACAGGTGCATTTAAGCTCTAGAAATTGGTAGTTCCCAGCTTCTGCCCTTAGGCGGTTAATCCTTTTTATTACACGTGGGCATGCATTATAGGTGTTCATCTGTTTTGATGGGGCTTCCCGAATGAGCCAGCCAGAGCTTATAGCCGTGTGCATATATTTGTTCCTCCATTCTCTCCAGAGAAGAGAGTCTGTAAGGCTACTGATCTCAGAAGCAGACAATGGCAGGTCTACCTCGGAGGCGCCTATGCCTTGGGCAGCTTCTTTAGCGGCTTTGTCCGCTTTCTCGTTGCAAATACAGACTCAGAAAAGCAGCCATACCAGATCACAAACAGAACTCTACAATCCACAGGTGTTTTTTACAGACACACACAAACACACACACACACACAGAGAAGCCGTATAATATATATATATATATATATATATATATATATATATATGTATAAATATATAGAGATAGATGACAGTGTATTTTTCGCGTGGCTGTAAATTGATTCGACCTTTGCACTTTTACAGTGAGGATAATTTACGGGTCCAATTTACGTTCTGGACACTGCGGTGACCTTCTAAAAATAGTAACAGAACGCCGGGAATATCCGAAGATGCCCCCTCCTGCTGTAGTGCACCATACGAAGGAAGGGAGGTAAACGCTGAAAACATGGAGAAGATAAGGAAGAGTTATGGTACGAAAAAAAAACCAAAATCGGTTTGCGCTGCGCCCTGAGAGCACGTATTGAAATATCTCATCGACCAGATTTTGTCCGGGGTGTATCTGAATATGGACACCAAATTTGAAGCAGATCCATCGAGAACTTTGGCCGTGCATGGTGAATACACACATACACAGACTGACAGACAGACAGACAGACACAAGTCGTATATATATATATAGATAGATAGAAGAGACGATGGAAAAAATGCTGAAGAAATCTAATTTTGCAATCTCAAGTGTTCCTGTTCTGTGTGCCATTCTTCTTGATGCAACACCCCGTGTTTGTGCTTGTTCAATCGATTGGAGACAGTTTGGCGTAAAAGAACCTCTGTAGTAATGAGTCATGCTGACTTGACAGGTTTGCGCGCATGGCTTAATGCCTTGGAAGAACTTGGCTTTGCCTCGTGATGCGATGTTCAATGTTGTGGAGACCACATGGGATCAATATCACTGTCGTCACCGTCATGTGATGGCTTGACTTTCACATGGGTGTGGTTCATCGAAGACTTATTGATACCCGGAGAAGAGTGTGTGTGGGGGGGGGAGGGGGGTGGTTGTCGTGGACAGGTGTGTGTGGTTTTTGATGCCAACGTACAGGTTGTTGACAGTCTTGTGATGCGTTTTGTCGATGTTTTTTTTTATATTTTGCGTGGGCTGGGTTGTGTGTGTGTGTGTGTGGCTGGCTGGCTGGCTGTGTCTGCACATAATTATGTTTGTGTGTGTCTGTCTATGTGTGATTATCCAATACTCTCTCTCTCTCTCTCTCTCTCTCTCTCTCTCTCTCTCTCTCTCTCTCTCTCTCTCTCTCTCTCTCTCTCTCTCTCTCTCTCTCTTTCTTTCTTTAGGGCATGTAAATTAACCGTCTGAAGGGGGGTGGGGGGGAGGGGGGTGCAGAGAATCACTAACTTTCGTAGATAGCATCTTCATTAGGTACAGGGGTGAGGAAGAAATACAAGAAGTGCAAGTTTCACAATATTCATGGTGATGTTGACGTTTTTGGTGACGTCAGAAACAACACATTGCTGCCAAAAAAAGGAATTGAGAGGGTGGGGTAGACGCTCGGTTGTTAGGGCGGATCGACTGCGAGGCGAGTGTTTTGTAGTAGGTATCTTTTTTCTTTTCTTTTTTCTTTTTTAGGATGGGGAGGGGGGGGGCCGGGCGGGGGTGGTGACCGTGCGGTGACAAACACAGGCAGCCTGCAGTGCCGCAGCCTGATTTTGTAATGTCCTTTGTTGAGGTAATGGGTCATGTGACCGAACAGATACTCCTCTTTGTGAGTGTGTGTGTCCGAGTGAGTGTGTGGGTGTGTGTGTGTGTGTGCGTGCGTGCGTGTGTGTGTGTGCGACCTGGATTCAGCGAAACAGAACACCAGAGTGACAATGCGTAGAACAAGGGCAGAGGTAAGGGGCGGATCAGAGCTTGCTTTTCACATGCACTCTGTGGCATAAAAGTAGACACTTAATTACTTGCTGCACAGCAAGGTATTGTTTATGGGTATGGACCAAGATAATTAGGAGTTACCTCGTGGGAACCAAGCAACTGCTGGTGTGCGCTTACACTTTAGCACATTTTGAAGTCAGCTCACTTTTCATTGTGCTGTTGATTTGATGGTGGCAGTGGAAAGTGTGTGTGTGTGGGGGGGGGGGGGGTGTCTGGGTGGACAAAGTATATATGTATATGACATAGTAATGACATGAAACCACACACACATGAAACCACACACACCAAATTACCTAGCTGGAAAAGGGAAATTCCCTTTGAGGCAAAAAAACCGTCTGGGCATAATGTAGCTCTAAAGAAAATAAATATAGTATCCCCCCCCCTCCCCCTTACACACACAATTATGCACACAACCCTCCTGGGTAAAGTACCTAGCTCTTTGCTATAAGATAAATATCAATGATCTGTATAGCTAGAACCCTTGTAGTAGAAGTATGGGCATTGTACCACCCTAAAAAAGAAACAATTAATGTATGAACAAATGAGGAAGAAAAACGCTTGGCAAGAACATATTCTCAATTCTGTGGCTGGAAACCCTGCCAGAGAAGAGGGACAGCTTGCTTACCGCATGTTCACCCCCCCCCCCCCCCCCCCCCCCCCCCAAAAAAAAAATAAATAAATAAATAAATAGATAAATAAAATAAAATGTTATATATCACCATCTGACCAATCTATAACATGGTGGGAAAATGCCACAGGAGGTGAAACTACCATGGGCAAAACAAGATTTTGCATTGTGAATAACCAGGACCCCTTGCCAGAGGACAGGGACAGTCCCCAGACCCCTATTGGATTGTCTCTTCTCCCCCTCACCCCTCCACCTTCTCCCAAAGCGATCACTCGCAGAACAATTATTTAAAAATGTCCTAGCTGGCAGCAAGAGAACATTCATTTGCAGTCGGAAGATGCTGAACATTTCTTGTACGTTACACTGTCCAAAATTTAAAGAACATTGAACCATTTTATTCAATAGTCTGCCAACGCAATATGTTCTGGACTGCAAAACCTTGTTTGGAAATACTGATTTAACTATATTTTTGAACACGAAAATATTTTCTGTTGTACAAGATTATGTTATGTCAACTGATCGCTTCGGCTGATATTATATCAACAGTGACTGCAATGGATGTAGCAAAGCATTCTCTCTCTCTCTCTCTCTCTCTCTCTCTCTCTCTCTCTCTCTCTCTCTCTCTCTCTCTCTCTCTCTCTCTCTCTCTCTCTCTCTCTCTCTCTCTCTCTCTCTCTTCATTTTATTTGTATAAAATATAATGAAAGATATCACTTGTTTGCCATGTTTTGTTATCGGAATGTGTATTGATTATCATTTTTAGAACGTGTCCATAAGCAGTCTGCTTGTTAACGTTCTTAATGTTGTTATTGTTTGAAACGTGTATCAAAGAAAATGAATAAAACACGCTTAAATGAAGAGAACATTGTGAGCCAAACTGTGGACTGGCAATAGCAGATGTTGCACTGGCCAGGTCTCTTTGGCGGAGAAGAGGGACAGCCAACAGACCCCAATGGTTGGAAAAAAACAACAACAAACAAGCAAAAATAAAAGTAAACACACAAACATGCATGCATTCATGCACAGACACATGCACGCATGCACACACACACACACGCACATGCACACACGCACATGCACACACACATAATACACACACACACACACACACACTCACACACACACACACACACACACACACACACACAAAGAAGTAATATGACTGGCACTGATAATTTGATATAATTTTCTGGTGCGTGGAGTGTGAGAACGGAAATCTCAAAAGCACTGGGCATGCAATAACGCATTCTCTATTGTGTCTATCCAGGACCCCCTGCCAGAGAAGCCTGACAGCGCATCCACCCCTGTCATCGTGACGGTGCCCAGGAACGGCGGTGTCCGGTGCAACGTGACCGCGGAGCAGAGACGCCAGAGGAAGCGATGCCGCATCGCCTGCTGTGCCAGCCTCTCCTTCATCCTGGTGCTGCTGCTGGCACTCGGCACTGCTTGCCTTGTCTACCGCATGAAGCACAGGAAGGTGGGTGTGGTGTGTGTTTGTGTGTGCGGTGTGTGTGTGTGTGTTTGTGTGCGCCAGCTAGTCTCTCCTTCATCCTGTTGCTGCTGCTGGCGCTAGGCACCGCTTGCCTCATCTACCGCATGAAGCACAGGAAGGTGGGTGGTGTGTGTGTGTGTGTGTGTGTGTGTGTGTGTGTGTGTGTGTGTGTGTGTGTGTGTGTGTGAGAGAGAGAGATTAAAAAAGAGAATGTTATCTCTTCATCAGACATCAATCTGTCTCAAAACAAGCAATTTAACTTAACACTGTTTAAGCTAAGAAGAGCTTTGATAGTTACAGGCATGATGCAATTCTGGTGAACCCTTGTCATATTTCAAGGTCCAAAAGGGGACATGGTTTTGTAAACAAATTTTTAAAAAAAAGGTCTTCTGGGATGTAAGTGTGTCCGTAGTTTTGAAGCTCAGCTACTTACAGCTTCTGCTGCCTTTCATCTATAGTGTATGTTTGGTTCAGCTCGTCAGGTTCATCTCAATTGTCTGAAAAATTAAACTTGCACTAAATTTGACATTTCCCAGAAGTGTTAGCAGCTAGACTATTAAAACCTGTCACACTTCAGATTATGATGTTTTTATCCACAGCAGATACACGTAAGTACTTTGAAAATGAAAAATTGACCCAAATGACACCCCAAAAAACCTTGGGAAAAAAAGAAAGAACAAGAGGCGAAGCCTTCAAGGCTCACGTAAGAAATCGACAAACAGTAACACAAACTCAATCACTCCGTCACACATACACACACACACACACAGTAAGCATAGGTGACACTGTGCAAGAAAGCGAGACACTAGATCTAGATCTGTCTGTCTGCATGTAGCCTGTAAATAACAGGGACACGACTGCCAACTAGTCTCGGCCCGCTCAAAATAACAATGACCGAGACTTTCAGTAATTCCTTCGCGTGACGTCTAACCCTCTTACGCCATAATGTGACGTCTTCAAATGTTAAAGTTTCTACCACAGACATACACACGCACACACGCACAGACAGACAAAGTTACGATCGCATAGGCTACACTTACGTGAGCCAAAAAAACTAACAGTAATATCACATTTCTATTGTTGGTGCAGAACTGGAAGTTGTCGTGCAGGACCCAGGAGGGCCAGCGCATCCCGGAGCACGTCAGTGTCGACCACGCCAAACAGCTCATCTATGTCAAGCCAGACCACAACATCAAGGACGCCATGGAGATGCTGCACGAGTACAACAGGGTCAGTGCTTCTTACACACTGGTTAAAGATCTAACAAACAAAGGGCCGTAAGCTCTCTAAATATCCACGAGTACAACAGGGTCAGTGCTGCTTACACAGGTTAAAGATCTAACAAACAAAGGACCGTACGTAAGCTCTCTAAATATCCACGAGTACAACAGGGTCAGAGCTGCTTACTCAGGTTAAAGATCTCTAACAAACAAAGGGCCGTAAGTTCTCTAAATATGGACAACAACAGTAAAGACTTTCACAGTAAAGACTTTCCTTACTTACGGGGCGGGGAAAAAACTCAGTCGTTAGCGGCACTTGCACAGAGCAACAACATCACTGAAAGAAAAGTCCACTGCATGATTACTGGAATCACATGAATCCAAAAACAAAGAGACTGCCAACGTTACAAAATTCAGAATCAAAAAACAAGAAAGGTAAGTTGTTGGAATGTTTGTTGTAGACAAAACAATACGTTACATTCACAGATATTTCGACCCCGTGTTTTTTTAAGTTTGTAGACAGACAAACACTAATTAAACCGAAAAAGACATCTGGGTAAAAGTTCAGCTGCTTTAATTGCTCAATCAATCAATCGATTGCCTGGCTTGTGGCTTCTCCGCAAGCGGCTGAGTGTTTGTCTGTCTGTGCACTTAAAAGGCCGCTGGGTCGAAATATCTGTGAATGTAAGGTATTGTTTTGTCAATAACAAACGTTCCAACAACTTACATTTCTTGTTTATTGTCACTGGACAATGGTTCACACAATCAGTTTCCAACCAACGACACTGTGTAATTTGTAAAACGGCATCATGAAAAAAGTTGATTTATGTTGTGTGCAGCGTCTGATCGCCTTCAAGAACGGCACAGCCAAGACCTGCTACATCGACCGCCTGGACGAGACCTTCGAGGACGGCTACGCCCGCTGGGTGGGATATGAGGTACACACTCAAGGCTGCTGGCCTTTCTTTTCTTTATTCTCTGTCTGTGTCTGTGCATGCAGACGAATGCCTCTGGACACTTTCCTTCTGTGTACAGTCTTTCTTTCTCTTGTTTTTACACTGTCGGTCCGTCCCCCTACGCTCTGGAAGGAAGAAATAGAATGAAGAAATGAATGTCATCTTGAACAAGTCAGAGTGCAAATTCTTGCTCTCTGAGTTTTTCTCTCTCTCTCTAAGTCAGGGGAGTTAACCATCTTCGTCGCAGTTAAAGGCAAGACAATGGGATACATGTATGAATATAAAATGTGTACAAGTACAAAATAACTACACAAAATAACAATATCAGTAGTACATCAGAATACTTTTCCTAAAAAGTAATGCAGAGTTTTCTTGCTATGGTTTATGTCCCTAATAACTTTAAACAAAAAAAACTTTGCCGTGAGGGCGTAAAACTAAATTGTCTCTCTTGCTATGTGTTCTTCCCCTAATTTGGCCTGATAACTTTGCGGTGAGGGCGTAAAACTAAATTGTCTCTCTTGCTGTGTGTTTTTCCCCTAATTTGGCCTGATAACTTTGCGGTGAGGGCGTAAAACTAAATTGTCTCTCTTGCTATGTGTTCTTCCCCTAATAACTTTGCCGTGAGGGCGTAAAACTAAATTGTCTCTCTTGCTATGTGTTCTTCCCCTAATTTGGCCTGATAACTTTGCGGTGAGGGCGTAAAACTAAATTGTCTCTCTTGCTGTGTGTTTTTCCCCTAATAACTTTGCGATGAGGGCGTAAAACTAAATTGTCTCTCTTGCTATGTGTTCTTCCCCTTATAACTTTGCGGCGAGGGCGTAAAACTAAATTGTCTCTCTTGCTATGTGTTCTTCCCCTAATAACTTTGCCGTGAGGGCGTAAAACTAAATTGTCTCTCTTGCTATGTGTTCTTCCCCTAATAACTTTGCGGTGAGGGCGTAAAACTAAATTGTCTCTCTTGCTATGTGTTCTTCCCCTAATAACTTTGCCGTGAGGGCGTAAAACTAAATTGTCTCTCTTGCTATGTGTTCTTCCCCTAATTTGGCCTGATAACTTTGCGGTGAGGGCGTAAAACTAAATTGTCTCTCTTGCTATGTGTTCTTCCCCTTATAACTTTGCTGCGAGGGCGTAAAACTAAATTGTCTCTCTTGCTATGTGTTCTTCCCCTAATAACTTTGCCGTGAGGGCGTAAAACTAAATTGTCTCTCTTGCTATGTGTTCTTCCCCTAATTTGGCCTGATAACTTTGCGGTGAGGGCGTAAAACTAAATTGTCTCCCTTGCTATGTGTTCTTCCCCTAATAACTTTGCGGTGAGGGCGTAAAACTAAATTGTCTCTCTTGCTATGTGTTCTTCCCCTAATAACTTTGCGGTGAGGGTGTAAAACTAAATTGTCTCCCTTGCTATGTGTTCTTCCCCTAATAACTTTGCGGTGAGGGCGTAAAACTAAATTGTCTCTCTTGCATGCTATGTGTTCTTCCCCTAATAACTTTGCGGGGAGGGCGTAAAACTAAATTGTCTCTCTTGCTATGTGTTCTTCCCCAAATAACTTTGCGGGGAGGGCGTAAAACTAAATTGTCTCTCTTGCTATGTGTTCTTCCCCTAATAACTTTGCGGGGAGGGCGTAAAACTAAATTGTCTCTCTTGCTATGTGTTCTTCCCCTAATAACTTTGCGGCGAGGGCGTAAAACTAAATTGTCTCTCTTGCTATGTGTTCTTCCCCTAATAACTTTGCGGGGAGGGCGTAAAACTAAATTGTCTCTCTTGCTATGTGTTCTTCCCCTAATAACTTTGCGGCGAGGGCGTAAAACTAAATTGTCTCTCTTGCTATGTGTTCTTCCCCTAATAACTTTGCGGGAGGGCGTAAAACTAAATTGTCTCTCTTGCTATGTGTTCTTCCCCTAATTTTGCGGCGAGGGCGTAAAACTAAATTGTCTCTCTTGCTATGTGTTCTTCCCCTAATTTGGCCTGATAACTTTGCCGTGAGGGCGTAAAACTAAATTGTCTCTCTTGCTATGTGTTCTTCCCCTAATTTGGCCTGATAACTTTGCGGTGAGGGCGTAAAACTAAATTGTCTCTCTTGCTGTGTGTTTTTCCCCTAATAACTTTGCGATGAGGGCGTAAAACTAAATTGTCTCTCTTGCTATGTTTTCAGGAGACTGAGCACAAGATGGGACGCACCCTGTACGTCATTCCCCAGAAGATCACCGTCGAGGTGGTCAAGCACATCGCCGGGGTGCACATCTTTGAGCACTGTGGCAATAACACGCGTGTCGAGTTCTACTGGGTCAAGGAGGTCACCCAGGAAGGTAGGTCAAGGTCATAGTTGCAGGCGTCACAGTGTGGACCCCCACCCCCTCCTTTAACCCTTAGGCTGGTTGTCGCGACATATTTATATGTCGTGCTACTTCACGTATACTGTCACCTGGGCCCGTATGCATGAACTAGAAGTAAGAAACACTGGAAGTAGAGGCCTCTTTTCGAAGTGGGAACTCCCGAAGTCAACTTTCTAACTGTTCACAATGCATGAACTGACTTGAACGCCAAAGTAGTGACAGCGAGAGTATTAAGGTCAAGGTCGGGGAAATTGGGGGAATCCCTACTAATACGCATGCGCACGTTTCTATCAACATTTCAGTCAACGAAAATGGCAAGGCACGTGTGCCGCTCAAAAAGAAAGTAGACACAGATTGGCGTTCTGCGCCTTTTTCAGATGGTGAAATTGCTGTACTCTTGACAGAAGTGTTTTACGAAAGAACGGTTATTCTGTCCAAATTTCAGAACAGTCTAACTGTTAAACATAAAGACGCTGTCTGGTCCAAAATTGCCAAAGAAGTGTCGCTCTCTCTCTCTCCTCTCTCTTTCTCTCTCTCTCTCTCTCTCTCTCTCTCTCTCTCAGTCTCTCTCTCTCTCTTACGACACACGCACACACAGACAAACGTACACTCATGCACATACTGACACTATGACACGAGTGACACTGACGGCACACATAAACACACACACCACACACTGCACTCACACACACACGCGCGCACACATATACACACACACACGCACCCGTACACGCACGCACACAGTCACAAACAAATAACCACACACTCACTCTCTCTCAATTTCTCTCATTCTCTCTCAATCTACACTCATACACACACTGAAACTATGATGACACAAGTGACACGTCACACACACACACACACACACACACACACACACACACACACACACACACACACACACACACACACATACTCACCGTAGTGACACACATACTCACCGTAGTGACACACATATATACACACGCGCGTACAGTTGAAAGTCAAGACATGATATGATTTTTTCAAAGCATAGGAAGGTTTCTTTTGCAAATGAATAAAATTAACACAGAGGCAAAACCCGGTTTTTGCAGCCGGAATGCAATTGCGGAGGCTTAAAAAGGAAAAGATTAATAAAAAGTATATAGCTCCCGGCGGAACTTGAACCCGGAGCAAATGAACGAGAGTCCGGAACCGTTACCACTGCACTATGTTACTCGTGTAGAATAGAGGCATGATGAAAAAAGGCATTCTGAGTTATTCAGTCGTGCTGGTTTGAAAGCTCGCCACCTTCGCCGAATGACTCGAGCACGTTTTTTTCGGTCAGTAACTGATCGAACTGTCGCTTTTGAGTCACTCTGTTTTAAGCATTTCACCTAAATTAAACAAGAATGTCACAGTCCGTGTCTATGGTGCAAGGTAGGAGACCGTCTCATTGTAGCCAAGTTACGACAGTTGCTCGATTGACGCATTTCACGTCTTCGATATTGTGTCTGAGATAATTTCCCAATGAGCTGCCTTTAAAAACGGAATGTCCTGCAATTGTAGTATGCGCTGGAGGTTTCTTTTGGATGGGTAAGGACCCTTGAGATGCGATATCGTTGTATAATTATGTCAAGCGAGAGGCCCTTGACATTGGAAGTGGGAACTTCAAAAGCAAAGTTGCCAGCTACTCGGTATGCACGAGCTAAATTGAACGCCGAAGTAGTGGCTTCGAGAGTTCTGAGGTCAAGGTCGAGAAAATTGGGGGAATCCCAATTAGTGCGCATGCGTTTGTAAACGGTAGGCTTGGTGACCAGAAGAAACAAATCTCATCGCGAGTTCGTAAATGGGCAAACGTTGATCGCGCTGTAGCTTTTACTATAATTGTTGTTTTTAACTGGTTGAACGAAAGCTGTGATAATTGTCCTTAAATAGAATGACTGTCTATAATAATGATTTCGTTGACCAGAATGTTGGGGACAATAAAAAAAGGTTGTTTATGTGGTAGCGAAGTCGGTTAACTTAAAACTCTTTTTGTACTGTTTTTTTAATGATTGTGTATCGGTAAAACTGCTGGACAAAAATAGTTTGGTCAGAGCGAATGTTTGTGTTACTGGTAAATTTAAAAAGGCAGAACTCCATTTTTTGGGAATCAAGATATAAGGTGTAGTGAAAAGAAGATAAGTTCAGCGAATTTCATATTATTTGAGAAAATGTGTGTCCGAATTTTTAAAACAGAAAAATTGTTGTACTTAGGTGTTTGTAAATTACGTTTGTCCTCGTTAATTGTGAAGAGGATGTATGTTTATATAAAGTTCAAAGTCAAGATTGGATTTTTGTAGCCTACGTGCGTGTGTGCATGTGTATTAGACATAATACATAGACATAGAACACTTTATTATCTCAATTACGATAAACTCGGGTGTGGTGAATCACAATAAACAGCATAAAACGTAAGAACATAAATAAAATATCAAGGCGCAAATATAGTCAGCTCATCATAGTATGGGGAGTGGGTACACACACACACACACACACACACACACACACACACACACACATACACACACACACACACACACACACACACCGTCGAACACACACATAACGTCGAACACACACACACACACACACACACACACACACACACCGTCGAACACACACACACCGTCGAACACACACATAACATCGAAAACACACACACACACACACACACACACACAAACACACACACACACACACACAGATAAAGCAATGACAAAAAAAATAGCAGAAACTTACACTTCAACACTCGAACACACACACACACACAGACACGCACACAAACACACGCACGCACGCACACAAACACACACACACACACACACACACACACACTCACACATGCACACAACGACGCCCATTTTCATAGAAACACAGTAACCCCCTCGTATAAGCGGGAATGAAAGAGTGGTGGCCTATGACCCAGAACCAACAAAAGTCAAAGCTGGCAACTCAGGTTTGTATTCAGGGAAATTTGCACGAAATGCATGCAGAAGATACGACTTTTCCCTCTATTTTCTCTCTTTGGGAGCGTCAGCTCGGTTTGACATGAAAAACTGAAGAAAAGCCCTGCCTTTTTGCACTGAGAAACTGTGGAAGTAGCGTGTTTACTACTGGGTCTGGCTGTAGTACATTTACCCTCATTTACTTCCTCGTTAGCTTCCAAAGTAAACTCTTTTTTCGTCCCATGCATGCGAAAGTGAGGATGTACTTCCGATGTCACTCAAAACTTTAGAAGTAGTCGCAAAATACCCTGAGTTACTTCCTCGCTTTGCTTCGAGGTAAACCCTTTTTCCGGCCCATGCATACGAAAGTGAGGCAAGTACTTCCGATGTCACTCAAAACTTCGGGAGTTGTCGCGAACTTCCCCCATAAGCATACGGGCCCTGGTTGTCGCGACATATGTATATGTCGTGCTACTTTACGTATACTGTCACCTGGTTGTCGCGACATATGTATATGTCGTGCTACTTTACGTATACTTTCACCTGGTTGTCACGACATATGTCGTGCTACTTTACGTATACTGTCACCTGGTTGTCACGACATATGTCGTGCTACTTTACGTATACTGTCACCTGGTTGTCACGACATATGTCGTGCTACTTTACGTATACTGTCACCTGGTTGTCACGACATATGTCGTGCTACTTTACGTATACTGTCACCTGGTTGTCACGACATATGTCGTGCTACTTTACGTATACTGTCACCTGGTTGTCATGACATATGCATGGGTGTTACTGGGAAAAATCAAAAAACCTGAAAGGCAGGGGTCCAAAATGCTCAAGTTTGAAAGAAAGTTTCTGGACACCGACGAAACCAAATCATAATAAGCAAGATGGCGGCAAATCCAAGGGAGCGAACCGAGAAAGCACGCGAACCGGTGTCAAAAGTCGGATCGGAACCGCTGCTCGTTATTTCAACTTAGCGAAACGAAGCTCTTCTTTTTTCTTTTTTTTGAAAACCCGGAAAACCGGAATTTCCGGCTTCAGATTTTTTCCAAAACCGGAAATCCGGCAAAAGCCGGAAGAGTAACACCCATGCATATGTATATGTCGTGCTACTTTACGTATACTGTCACCTGGTTGTCACGGCATATGTCGCACTACTTTATGTATACTGTCACCTGGTTGTCACGACATGTCGCGCTACTGGCTTAGTCTGGTCCGTTCCGATTACCTCCCATAGATGCGAAAACCTATATGACCGTTTTTCTTTATTTTTCTCTCTGTTAATTCACCAGTGGCTATGTAACATGTGTTACAGAATTGCACCAGTGTAAGGGTTAAGATCCCCAAATTTAAGACCCTGGATATCATTCAGCATTGAGGCCTACAACCCCCCATTCCTAAGGTTGCCTTTTTAGTATTGAGCGGGGAAATAGCTTAGTCGGTAGTGGCTCTGGCTTCAAAACCAGTTGTCTCTATCAGCGTGGGTTCGATCCCCACGATCGGCAAGGGATTTAATTATTACCCAGTCAACTTTGTGCAGACTCTTCCAGGTGTTAGAATAACCCCGTGTGCACGCATGCGCATGATGACGAACCAAAGTTCACATCGAAAGTCTCCGGACTTGGAAACATGAATACACACATGCAGGAACAAAGTGGGTAGCGCCGTACTGTATGGCAGCTTGCTTTCCCTAGTAAGAAAGAAGCCCAAATTTTCTTGAGGGTAACCTCACAGGACTATATAAAATGTATCCTCTTATCTTATCCTTGAGATGAGGAGTGTATCAGGTGTGTGCCTTTCTTGTGTGTGCAGAGATCAGGGTGCAGCCGCCAGCATCTGTCTACATCAAGGTGTAGACGCCATGACAGCAGCACGTGCAGCTAGCAATGTTTTTCTTTCATGTCAGCCTTAAAAATCAAAGACAGTTGAAAAATATTTGTTCTTAAATTGTTTTAATTTTCTTTATTTTACTTTTTGTGGGAAAGAAAAGATCTGTGCCTGCCTTATTAAAAAAAAAATTTCCCCGAGTCTTTTAATTAAGGCTTTCTGAATAATCTATCACAATGTTTATGATACGTCCATACTATTTTGCTGAGAAAGTTTGGGCAGCTTTTTTGGTTTTCTTTCTTTGTTTTTCGGTTGATTTTTACCAATGGAATCTCATGGAATTTTTAAATGCATTGGATTAAAATCAAAACATTTTGACCTGACTTGTTTCCAGTTTAAAGACGCAAGAGCACGTGCTGTTCAGCAAAGTTTATACATTTTCTCGTTGTAGATTTCTAACTGGCGTTTCTGTAGACTCTGTTACAGAGGTTTTTTTTCTGTTACTTTTTTTTTTAAATGTTTTTGTTTTGTGGCAAATTTTTATGTTACTTTTTCATATCAGTAATTCTATGTTACTCAGATGTTCTACGAAAAACAGCAACATGCAAACATTCCTTCGTGAATAATACAAAATTATGATTTACATACCTGTACGTTAACTGCAGAATTCTAAATTTAAAATATAAAGAAGGGTTACTTGGGAAAAAAAGGGGCACAACCTGAAGAAAGTGAATTATCTGGAATGGTTACTAGTTTTCATTCCCAAGACAGATGGAGGTAGATTGTTTTATTTTCAAACTTTGTTGTTCTTTGAAGAGGGTATTCTTCAACTTAAAAGCCACCATACTTTTTTCATGGAATTCGTTAAAGTAAACACGACCGTGTTTTATTCTTCTTTCGCTTGAAGTATTTGTCTGTGCACGCTTTGTATTTTTACATACTATAAAAGTAGTTTTTGCACTTTACGCAACACTTTTGCAACATTCCAAACCCACCTGTGAATATTTTTGTGACATAGTGCCTGTGGTGTACAGTTACTTTTTGTGAGTGTCTCCGTAAAGTTGTGTGGCACCAAAAAAAAATCAGAATGTGATGTTAATGTTGTACTTTAAAAAAAAAAAAAGAGATTCTGTTACTTTGTAGTAATGATATAAAACCACAGCTACAGTTTTCACCAGCTCAAAACAGAAGTGAGAAAATAATTCATGTTTGTCGATGTTCTCTCTATTTTGGAACTGAAGTTTATTCTATATGTAAGTGAAAAGTCCGGGATTTAATTGTGCAAAAACGTTGACTTAATGAGCTGTGGGCTCACGATTTTATATATTGGAAACTTAACTCACAATGAGTCTTTCAAAAGAAGTGTTCACTTATACATGACAAAACGGTGTAAATGTGGCATATAAATTTAACACTCTTTTAATAGGCATTGTATCAGTTTTGTGATGCTTCTATGCAACTGTTACAATAAAATAAATTCTTACGTCACCACAGAAAATAGTGTTTGTGTGTGTGTATATCATATGTGTTTGGTGTGAGAAGGACACACAACATACTCAGCCATCTACAACCCAAGGAAACGGAATACATGACTGCCGTAAAGGTGCGGTAGAAAACTGATGCACAACAAATTCACTCCGAAGAAACTGGAGGGTATACATGTGGAACTTGAAGCCCACACCATGAGAGGCCAAACATTGGAAGTGGGAACTTCGAAAGCAAAGTTGCCAGCTACTCGGTATGCACGAGCTAAATTGAACGCCGAAGTAGTGGCTTCGAGAGTTCTGAGGTCAAGGTCGAGAAAATTGGGGGAATCCCAATTAGTGCGCATGCGTTTGTAAACGGTAGGCTTGGTGACCAGAAGAAACAAATCTCATCGCGAGTTCGTAAATGGGCAAACGTTGATCGCGCTGTAGCTTTTACTATAATTGTTGTTTTTGACGGGTTGAACGAAAGGGTCGGTTCAAAGCTGTGATGATTGTCCTTAAATAGAATGACTGTCTATAATAATGATTTCGTTGACCAGAATGTTAGGGACAATAAAAAAAAGGTTGTTTATGTGGTAGCGAAGTCGGTTAACTTAAAACTCTTTTTGTAGTGGTTTTGTTTTTATGATTGTGTATCGGTAAAACTGCTGGACAAAAATAGTTTGGTCAGAGCGAAAGTTTGTGTTACTGGTAAATTTGAAAAAGCAGAACTCCATTTTTTGGGAATCAAGATCTAAGGTGTAGTGAAAAGAAGATAAGTTCAGCGAATTTCATATTATTTGAGAAAATGTGTGTCCGAATTTTTAAAACAGAAAAATTGTTGTACTTAGGTGTTTGTAAATTATGTTTGTCCTCATTAATTGTGAAGAGGATGTATGTTTATATAAAGTTCAAAGTCAAGATTGGATTTTTGTAGCCTACTTGCGTGTGTGCATGTGTATTAGACATATACATAGACATAGAACACTTTATTATCTCAATTACGATAAACTCGGGTGTGTTGAATCACAATAAACAGCATAAAACGTAAGAACATGAATAAAATATCTAGGCGCAAATATAGTCAGCTCATCATAGTGTGGGGAGTGGGTACACACACACACACACACACACACACACACACACCGTCGAACACACACATAACGTCGAACACACACACACACCGTCGAACACACACACACACCGTCGAACACACACACACCGTTGAACACACACATAACATCGAACACACAAACACACACACCACACGGCACGCACGTACACTCAAACAAACGTATGAAGGAACAGACGCACAATTATACCCGCACGCACGCACACACAGGCAGACAGGCACTCGCACAAATACAAACACACACACACAGATAAAGCAATGACCAAAAAAATAGCAGAAACTGACTTACACTTCAACACTCAAACACACGCACGCACGCACGCACACACACACACACACACACACACACACATGCACACAACGACGCCCATTTTCATAGAAACCAGTAACCCCCTCGTATAAGCGGGAATGAAAGAGTGGTGGCCAATGACCCAGAACAAACAAAAGTCAAAGCTGGCAACTCAGGTCATGTATTCAGGGAAATTTGCACGAAATGCATGCACAAGATACGACTTTTCCCTCTATTTTCTCTCTTTGGGACTTTCATTTGCGTCAGCTCGGTTTTTGCACTGAGAAACTGTGGAAGTAGCGTGTTTACTACTGGGTCTGGCTGTAGTACATTTACCCTCATTTACTTCCTCGTTAGCTTCCAAAGTAAACTCTTTTTTCGTCCCATGCATGCGAAAATGAGGATGTACTTCCGATGTCACTCAAAACTTTAGAAGTAGTCGCAAAATACGGAGTTACTTCCTCGCTTTGCGCGGCTTCGAGGTAAAGCCTTTTTCCGGCCCATGCATACGAAAGTGAGGCAAGTACTTCCGATGTCACTCAAAACTTCGGCAGTTGTCGCGAACTTCCCCCATAAGCATACGGGCCCTGGATATATCAATATTCGTAATTCCCCATGCCCCTCCCCCCTCCGCCCACCCCCGGCCCTCCGGCCGTCCATAAAAGCACTTGGCACAACCATTGACCAAATAAATGGTCTATGGCACAACTTTTCAAGTTATGAACACCACTCGGTACATGTGAACCTTGGTTCGCGATTGCTTTCCTCCAGAATTACTAAAGTGCTGTTGCGTCAGAATTTGTGTTACCTATTACTACAGTCGTTAAATGACTCAGCGAAATCAGCGGAATTATTTTGTAATCGCCGAGGCTGGAGATCCGGCGAGCCGGTTACGGAGCCCCAGGCTCGAGGTCCGGCACTCGGATCTCCGCAAGGTACTTTTATTTCAGTTTCAAGTCGAAGTGCCGGCGATGAGTCGTTCTTAAAGATTTTGTTCTATAAAATTAACTAATTTAAAGATCTATGGTCTTTTTTTTTGGGGGGGGGGGGGGGGGCACTGAGAAAGATTAATGCTGATCAGTTTTAGACTTAGACTGACTCAGTTGAAATCATGTCAGTTAAGACTCAAGTTGTATTTCCGCGGCAATGGCGCGATTATTACGTGATGAGGTGGCGACTGTCCGGTGTAGCGATGTCAGATTTCTCCCAATGTCAGCTTTCTGACTGACTCGATATATATTATATATTCACGACTTTCCGACCTTGACATTGTAGTGGGGGTCAAGTGGGCGTCGGCATCATTGTCCAATCAGAAATTTTGATGCGCTTCCGCTTCCTGTCCCGCCCAGTCTGCGCAAAAGAAATGGCGCAAAACTGTTTGCGCGGAAAAAGGTGATGAAAAAAAGAACACAACCTGGTTTGATAACCAAATGATTGCGATCTTGCATTCTAGCATCATTTAATGTGGAACAACGACACATCTGATAAACAAATAGCCAGTTTGTTACCAACATGAGAAACCAGGGTTTAGAATCGAAGCGGTAAACCCGGACGCTGTTTGTACACGTAAATCCGGAGAAGCTATCGAAGTAGGTGACATGTCGTTTCACTCCGAGTGTGCCAGCACCGGCCCTCTACCCGCCAAACCCCCACTAGGCAGGGAAAGTGGTTCGACCTTGCATGAATGCAGGGCAAGTTCGAGTTTGCTAGCTAAAATTGCTGCTAGTGCTTGCCTTGTCTAGATCTGGAACTTTTTCAATTGGATTTTTTCTCTCTATTATACTGGAATAAGTGGGTGCTTTTCTAGATCAAAGCATCGACCGAATTAGATAATGATGTTCCTTGCATTGCATTCTCCTAAATCTGTTATTCTAACCAGTTCGTTTAAGAATATAATTGTTCGTTTTTTGTTGATAAGCTTACAAGATTTTTTCTTTTTTAAGTAAGTGGTTTCACACGTACAACATGAGACCCACATGCACTAGACAATGGAAGTTGAGGTCCTCGTTCAATACCACAAATGCCAGTATTATACTTCAGACTCCTTTTGGAGGAATGTGTGGGGTTTGGGTGTTGAACTTGAAGTGGCAGATTGTTTGCACAGGTATGAATGTTCGTACGTTCGTACGTGCACGCATGTATGCAGGCATTTGTTTGTCAAGCAGGAACATGCAACATTTTGTTGACCGTATGTGAGTGCGTGTGTAATAAAACCAACGACAAACAATACAAAAAGCTCCAGCTCTGCTTCTTCACCAGTCACAGACGCATTGCGTTGTTCAGCTTTCCAGAAATATATTAACTCAGTCAGAACCGGCTTCATGAATATTTTATTTCAGGAAAAAGTCAATCGAATCTACACAAAAAAAGGTTATTGCGTTGTTCTGTCTTTGAGACTGTACCACGTAATATTGAGCTACTAGAAGAAACATGTCTGTGGCATAGTTTGACCCAACAGATAGAGAAGTCAACAGAGGTATTCTGCCGTCAGCAGCTTTATTGCTGTTTTGAATTTGATCTTGCATAATTTTATTACATAATTTTGCAACACACAAAGAAATCGTAATTGAATATTTTACGCAAAATTGAATAATTCGCAAACATGTTTGTATGAACAAATATTATTTTAAGAAAATATGAGTGTGAGGATGGACGTATTTTGAGTGAAGTAGCAGAAATTCTTTTTAAGTTCTTTAGCTACATGCACACGTTCTGTTAATTACGTTCTTAGCAGGGAGATCCAGATTAATAATACTGCTGTGACAGGTTGTGGTTTCCATACACACTTTGAATACAGGAAAACAAAAACAAAAACACAGTTAAAAAAAAATGTGCACATAGGATTAAATCATTAAAGTGTACAGAATAAAAGCAACATATGTACAAAAACAAATCTCGTGGTTCTCTTGTCAAACCCACTGTAGTAAGCACAGAATAGGAGAGAAGATTTTGGAGAAGGTGGCTTTACCTACTGAAGTAAATGATCAAGAGGATTCTAAGCATCCAGTGCTAAAGCTCTCAAATCACAAGACATACACACTTGTTGTGGCTATCCGAACTGTTGATTTAAAAAAAACCATACCTACAAATTGAAAACATCTATTACAAAATTATATATATTGTATGGATCTGTCTTTGTAAAATATACTGTACAGAAAATTTTAAATAATCTGCACAAATCTCGTGGTTCTCTTGTCAAGTAGTAGGCACAGAAAAAAACCCAAAAAACCCTGTGTTTTGTCTTGTAAATTATACTTTACTAAATGTGTACAGTATTCTAAGAAAAAAAATTCTTGCCTCCCTTGAATTTTATTTGTAAAATAATTCTGAGAAAAAAAGCTTTCTACTTAAAAGCAGTGCAATCAAGAAAATGGGTACAACCTGTGTGTATACCTTTATTCCTTATTCTTTTTATTTAATTGAGGATGTCACTACGCAGTTTTACTGATTTAAAAAAAAAATTCGCTTCAAATTATCTCCCTTGAACAAACACTTCTTTTTACAATTAAATTTTGTTTACACGAAGAGGTAGTTTTAAGGGTATATATACAAAAAAACAATATTGCAACCTTAGATGTATTTACATTTGGACTAATTCCATTAAAAAAAATTCAAACTATAAATGATAAATCAAAATAAAACAGATTTTGGGGCTGTACACAAGCTAATAGGATTAAACACGAAAGTCGTACCCAAGAATCGTCAAATACTTTTGCTAACAGCTATACTTAAACATAAGAAAATATGATCTGCATCTCTTGTTATGAAGATGATGGCACTGGTCCACCGAAGTGCATGCCATATATGCTTTACTGTGCGCTCTCCCTCTCAATGGTCTTTCTCTGGCTGACTCGATTCTGAGGAGATAAAAGAAAACACATTCAGTACAAGCTGTAAAAAATAACAACAAAACTAGTATTACTTAAAGTAGCTGCTGGTTTCTGAGTATTTGATTGAAGGCCCAATCCGACTTGTAAGAAGTTTGCCCGACTGTCGCAGATTTGGTCAGGTATGGAGTAAAATCATGCCTCAATTTGGTAACATACAAACTGCAATATTCTAAGGCTGTGAGTGTGAGAATACATCGGTGCCACTTTTTAAAAACTTTCTTTTTGTGTGTGCGCATGTTTTAGTGCCAAAAATGAAGAGGCCGAGTGCTCTCTCTGCAAAACTTGTGTGAAGCTTCAGAGCTCTATCAATGGTTTGAAAGAAAGAACATACTTTTCCATTTTTGACGTTCTTGTTCCCTTCCCTGTGAAATTTACTGTCCGTAGGTTACCGGATTTTGTTAATGTCCGTGAAAACCTCAACTATTCATTGCTGAGTGCCTAGTGATAGCTATCCCCCCCAACGACCTAGCACTGCTGAATCCTGATTCTTCCCATTGTTTGATTCTGTAATGAAATTGTGTAGTTGGTAGTTATGTGAGCTTCTTCTTGGAGGGGTGGGGGTGGGGGGGGGGGGGTGCTGGTTGGTTGGGTTTTTGGGGGTTATTAAACCATCAGATTAAAAAGTAAGACTTCATTGTAATGTGCAGATATTTGTTCAGGTGCCCACCATATTCTATGTGAAAACATGTTGCTAACTAACATGAACCCAACCATAAAACGTGATGTAGGTGAGTAGCCCATCTAGAAAAAAGAACCTGTTCTAATTCGGAATTAGAACAGGTTCGTTTTTCTAGATGGGCTACTCACCTACATCACGTTTCATGGTTGGGTTCATGTTAGTTAGCAACATGTTTTCAAATTCTCATCAGGTAATCACGGCTGACACTAAACACAGAACAGGTGGGAGAGACATAATTCAATTTACTCACCTTCCTTGCATTGTGAGACTGGCCATATGAATCTGCTGAAGTAGTTCCTGCACATATTTAATCAAATATTCATCTTAATAACGTGTTAATATCGCTTGTTCTAGCAAATCAGACTTGACAGTTTTCTGATGGCTTGCACAATTTAAGAGCTTGCCTGTCCCCAATCATTACAATAAGAAACAACATCTAGTATGCAAGTATTTTCAGGGTATGAAGGTTTTAATATAATGTCGGTTCTTCTGGGGGCATGGAGAAACACCTTACACAAAGTAGAACATACACAACAAATTTCAAACAATTGAGGTCACACCATAGTTTTACTCACAAACAAACAACAGCAATACAATAAACAGTCTGCAAACGCCTACATGTTGTCTACACTAGGTATAAAGAAACAAAGAAGCACATGAAGACGGGCTTTGTCAAGTAGACCATTATAGCGAATGAGCAACAGCTGATGATCCAGACCACCAAATTGACATGATTTCCCCTTATTCAGTTTGTGATTGTAGTCATATTGACGATGCATGACTTCAATTTTTCAAAGTAAGTCTCTTGGTGCGTTTACGGATACATTCATTGTCACAATTACGACATGCTAATGTCTAACCTGGGTAAACTTCAATTCATGACTTTTTTCAAACTGGCATAGAAATTATGAGCATACCAGAATTATTTTCCTGTTAGACTGTCTTCTTCTTTTTCTTCTTCTGCGTTTGATATTCAATTCATGGCTGTCATATCGTCAGGTCAGTGGCTGCCATGAAGTCTGCAAATTAGATGATATTGTAAAGAAAGTACATGTAAGTAACATCTCATGATATTCTAACTTCAATTACATCACCTGTCTCACAGTCTGCCTCTTTAAAAATTAATGAATAATTTCAGTAACATAATTTTTGGGTAAAAAATAAAAAGGTATGAGAAATAATCCTCACTTTTTTTGTAATAACCCTCACCACCAATTGTTTTATTTCATTTCCATTTTAACAGATTTAGCACCTCTCCGAAAGCCAGAAATACACTTTAAATCCCACGCCCCCCCCCCCCTCGGCCCCCCCTACATAAACTAATTAAATAACTAATTAAGGAAAAAAATCCTTACATCATAAAAAGTCAGAACCACCAAAACCACCCCCCCCCCCCCCCCACCCATCCAATAAAACCTGAATACAAAAACACTTCAAAATAAAAAATGAAAACATTTAATTCCACTTACAAAATATAAAAGTTGTTATGCTTTATTTTCATTATCTGTTTACAAACACATAAATTGCTGTGCAAATCTTTTTAAAAACATCAATGCCTGAGACACCAGTAACCTGTTTATATTGTTGACCTTGTAGCTTTTCAGTTTAAGAGGCTGTTCTGGAATCTGCACTAAAGTCAAACATAACCATGAATACCGTGGGAAAAATATTACATCACCAAGACCGAAAAAATAACACCAACCCACACTCCTCACCCTTATTTTACCCACTATGCCAACCCAAAGACTGGAAAATAATAATCAAATACAGAATGAACAAAAATGCTTGATTTCATTTCTTCAATGATAAGTTGAAAATCTTCATTCTTCATAATAATGTTATTGGCATAATGTGTAATTGCCACAATTTACAGAGTTTAATTAAAAAAAATGATGCGATAAAAATCAAAGTGAAAACATTTGTTTTTATACTGATACCTTATTTACCTTGTGGCTTGTGTGCCTCAGGTTTAGGAGCGGCTCAAACGTCCTCTGCTCCTCAGTCTGCAAGAAATTAAGCGATGGCCTGAAGCAGAATAGAAAAAGATCCTTTGTCAGCACCCTGTGTATGTGTGTGGGTGGGTGTGTTAGATAAATAGGCGGGGGGGGGGGGGGGGGGGGGGAGGTGCAATAGCTACCACGCCTAATGCAGTCTGCAAAACAAGTGCAACACTTCTACAGAGCTTTTATGATACAAAGCTTCAAATAAGAAACACATTACAATCAAATGAAAGCTGAGCCTGTCATTGCAAAATAAGGAATATACAACAATCCAGTGGCATGTAAAATATTGTTCCTTCAGAAAGATGGCTCTGACAGCAGAAACAATTTAACTTGAAGTTTGAGTCCAAAATTATTTCTCTACATTAGTGAACGTACTTGCAGTAATACCCCTCACACATGAACTATTCACAGACTGAATAACAGTGTGTTCCCAATGTTGCTTCCGTGTATCGGTTAGATCCATCTCGGTTAGATCCATCTGCAGAGTACGGATTGTCATCCGTTTAATATTAAAAAGGAAAAACAATCAGAACTTGTCATCAGTGATCAACCTACCTTGCAAGAGTGGGGTGAAACACTCACTTCCTGCCAACATGTCTGCAAAAAAAAGAGGAAACAATACCAATGGAAGCTTAAAATGGTTCTTTTGTTCAATATGTGTACACGTGCTTTATTTCTGGGGTGAAAGTGTAAAATATATTGATGGATTGATAGAACAATATTGCCTCAAGTTCACCGCACCAAAAAATACTTATCAATCAACATTGTCATCACTCGATCAGCTATTCCATCTCTTTCATAAGTGTGTGTGTGATGGTGTGAGCGTGTGTGTGTTTGTGTACGTGTGTGTGTGTTTGTGAACAAGCGTTGAAAAACGTATGTTTACCTTGCTCTAGATCTACCGACTTTCGTAGGCGGAGACTTCTCTGCCGTGACAGCGGCTTCGTTTCCCTGGCAGAATTCAACATCTTGTACAGATCTGCCGGTCATTTTCATTTCCTCCGCTTCTAGAGTCACTTGATCCACAGGTTTAACGAACATTGAATGTTCTTTTAGTTCTTGTGACGGAAGTAAAATCAAGGAATTAAGTGGGCATTCCTGAGCCCTCTGCTGGCTTCATGTCCACAAAGTAAATCGCACAAACTTGCAGGGTTTGGGGGGTAGTTTATTACTTTGAAGAAGAACAGCTAGTCGTCGCTGCCCGTTCAGCATTCTTCGCGCGACTTTTGTTTTGCAGAGGAAGGCATATGCAGTTTTTTTTCCTGATGAATGTTGCCAGGGTGCACAAACTGAGAAAGCATTCCCGATTTTCCACAATTTTCTACTTCTTTAAGTTTTACAGTCTTTTGCACAACATGATTTATAACTGCCGGTGTACGTCTAATTCATGATGCCAACCAGCTGGGTCAAAAGTTACGTTCGAGAAAATACTCGTTGAACTAAGTTCCAAACGAATGTCAAGGCCAGTTCTTGACTGGTTTTGAACTGAAGTTGGGCTCCAAATGAAAATAAACACTTCCTCCAGCTGCGCGACCCATTGATAACAACAGTTGGAACTGGTAGGAAGATGAACAGGTCTTGCGAACTGGCTACACACTGTTACGGTTCAAGTTTAAGTTCAAAGTAAACACTCAACTGAGGTTGCAGGTAATGGCGGACTTGACTTCCTTCATAACCAAATATCACTCTTCTGACAAAAAAACGCAAATGCTATGTTAAACCGGAAAATACGTAAACCGGAAAAGGAAGCGCATCAAAACCAAAATGGCAGCCCCCATGAAATTCGAAAGGTCACGGAAACAAGTCGTGAATACTCAGACTGAAATGTTGTATACACCGGTTCCCGAGCCTCAGTGCCGCTCCGTCACCGACTCGTCGGTTCCCGAGCCACTCCGTCACGTTTTGAAATTCCGGCACCCTGCGCAGAACCTCAAAGTCAAACGACCATGACCTTGCTACATCTCAATGACGTCACGAAACATATATAAGGCTGTGTCGCTGCAATTTTGGCGTAGTTGTATTTGCGTTGCTGCGTCAGGGAACGTACGGGCAAATACTCTTCGGTTTGTCTCAAAACATACACCTTTTTCCGACATTTCTCGTGTTTCATCTTATCAACCGAATCTCTCCGACAAAATGGCTGTCAGTCAGTGCCGCCAGAATTACCATGCCGAGTGTGAGGCCGGAGTTAACCGTCAAATCAACATGGAACTCCATGCCAGCTACTGCTACCAGTCTATGGTAAGTGGGCCGACATTTATCTCATTTTGTGAAGTTTCTCGCTGGTGACTGGTTCGGTCAAGCGTGAATTGCCACTTATCCCTGTGAATCCAGTGGAGGTTGCTCAACAATTTAGACTACTTTTGATTGTTATATGTTACGGATTTCTATTTATGTTATTGCTTGTTGACGAAACATTAGATCTATTTGTGCCGAGTCATCTGATTCTCTGAACCTGTGGCTAAAAGTGAAGGTCGAAAATCGATGAAGCTTTGCGACGACAAATTTAAAGCCTTGGGAGATGTTTCATGGTATCGACGTTGACCAACTCATGGGACAAATTGTGTGTGGCACTGCCAAGGTACATGATCTTTGAACGACGCATAAAAGTGTAAGATCAGATGCGGAGTAAGCTTCGTGCTGTTGTTTACAAGGCCGTTCGCCATTGTGACCTGCCCTCGTTCCCGTGTTTGGACTCGGAGGCTCACGTTGAGAGCACGTGACCGATTCATTCATTATTATACAACACTTAGAAGATTGCCAAACGAAACAGGGACTCAACGAAATTCAACTTGTTTATTGCAAGAAAAATACTCGTTGAATCCGATTTTCTATAAGTTCTAACACCCCTCTCTCCCTGTTTTGTAATTTGTCACAGCTTCTGGCAGACGAAGCAAAACATAATCATTTGGGCAACAAAAGATGTTCTTCTTCTCAGCGTGGTTCTTCTTCTTCCATTTAACGCCCAGGGTCAACATTCTGACTATTAGTGGCGCATTGAGACTTAATGCCGTGTGAGATGGAATTTTTTAAACTTTATTCCAAGTCCCACGGGTATTTGGTGGACATTTTTATCTATGCCTATACAATTTTGCCAGGAAAGACCCTTTTGTCAATCGTGGGATCTTTAACGTGCACACCCCAATGTAGTGTACACGAAGGGACCTCGGTTTTTCGTCTCATCCGAAAGACTAGCACTTGAACCCACCACCTAGGTTAGGAAAGGGGGGAGAAAATTGCGGCCTGACCCAGGCCTGAGCACGCAACCTCTCGCTTCCGAGCGCAAGTGCGTTACCACTCGGCCACCCAGTCCATGTTTTGGGTGCCTGTGGCCGACACGCGATTATGGTCGATGCACAAGAAAGCCGTCCTTGCAAGCTGTCATACATACAGCTTTACTTTGACAGCAAACTGTTACCACACAAGAGAACTATGTGATCTGTTTTCATCCTGAAGAAGGATGCATAAAACTTTGCATAAAACTAAAAGTGGATAAGGCACCAAAATGCACATAAATTCTAAAATTTTCAGCTGTACAATTATACTTATCGTAAATCATTACCAAGTATGGATACATATTCATAACTTGCAAATGAGGTTAAAATAATGATTTATATAAATTTATTAAATTCCCGTATCATCTGAATTTACCTGTCAGAGTTTAAAACTTTGCTGCAGTAAGATTACTTTTGTTGTTTCATGAATGCGGTTTCTTAGCCTTAAGTATACTATACCCCATGTATTTTTTTCACACAGTATAAAATAATGACATTTCTTGCTTGTTGCAGGCGTTCTACTTTGACCGTGACGACGTAGCTCTGCCTGGGTTCTCCAAGTTCTTCCGCAAGTCGTCTGACGAGGAGCGTGAACATGGAGAGAAGCTGATGACCTTCCAGAACCAGCGAGGAGGTCGCATCGTTCTTCAGGACATCAAGGTTTGTGCATACATGTGTGAAGCGCTTGCCTGTGGAAGGCTTAGCTATACTTAGTCTCTTCTTACTGATGGTTGTGATACAAAGGAACCCCCATTGTTTTTAAGACCCCCCGATTTAAGACTCCTTTGAAGACCTTGTTTTCTCAGATTTTCTGTTTGTAACCTCTGTATATTTAACACCATTTTAATTAATGTAACACTCCCACCTATTTAAGAGCTGATTGTCTTAGAATGTTGGTGTGAAAAAAGAGGGGTTCCACTGTACTTAGTGTCAAATATACTTTAGCAGTAGTGTTGAAACCCCCCGCGGGTTAGGGGGAAGAATTTACCCGATGCTCCCCAGCATGTTGTAAGAGGCGACTAACGGATTCTGTTTCTCCTTTTAAGTGTTTCTTGTATCTATAGAATATAGTCAATTTTTGTAAAGATTTTAGTCAAGCAGTATGTAAGAAATGTTAAGTCCTTTGTACTGGAAACTTGCATTCTCCCAGTAAGGTAATATATTGTACTACGTTGCAAGCCCCTGAAGCAAATTTTTGATTAGTGCTTTTGTGAACAAGAAACAATTGACAAGTGGCTCTATCCCATCTCCCCCCTTCCCTCCGTCGCGATATAACCTTGAATGGTTGAAAACGACGTTAAACACCAAATAAAGAAAGAAAGCTGTTCAAGTATATTTCGATAGACATGTGTAGGAAATTGGGGGTTGTGATTGAATAGTTTCACACAGCACTGTTTCGGAGTTTGAGCCTTATTGCTGCAAAAGTGTAAGTGTAATACATGTAATAGGTAAATAAATGTTGAAATGAAGTTACCAATATGAAAAATAAAACGTTATTTGTATTTTTGACCATAATATGACAGTTTACACAGATCGATACAGTCAGTGTTCCTCCGAGACCGCACTAGCGGTCGAGGTGAACAATGACTGTCGAGATCTAAATATGAAGTTTTATCGGCCTCTGACGTCACATGGCTCAAAGAAAGGAAATCCAGTGTTCAATCGATACATTCTGTTTTGACTCTTCTAAAAAGAATTTTTGCACTCTTGTTTCGGCATCTTATCTACAGAAAAAAGGGCCAATCCTCGACTCTGATTCTTATGGGAGACAACTGTGCTTGCTCAAGTTGCTACCACAACATTGCAGTTACTTTCCTTGGTCTTATTCTCTTTTGTTTCGTGACTGTTCACTGCTTTTGTCTCTCTCTCTACATGCACACCCTTCCAATGTGCCAGGGTTGTAGAGGATAGAGCAAAGCATCCTTTTGTGTCATGTTCCTTCCAATGTGCCAGGGTTGTAGAGGATAGAGCAAAGCATCCTTTTGTGTCATGTTCCTTCCAATGTGCCAGGGTTGTAGAGGATAGAGCAAAGCATCCTTTTGTGTCATGTTCCTTCCAATGTGCCAGGGTTGTAGAGGATAGAGCAAAGCATCCTTTTGTGTCATGTTCCTTCCAATGTGCCAGGGTTGTAGAGGATAGAGCAAAGCATCCTTTTGTGTCATGTTCCTTCCAATGTGCCAGGGTTGTAGAGGATAGAGCAAAGCATCCTTTTGTGTCATGTTCCTTCCAATGTGCCAGGGTTGTAGAGGATAGAGCAAAGCATCCTTTTGTGTCATGTTCCTTCCAATGTGCCAGGGTTGTAGAGGATAGAGCAAAGCATCCTTTTGTGTCATGTTTTGTTCGGGCGCCTATGTTGTTTTACTACATTGACAGTTTTGCATGGTTGTTTTTTTCTAACAGAAGCCTGACCGCGATGAGTGGGGCAGTGGTCTGGACGCTATGCAGGTGGCCCTGGCACTGGAGAAGAGCGTCAACCAGTCGCTGCTTGACCTCCACGAGGTGTCCGCTGGACATAACGATGCTCAGGTAAGATTGAGTCTGATTGCCAGATTGTGTTTAATACAGTGACCCCATAAGATAGGATGAAATCAGGTCTTGAAGCGAAAGGCATCATGAAATGGGGTCAATTTCCTGATGCCATAGGCAGAAAACAGGGGTGAATGTTTTCATTCGTTTTTTTCAATTTCATGATTTCAGCCTTTGGCACCTTAATAGGCAAATTAAATACTAAAATAGCCTTATATTTGCAAGGTGGGTTAGTGGCTGCTGCACAGACATACCTCTGGCACACACGTTACATGCTGGAAGGTGTTGCATGTTCGTGTTAGCATATGTGTGTACGTACATGAGAGAGAGACTGTGTGTTTGTGCAAAACGGAGAGTTTGTGCTTCATGGCATGTAATAAGTATAGCAAGATCTGAATTCCTGCTCCATCCCATCTCCCCCCCTTTCCCCGTTGCGATATAACCTTCGTGGTTGAAAACGACGTTAAACACCAAATAAAGAAAGAAAGATCTGAATTCCTGAAATGCGGAGGCGACCACGGTGCAAGGGAAGCTCTATGGCAGTCTGGACGACCTACAGCGCACGGGAACATTTGCGCGGAGAACCGGCGTTTCCATCTGATTGATCAACAAGAAGAAGAAGAATTCCTGAAATAACTCAATATTTTATGAGAGTTGCTTTTCCTTGTTTTTTGCTTTTTCATTGAAAAACTGAGGCAAGCTCCACGTGACATTGTAGGCTTGCCTCAGTGTTTCTATGGAAACAAGGGAAAGCAACTCTTCCACAACCCCCCCGCGGGTTAGGGGGAAGAATTTACCCGATGCTCCCCAGCAAGTCATAAGAGGCGACTAAGGGATTCTGTTTCTCCTTTTACCCTTGTTAAGTGTTTCTTGTATAGAATATAGTCGATGTTTGTAAAGATTTTAGTCAAGCAGTATGTAAGAAATGTTAAGTCCTTTGTACTGGAAACTTGCATTCTCCCAGTAAGGTCATATATTGTACTACGTTGCAAGCCCCTGGAGCAATTTTTGAGTCACTTGAGAAAAAGTGACTATGTAATCGGTCAGTGTTAGTCTGTCCGGCCGGCCGTCCGGCCGGCCGTCCGTAGACACCACCTTAACGTTGGACTTTTCTCGGAAACTATCAAAGCGATCGGGCTCATATTTTGTTTAGTCGTGACCTCCAATGACCTCTACACTTTAACGATGGTTTCGTTGACCTTTGACCTTTTTCAAGGTCACAGGTCAGCGTCAAAGGAAAAATTAGACATTTTATATCTTTGACAAAGTTCATCGGATGTGATTGAAACTTTGTAGGATTATTCTTTACATCAAAGTATTTACATCTGTAGCCTTTTACGAACGTTATCAGAAAAACAAGGGAGATAACTAGCCTTTTCTGTTCGGCAACACACAACTTAACGTTGGGCTTTTCTCGGAAACTATAAAAGTGACCGGGCTCAAATTTTATGTGAACGTGACTCATTGTGTTGTGAATAGCAATTTCTTCCTGTCCATCTGATGCCTCATATAATATTCAGAACTGCGAAAGTGACTCGATCGAGCGTTTGCTCTTCTTGTTTGATTAGTGCTTTTGTGAACAAGAAACAATTAACAAGTGGCTCTATCCCATCCCCCCCCCCCCCCCCCCCCCCCTTTCCCCGTCGCGATATAACCTTGAATGGTTGAAAACGACGTTAAACACCAAATAAAGAAAGAAAGAACTCTTCCACAACCCATAAAAACTTGACTGAGTTATTTCCGAATATGGTCCGTTTCCGACCCCTGTGTCTGCCACTGTTCACACCACTTTTACCCCGCTTTCAGATGACGGACTTCCTGGAGGGTCACTACCTGCAGGAACAGGTCAAGTCCATCAAGGAGATCGCCGACCACATCACCAACCTCAAGCGTGTGGGACCCGGCCTGGGCGAGTACATGTACGACAAGGAGTCTCTCGGAGAGTGAGACGCACTCGTTCCGTCACAACGCTGGGGTGTACTTCTATCACACTACCAGCAAGCCACCTCTTTGGCTTCAACATCTCTACACACACTCGGCATCAAATTCTGTGCAAAACGGCCTGAGGACAATAAAGACCTTGAAATACAGGTTTTTTTTTTTTTTTTTTTTTTTTTTTTTTGAAGGAAAAGTTGCTTGAGAAAATACTCTGAATCTCATACCAATAGAAGTATTCAGTATATTCGTTTAGTTTACTTACGTCCGGACAAATCTCATTGTGAACAAAGCTGTCCATCTTGGTGTTAAATCTCACGAGAAAGTTTGTCTTTTTTTGTGCATGTTTTTCACTTTGACTCGAGTTTTTCTACATTTACACAAAGTATTGTTTTCAGAAAAGTGTATGCAAACAGAGACAAAGAAATGATTCCAAAGGAAAAGATGTGATTTTATTGTAAAGGAAAGAATCCAAAGACTTTTTGATTTGATTAGTTATGGATGTGATTTGGATGCCGTTGTCTGTGAAGAGTTGATACAGTAAAACAAAAGTTAATAATAAAAAAAAAAGTACAAAAAAAGTCTGTGTGTTGTCTTGATCAAATCTGATGCAAGAGGTGGAGTGCTTTCTACAGTTCTGTATGTGTGTGGATACATACCGGAGACATACTGTTACTTGCATTTAGATGAACACTTGCATGAAAAAGAACACTTGCATACATGTACATTGTAGATGTAAATGCGTCACAGTCACAACCATGTAGCCCCAAAAATGGCGTTGGAGAAATCATTGACTAAAATGTTTGAGGCCATGGAAAAATATCTATATGAACTTTCAAGCCAACAATTTGTTGGGTAAATGCAGAAAAGGATGCCTACTTTTTTTGCCCCAAAGTTTGTTTTAAATAAGTACATGATTTGAAGATGCCCACTCCCAAAATTATGAAAATATGATTAAAATAATATCGTCATGAACCATAGGCCAACCATTCCCCAGCCTGTGTAATTGGCCAACCGTTCAGGTCAAACTAAGGTGTGTGAGGATACCGTCATAATCATTTTGCAATGCATAGTTATCGGAATACTTGTACACTCAGTCTGGGAAAATAGGGGTAAGAATTTTATTGGTTCACAATTTGCAAAATCAAAATGCATCTTGCACAAATAGCCTGCCATAGCATACTGGTTCAACCATGTTACCTGCATACACTATAGCACTTTTGCACATGTTACTCCATGTATCAGAATCATCATTTGACACCAAATTAACCACATGTACAGACACACTCGCACAAAAATTACAAACCTAAAATCATTTCACTACAAGCAACGACACCATGCATTCCATCGTTGACAGAAATAAACATATCAGCATACAAACAGTCTCAATTACAAACAAAGATTAATTATCTTTCTTAGAAATAAAATATTTGATTTTCAAGGAGTTCACAGGCATGATATTGCATGCAGGAACATGTATTGCAATAAAAAAAAAATCTGATTGACAAATGAAAGGAAAAAACAAGTTTTCTCAGAAAACTGTGTAATACGATGACTTTAAAAACCCTTCTTTTGTGCGATTGTTTTGAGTTGTTCTTCAGTACTGGTGACAGAAAGGGGGAAAAGTGGTCAAAATTCAAATCTTTAATTTTGTTTGTGAAATATAGCTTTTCATAAAGCAGAAATACTGTAGTACCTGATGTACATAAGAAAAAATCACTGGTTCACATGGTTCTTACATAATCTAACTTTTAAAGCTGGTTCTTGTGTGTCTGTGTGTATGTTTGTATGATGACGATAGGACCCGAAACGGCTGCACGGAATAAGACAGGAATTGCAGAGAATGTTCTTTGCCACTCGAGTCGTGTCATAGGGTACTTTTGGAATAGCAAATTTGACAGGATTCTTTAAACAAGTCGCGTAAGGCGAAAATACAACATTTAGTCAAGCTCAGTCGAACTCGCAGAATGAAACTGAACGCACTGCATTTTTTCCGCAAGACCGTACACTCGTAGCATCGTCTGTCCACCGCTCGTGGCAAAGGCAGTGAAATTAACAATCCAGAAAAGCGCGGTAGCGGTTGCGCTGAGGAGGATAGCACGCTTTTCTATATCTGTATTCTTTTTAACTCTCTGAACGTGTTTTTAATCCAAAAATATCATATCTATATGTTTTTGGAATCAGGAACGGAGGAATAAGATGAAATTGTTTTTAAATAGTTTTTCGGAAATTTAATTTTAATCTTATTTTTTATATTTTTAATTTTCAGAGGTTGTTTGAATATAACATATTCAGGGGCGGATCAGTTGCTTTGTAAGGGGGGGTGCACTATGAATCGAAAGTGAATATGATGGGCGCGAAGCGCCCGAATTTGCTAGGGGGGTCCGGGGGCATGCCCCCCCTCCAGTTTCCCTTTTTCACAATGTAGTCGTCAGTTAGTCATTTGAATGCGACTCGATGTGAGCTTATCTACAATAGCACGTTTTTATGCACGAAAAAAACGGCTGTGGTTCACAAGAACTCTGGCGATGGCTTGTGACTGTTGAGAGGAACGGCGATATGCATAAACCGTCGTCTGCTAAGACCCTTGCGTGACCTTGCTTCCGGGCTTTTCTTTTTTCAAACTTTCACAACTTCGAATTGTACTGATGTGTGCGATCGACTGCGAGGCGAGTATTTTGTAGTAGGTATCTTTTTTTTTCTTTTTTTTTAGGATGGGGAGGGGGGGGGGGGGCGGGGCGGGGGTGGTGACCGTGCGGTGACAAACACAGGCAGCCTGCAGTGCCGCAGCCTGATTTTGTAATGTCCTTTGTTGAGGTAATGGGTCATGTGACCAAACAGATACTCCTCTTTGTGAGTGTATGTGTCCGAGTGAGTGTGTGTCTCAGTGAGTGAGTGAGTGAGTGTGTGTGTGTGTGTAGTGTGTGTGAGTGAGTGAGTGTGTGTGTGTGTGTGTGTGTGGGTAAGGGGCGGATCAGAGCTTGCTTTTCACATGCACTCTGTGGCATAAAAGTAGACACTTACTTGCAGCACAGCAAGGTATTGTTTATGGGTATGGACCAAGATAATTAGGAGTTACTTCGTGGGAACCAAGCAACTGCTGTTGGGGTCTATGTCGACCAAAAGAATGGGATTCACTGTAGGTCGAGTTCCTGTAGGCGGGATTCCCTGCCCACCTAAGACTTTAAAATTGGCAATCTTGTGTACAGGGAATACCACAGGGTGTAGTTCCTGTAGCGTTTCGCTAATATCAATGAAAGTCACGTGATGCTTAGCGACATCCGTTAGAATTTGATGTTTTTTGATCTTTTTTTGATATTTCTTAGAAATTCGAGTATGGTTTGCAAGTTTTATTGAAAAACTGCACCCTGTGGGATTCCCTGTATACTAGATTGCCAATTTTAAAGTCTTAGGTATACAGGGAATCCACTGACCTACAGGAACTCGACCTACAGGGAATCCCACTCTTTTGGTCGACATAGACCCCATCAGCGCAGTGTGTGTGTGTGTGTGTGTGTGTGTGTGTGTGGGTGGGGGGGGGGGGGTCCTGGGTGGAGAAAGTATTAACAGCTATTGTGTTTTCAGCGTAGCAATAGGGTCCGATATTTAGACGAGACAAGTATAATGCCGACGAGTCGAAGACGAGTCGCATTATACTTGTTCGAGTCTCAGTAAATATCGGACCCTATTGCTACGCTGAAAACACAATAGCGATTATATAGCTGTTATGACCTTGATTTGTTGTTCCAAACTTACAAAATGACAGTTTTTGCGTCGATGCGTTGATCTCAGGTTTTGCTAGCAGACAAACTTCTTACGCGCATCATGTTCGCGCAGACATGCACACCGCTACACGCTTTCTGACTTTGGAAGAAAAACTGACTCCAAGTGCATTCGATTTCACAACACAGTTGTTGAAACAGCTTTTTAAGTAAACACAACATCAACGGAAAACTAGAAACAACTGAAGATCTAGGATGCAACAAGGGGAGAAGAAGAGAACAGCTAATCCGTACAACGCGAGCAGACGACAGCGACGTTTTCAAGTCAAGTCAAGTCAAGTCAAGTCAAGTTTTATTCCGATAAAACCCCGTGAGGGTACATGGAAAATTAAAAAACACAATAAAAACACATTTCATTCAACACCAAATAAAAGGAACTAAAACAAAAAGAAATCAGACTATGTACAGAAAAGGGAGTTGAGGGGTGAGGGAGAGCAAAAACAATACAAGAAACAATTCAACAATAATAATAATAAATAATAATAATAATAATAATAATAATAATAATAATAAAACACACAAAGTAATTACATACATTTCTTTACTATGGGAAATGGGGGGAAGGGGGAGGGGGGGGGGTGATGGGTGAGTTAACATAAGGACAAAAATACTATTACAAACAACACAAAACAGATAACGGAGTATAAAGCTAAAAGAGAATTAAATTTTACTCGCTTCTCAAACAGTCCATGACAAGTGTCATGAACTTTGCGAGTTTTAGCAATAAACTCTTTTTTGTAGTGGAAAAAAGCTCTCTGAATTTAACTGAATTGGGGCGGGCATAATAATAGCACCGTAACAACTGTTTTCTATAATTGGTAAAAAAAGGACATACAAAAATATAATGGAACTCGTCCCCAAGGTCACCTGATGAACATTTGTGACAGATTCTGTCTTGTCTGGGAATACTAAGAGTCCTACCTTTTTGTATAGGCAATTTATGATTCAGTGTTCTAAATTTTAAAACAGCGTTTGCTAAATTAACCGGCAGGATGGACAAGTACTTTTCAAACTCAAAATTCTCTTTATACATTCTATAATTATAATAAAACTCATTGTTATTTATTTCTGAATGCCAGGTTTGGACAAATTGGTCTTGTAGCCTATTTTTCATCAGTGCTTTGAAAGTATTAAAATAACCACCATTGGGTGAATGGTATCGCTTGTCTCGTCATGAAGCGAAATTTTCAACCTCAGTTATAAACGACTACATGAATGTTAGTGCCATGGGTTGTACATCAATACTTCAGAGGGGAAGTGGGCAGGGCCGGACTAGGCGAAGAGGAGGGGGGGGGGGGGGGTTGCCAGTGGTGGCCAGGGGGATGTCCCCCCTGGCGGCAGGGGCGGATCAGTTCATTTTATGACTGGTTTTTTTCAAAAGTATATTGTGAAGATATGGGTGTGAAGGCGCGAAGCGCCGAGCCGACGGCGCGAAGCGCCTAGCTTGCTAGGGGGGTCCGGGGGCATGCCCCCCCGGAAAATTTTGAAAAAAAGGATGCAAAATGGTGCAATCTGGTGCATTCTGAGGATGATCATTACCAGTTTCAGGCAGCAGATTTTGTCACTGATTAATACCCCAAAAATTGAAACTCAATGTAAAATAAAGAAATGCATACCTCATTCAATATTTTTATTTTTTGGCTGGGGGGGGGGGGGGGTCCGGAAACCCTAGAACCCACCCCCCCCCCCCCTCGTTGTGGGGGTCTGGGGGCGAAGCCCCCGGAAGCTGACGGGTAGGTCATATTCTGAGATAGGAAAATGGTCGCTCCTTGCATGAAACGGCATAAAATAAGCAATAATAAAAAATAAACAAGTCGCGTAAGGCGAAAATACAATATTTAGTCAAGTAGCTGTCGAACTCACAGAACTGAAACTGAACGCAACGCAACGCAGCAAGACCGTATACTCGTAGCATCGTCACTCCACCGCCCGTGGCAAAGGCAGTGCACGTGGAATTGACAAGAAGAGCGGGGTATTCGTTGCGCTAAGAAGGATAGCACGCTTTTCTGTACCTCTCTTCGTTTTAACTTTCTGAGCGTGTTTTTAATCCAAACATATCATATCTATATATTTTTGGAATCAGGAACCGACAAGGAATAAGATGAAAGTGTTTTTGAATTGATTTCGAGAAAAAAATTTTGATAATAATTTTTATATATTTAATTTTCAGAGCTTGTTTTTAATCCGAATATAACATATTTATATGTTTTTGGAATCAGCAAATGATGGAGAATAAGATAAACGTAAATTTGGATCGTTTTATAAATTTTTTTTTTTTTTTACAATTTTCCGATTTTTAATGACCAAAGTCATTAATTAATTTTTAAGCCACCAAGCTGAAATGCAATACCGAACCCCGGGCTTCGTCGAAGATTACTTGACCAAAATTTCAACCAATTTGGTTGAAAAATGAGGGCGTGACAGTGCCGCCTCAACTTTCACGAAAAGCCGGATATGACGTCATCAAAGACATTTATCAAAAAAATGAAAAAAACGTTCGGGGATTTCATACCCAGGAACTCTCATGTCAAATTTCATAAAGATCGGTCCAGTAGTTTAGTCTGAATCGCTCTACACACACACACAGACAGACAGACGCACATACACCACGACCCTCGTTTCGATTCCCCCTCGATGTTAAAATATTTAGTCAAAACTTGACTAAATATAAAAAATAAGTAAGGTACATGTTTAGGCTAGGGGGGGGGGGGGGGTTGCGCAACCCCCATAACCCCCCCGGTAGTCCGGCCCTGGTGGGGTATTTACGGTGTGGAGTTACGAGATAAGAATATATGTATAGTGCGGTTACCGTGCCAAAAATCATGCCCGACCCGTTTTTGCAACACAATTTTTTTTGCGGGAATGTTCTCAAGACAGTCTGGTTAGTGCCCAGTGCAAAACCTAAGAAAACAATCGGCACAATCGAGAAATTTGCATATTAGTGACGTCATACATTATTAGAAGAAGACACTGTTCTGTTCTCCAAGATAAGCTTATCATGTTGCATCTCGTTAAAAAGATCTCGGCTCAGAGGACTCAGAAATCATGTGCAGCTATTTAATATCTATGACGGCAGTAGTTGACACAAAACGCGTTGAAAATAGAATCCGAGTCAGTGCTTTTTCGCATGAACACACACACACACACACACACACACACATACTGACACACTCACACACACACAAACATACACACACACAAACACACACACACACACAGAGAAAAATACACACGCATGTGCTCTCAAGCACACGCACACTCTTTTATATTCTCTCACCTCTGCTTGTCAATATAGTAGTAGGAAAGAGGTATGCCTCAGGCCTCATTTATTTGCGCAGCTGCGCAGCCGCGCAGCCGTATTTTGATAGAAGGTTATAGGTTAAGGTGCCTGTGTTTAAGTAGTGATAAGGAGATATTGCGCATAAACGGTTTATTGCGTTTTATATTTTGTCATGTGATTTCATGTGCCTGTACCTGTTGCTCGGTACTAATGACCACTCCAGCTGGGGTAAGCACCAATAAAATTCAGTAATTGACCCTCCCTCTGTGTTTTCACGGGCTTGGGACCGTTTTGACAAGGTATGTCAAAGCCACATTGGGGGTTTTTGGGATTAAACAATACGAGCATTATTTACAGAAGCAAAACATGTCTTATCAAATTTATTTACAAAAACGACAAAGTTGTTTGGCATTGGAATGTTAACCATATCACAGGCGGCGGTATCACAGTCAAAAAAAGAAAGAGACCCATTAGAGGGGTATCACAGTCAAAAAAGAAAGAGACCCGTTAGACGGGTGTAGGCAGGGTTGAAACCCCATCAGAAGCGATCACACGCTTGATGTAGAAAAACGAGAGTGACTTTCTGGTTTGGGAATAGGTGAACATAGACTTTCCGTCTGTCTTGAAACCAGTGTTTGTACCGCCACCACTTTCTTGCGTTAGAAGCACCTGTTGGTAAGACTCTTTTGTCAGTTTGTTTTGGTTTTTGTTCAAACCTTTTGAACTAAATTTACTTCCACTGTCCCCCTCACAAAAGTAGGTTTTAGAACACAGACCAATAAACGCATTTCCTTGGTATTCGGTTTTAAAGAGACCGGGTGTTCGTTTGTCATAGTGGACACGCGCTGTACAGGCCTGACAGAGAGTCGGGTCCCATGGGGCGTTAGCTAAACGGGTGTTTTGGAAGGCTGCCTCGTGTTGGTCACAGGCTTGTGCAGGGAACCATTGGTTATACACTTGGTAAAACTGCTCTCGTAGTTCAGGACGAACTACCTCTTCTAACGTTGAAGCGCTAAGCGCCATGTATAGAGAATCTGTATCCATTTCCAAAAGCTGGTAGTCGGCTCTGGACACAAACTTATCTAGAAAATCAAAATGAAACTCCAACATGCGTAGTTTAGCGTACTGGTAAACAAAGTAACCAATCTGAGAGGGAAGTGACCAGTTGATTTTTTTTTTAGCCATCTCTACTTCAGTGACAGAATCTGTTACTTCTGTTAGTTTTTGAAAACGACCATTGTTGATCAGTTTTGAGGCCTCATCAGACAAAACGTAATGAATATCACGATGGTTGGCCACGTTAGTTAAGGTTTTCCCGTAGGCTGAGTTACCGAGCAGTTTGAAAGTTTCAGCTAAGATAGCTTTTGATGGGTCTTGGTCCCCTGCTCGTCTTGCGTTTGAAACGCTGTCACCAAACTGACGGAAACAGGTTTTGGGTTGATACTCCACGATCAGCGTGATGTTTTTAACAACCAACCCGTGCTGCACGTACCAAAACAAGAGGGGTGTGGCTAGCAGAATTTGTTCACCGTGGTAACTCCCAACAAGTGTGCGGCGTGGTTGAGATAAGAGCTTGTGTTTTTCAGCGTAGTCTTTCATAAAATCCCCGATCTGTTCTCGGCTGACAGACTCATTTTTGAAAATAGGCTGCATTTCACTGAAATGTTCTTTTAGATGATCAGGTACATAAATATCACACTGTACCAACCCGAACAAAGTTTTGTTTTGCACCGCGTCTAAGACAGTTTGATCTGTGATGGTAGAAGGATGCCGGAAGGGTTTAAGTGTCGGAAAACGACCTTGTAGAAAAGTCTGAATGGAGGTGTTTTGTTTTTTGTCTGCGTGCCATTCACACTCCCATTTTTCGACGACAGTCACACCCACTTCCTCACGTAGGTATTTGGTGATGTTGGTTGTATGTTCTCTGAGTTCAACTAGTGTTTTTCCGGTGACAGGGTTGGACGTTTTACCGGCGGTCACAGAACAGTCATGCCCGTGGAACAAACATCCGTGAAACTGATAGCAAATTTGATTTGCGGCATCCCATCCATCAACCCTAATCTTTTTTCGACCAAGGGCCTTCTCTTTCGCGTTAAACTTATGTTGGAGATGGATCTGTTTTGATGCCATGACCCACTCCAACCATTCCCGAGCTAGCTGACCGTAGGGATCTGTTTTTTCCGCTTTAAAAGCGTTTTCTTTTCTACGAATGACAGGGTGCTCTGTGGGCATGTCTTGCATGAGTGCAGCTAAATACAGCGCATTTGCATCAAACCCCTGAACAGACTGTACCGGCTTGTCTTGATTACCACGAATGTATGTTTTGTCTTTTTCGTGGTATCTGTGAAAGACAATAGACGGACCCCCGACAATGTTCTTTCGCAAAAGTGCGTGAACGTCTTTTTGTTTTTCGTTAAAAAGTGAAAAGTAGGTATCTGAAGACAACGTGTCAAACAGATACTTCAGTGTCACACCGGGGACAGAAATACCGTCTTTCAGCAAATCAACTCGCAGACTAGCGTACATACTAATCTGATGCTGCAAAGCAACCAGAAACGGCCCTGTATCTAGGTTGTTGTACCACACCAAAAAATCCTTCAAAGTCGTCATTTTGTTTTCAGTCCACACACGCTGACAAAAAGCGTACTCTGTATCAGAAATATTTGAGTTTTTGAGCTTACTAAAAAAGGCTGCATGGGGTGGGAGTTCTCTTTCGTCTAGTGTACTTAGACTAGTGACGTATTCATAGCAGAAAAAACCCTTTTCCTCTTCGACACCGAACGCCTTGAGGTACTTGGAATAACTAAAACCTGGCGCAAGAAAATTGTTGATGTCGAGAAACCGAAGTTTGTCTGTACAAAGACACATATACTGATTGTTTCGTTTAACAACAAACTTGAAAGGGGGTCTTTTAGGGGCCTTCTTTTTTCCCTCTGTTTTGACTTCTTTGTCTTCTTCTTCTTCTTCTTCTTTCTCTTCCTCTTCTTCTTCTTCACACACGGTATCAAAACCATCTGGTTCAAAAACAGGGTCTGTTTGACTTTCGTCTTTTGGAAGATCGTTATGAGCTGTTTTGTCTTTGACAAACTTTTCAATGAGAAAAGGTTTGATCACATTCAGATCGTAGCGAGAAGAATTGAAACCTACGACAGGCAGTTCTTGTAAATACTCATATAATTTCTGTCTGAGTCTTTCTACGGGGATGTTGAGGCTATCTGTCTCTTGTTGTTGTGTCTCGTCGATCTCAGTCAACTGGTCAAACACATCTTTAAATTCTTCACAAAGAAGGGCGTAGGAGGCTTCAGAGATACGTTCTAGGTAGTTAACCATGCTATCCACTAGTTCTTGAGAGTCACCTTTACTCACAAAACAGGTTGGTTCTGTGAAATGGGGAACATTACTGCATACAGAAACAGAAAGAGGAATATGTTTTGCTGTATACTGTGTACAGTTAGACTCAGCCGATTTTGTCTGTGGCAAGTTATCTGTGTCAAAAAACACCTCAAAATCAAACGTCGCTCTGTAGGGAAAAACAAAATCTGTGGCTACCTGAACACCGTGGTTTTGTAGCTGTTGAAAAATGTTTTGAGGTGGTGAGTAAACCCCGCCTTTCAAGGTTTCTTTTGAGCCCTCACCCTGACAAGTCTGTTCATGTCGATTCATTTTAAACAAAGACGACCAGAGTTTCCCGCATTTGGAACAAGCCAACGCATGACCGAGTTTATCAATGTCTAAAATGTACATGAAATGGTCTTTGTAACGCAAGAGACGCATAACGCCAGAATGTTTGTAAGCGCTACGACGCAGAGGAACGAGACAGACAGGTGTTTGGTTCTCGTCAAACTCAAACACATCTATGTTCACCTTAAATTCAGATTCAATCGACTCAAGTTGAAACAAAGTGACCCCCGGAAAGTGGACAGGGGGAGAATGTCCGGCCCACTGTTTGAACAAGGTTTTTGTGGGTTTTTGCAAAGAATGACGCGAGGCTCCTTTGTGCAAAGCAAGACAGCGAAAGAGACACAGACCATCAGTATAAGGAAAATGATGATTCTGATCTTTTTGGAGTTTGTACAAGAACGGTGTGTTTGTGATGTAGTCAGGTAGACTACCACAGGCACATCCGATAGGAAAGTCAGTCAAAGGCGTGACATAGAAACTGGAAGACATGATGGTATGAACAGCATACCGAGAGTTTGGGCGTTCGAGTCTAACTTGTTCTAGAATGTCATGGTCACTGATTTCACCGAGAAAAGAAAGAAAGTCCTGCTTTGAGTTGATCAGGCGCGGTCGTTGTAAGACAGAGTGGTTATTGACTGAGGCGTGAAAGAAAGACAAGTCACCCGACTCTTTGTTTTTGAGAAGAAAAGAGTGAGAAAAATTGATTTTGAAGCGCTTGTTTTGTTCATGGAACAGATCAAGAAGCGACTCGTCCCAATCAGGGAAATCAGAACAAGGGTTCCAGAGAATGGTATAGGTTGACTGAAGTTTACCAGGCCGCTTATGAGTTTTAACAGAATTCCAATGCTTTTCGTACATTTGTCTTTCTTCAAAAGGTAACTTTTTGATTTTTTCTTTTTCTAGACTTCGTTTGTTTAATCCCTTTTTGGGGGGAGGGGCATCCTGTGAAGGCGAACTTTTTCTTTTCTGTCCGCCTGTCGGCACTGGTGGTGGAGGTGTTCGACTCGCGGCATCTTGACAGTTTTTGTTTGAGTTTTCATGACGAGCAAGGCCGTGTTTTCTGCTAAACGACTTGCCGCACATAGCACAGAGAAAAGGTCTGGCTTTGTTATGGGCTTCGTTAACATGAGCGTTAAGGTTTTTGGTCTGTGTAAAAACCTGTCCACAGTGCGGGCATTGGTTACGCTGTAATAAAAAAAAGAACTATGTCTGAGCTACAAAAAAACAATATCAAAAAAAATCTTACATAAAAACATTTATTTTTCTAAAAAGCTATGTCTGAGAAAAAAAGTAACACGCTACTTTATTTTTTTTATCTTTACAAAAACAAAATCAACTTACCAAATCTGTTGAGGCCGGTTGTGGCGTTGTGTTAGCGTCACTGCTGCTGCTGCTGTTGGTCGCCATAGTTGTTTTTGTTCACCACCACCCACTTGTAAAGTCGAAGAGACACTCAAGAGTTAGCCCCAGAAGAAGTTTATTTATACCCCTCTTTGCCGCATCACCGCCGTATTCTAACTACGCGTTTCTATTTTTAGTGCTGACCAATCAACAAGTTCTAACATGTTTAGGTCTTGCATCTCTGTGGTGCAATACTCAAGCGTAAGCACCCAATGACCCCCTCTGGAGGTTTACCGGAGAGGGGGCTCCGCGAAGCGCAGGGTTATCATTTTAATTGCCTTACTCTGACACCCCCCCTGACAGGGCACCAAACTACATAGCTATTAAAGAGAGAGGGCTCCGCGAAGCGCAGAGAAAGTGTGAATGTGTATGTGTGTGTGTGTGTGTGTGTGTGTGTGTGTGTGTGTGTGTGTGTGTGTGTGTGTGTGTGTGTGTGAGTTAGTTTTGAATATAAAATTTAAAGTAGATGTTTGGTTTTTTTAAATTAATAAATAAAGATAAGGATAGGATCTTAGTTTAGTATGTGAAAATGGATCCAAGGTGGAAACATCCTTTTACCTGTGTGATTGCCGGTCCCACAGGGAGTGGGAAGACTCATTTTGTCAAACAATATTTGAATTACTTACAAGATATGATGACACCCCCTCCAGAGGAATTGATTTGGTGTTATGGGGCGTGGCAGTCTGGTTACAATGAGATGAGACATGTGACGTTTGTGGAGGGTTTACCCGACGTGGAACAGGGGTCAAAAGGCGACTGGTCATCATTGATGATTTGATGAGTGAGACAAACGACAAGGTCACACAACTATTCACCAAAGAAAGTCATCATCGGAATCTGAGTGTAATGTATATTGTACAGAACCTGTTCGGAAAAAACAAAGAGCAGAGGACGATCAGTTTGAACAGTCACTACCTGGTGGTGTTTAAAAACCCACGGGATGCTTCACAGATCAACCATCTGGCCAAGCAGATGTACCCTGGGAAGCTAAAGTATGTCCAAGAGGCATTTAAAAATGCGACTTCTATGCCTCACGGTTATTTGCTGTTTGACTTGCGACAAGAGACACCCGATCATCTTCGTCTGAGGACAAAACTTTTCCCACCAGAGCACCCTGTAGTGTACCTTCAAAAATAACCATGTCTGCACGCCTGAAGAGAAATGTACCCATGTTGCGATTGTTGTGTGGGGCTAAGCCTGCCGTGATTAAGGCCGTATTGAAAGGAGCTTCTCCAGATTTGATCCATGCGTTGTGCGAGTGCTCCCTGAACATCTTAAAAGGCCATGTGCAGCTGACGCCCGCACAGAAGAAACGGTTGTCTCGACACAAACAGAACCTACGGGTCTTAGCCAAAAAAACAACATCTGTCAAACATCGAAAGCAAATCCTACAGAAAGGCGGTTTTCTTCAGGCTCTTTTGAATCCTGTGCTAGGCATTGTATCTGGTTTGCTCGGGAACCTGGGTCTCTGATACGATGGACCATACCAAAAAGATGATTTTGATTGAGCCACGTGTGTTGGCTTCTTTGCGGGACTCTGCAGGTGGACCTCCAGTACCTGATGCCACCTCACAAAGTTTGAAGGACATGGATCAAGTGATGCGGGGTATTTTAGACAAGAAGGATGTGGACAAACATGAAAAAGCAGACTCCTACCAACAAGTCTTGTGGCGGTTTCTTAAGCGTGTTGAAGAATATAAAAACAAACCTCTTGGAAGAGTGGAGATAGCACAACCCTCAAAACAACCTTTGACAGAACTAAATGAGGTCGAGAAACCTCAGGACCTATCTAGGGTAGAAAAACGAGTGTTGGAGAGTGTCCCAAAAACCTTGAAGAAGAAGGCTCAGTTGCTTTTGGATATAACCAAGGACAGTTCTGACATCAAGTGGAATGAACAAGGACAGCTCGTGTACCAGGGACAGACAGTAGCAGGAACCAACATGGCTGATCTGGTGAATGATGCTCTTCGTTACCGTAAAAATGCACCTGATCCTCAAGGGTGGGAAGTGTTTGCAAGAGGTTTAAAAGCGGTTAATATCCCTCGTGAACTCATTGGTCACACAGGGCGATGGGAGTGGATGCACAGCGAGGGGGGTGATAGAGGAAGACCATCCACCAGGACAAAAAGAAGAAGAAGAAGAATTGTGAGTCCTTCCTCAGCATCTCCTTCTGCAGAAAGAGTATCATTTCCTTCTCCAGCGCCCAAGAAGAAGACGTGGCTATCTTATTCTTGAGCAGAATGCCAGTGAAAAAGAAAAAAGTCGCTGAGAAGCTGCGACGTCGATATTATGGAAGTCAACTCCCTGGAAGTTTGGGTGGAGTGGAAGCTTTGAGAAGAACCACCAGACAAGAACAAAAACAAGTTGAAAAGTGGTTGACATTTCAAGACACCTATACACTACACAAACCTGTGCGGCGAAAGTTTACTCGTCGTCGTATCATCGTGGGTGGCATAGATCATCAGTGGCAAGCAGATTTGATTGATGTTAGAGCGCTGAGAAAAGACAATGACGGGTTTACCTACCTACTCACATGTATTGATGTGCTGAGCAAACACGCGTGGGTGGTGCCTTTGAAGGACAAAACAGGGGTCTCTCTGGTGACAGCCTTCAAAAGCATTTTTGTCCGAGGTCGTCAACCCCTGAGACTACAAACAGATAAGGGTAGCGAATTTAAAAACAAGGTGTTCCAGGATTTTTTGGACAAAACAAAGGTACACTTTTTTGTGACAGAAAATGATGACATTAAAGCCTCAATGGCGGAGCGCTTCAACCGTACCTTGAAAGACAAACTGTGGAGGTATTTCACCAGAACAAGTTCAGTGAGGTATGTGGAAGTCTTGGCTAAGCTGGTGCGTGGTTACAATCATTCCTACCACCACAGTATTAAGAAAGCTCCTGCTGACGTAACCATCGCTAATCAGGAGGAAGTGTGGCAACGGTTGTATGGTGGTCCAACTCTCTCCAAACCACCTAAACTGAATATAGGAGACCGTGTGCGAATCAGCAAGACGAGAAGAGTCTTTAAAAAAGGTTATATGCCTTCTTGGACAGAGGAACTCTTTACCATCAGTCAAGTCAAGACAACCACACCCGTGACCTATGTGCTGAAAGATGATCACGGAGAAGAACTGTTGGGGACTTTTTATGAACAGGAACTGCAGAAAGTGGGGGAGAAAGAAATATACCGCATTGAAGCTGTTTTGGAACAACGCCCTGGAAAAGGCAAACAGAAAGAGTATTTAGTCAAATGGTTTGGCTATGACCCGTCATTCAATTCTTGGATTCCACAGACGGCACTGACCCCCTACACGGACTAGCTTCAGTGGTTCTGACGGAGAAAACTCAGAAGATTAATACGCCTCTGGATGAACCAGACAGTGTTGTTAAGCGACCAAGAACATCCAAGCTGTGGCGTGTATTTGGACATCGTGTCCCTCGGAGCGAGATTGTCTTCCTTTGTCAGATGCTCCTTATTTATGTGGTGATTGGAGTGTCTCTGTTCAATCTGACAACCGGTCGCGGACCGGATAACTTGTGGGTGGCCCTACTGGGAAGTTGTCTCGGCTACGTGCTTCCTAATCCTTCCATTGATCCACCCTTGGTACAGTAACAACGTCTTCACTCATCATGTTCTACCTGACACTCCCCAGCAACAGCTCCTTGCAGCACTACCCTGACAACAACGCGAGTCACTACTACACAAAACTACCTCAAACAATTGACCTGGGCACCGACTACGAGTGTGGGTTGGCTGAGATTCAGTTTAACAACTCGTATGTAAATGTGGAAAAAGCCACGTGTCAGTTTCGAATTTGTGTCCCATTAGGTGTTGTTATTTCTTGTGATACTCTAGTTTTACCAGAGGGGTTGTATGATTCACCTGCTTTTTTTATAGACTCACTAAACCAGCTCTTGGTTGATGTAAGTCTTACGCACTATGTAAGGTTTTATTACACCAAAGCAGCAAAAAAAGTACGTGTTAAATTACTCAAAAATATCTCGCTGTGGATGAGCCCCGAGTTGATGAGAATTTTGAAAACAGATGTCACCCAACAAAGCATCATAGGCCCTGGTCACTTTGACGGTAAGGCTATGATGGACTTACATCAAGATTTTCACGCAATATACGTGTACTGCGATTTGGTGCGCGAAAGAGTGGTCGGAGACACATTAGTCCCATTGTTGCGGACGGTGCCGATTAAAAAGAAGACTGAAGAAGTCGTTCATCATATGTTTGAAAAACCCCATTACATGCCACTGACTCGATGTCAGTTCAACACGGTGGAAATGCTTTTAACAACGGACACGGGAAAACCTATCGCATTTGAGCAAGGGAAGACGGTCGTGACGCTTCATTTTCGTCGTAGACGCACCGACCATTTGTAGAAGATGGTTCGTCTAACCCCTTTTCAGGGCAGTGGAAAACTCTATGAAGATTATTACTGCAGCCAGGTCGGCCACGGTCTCCCCGTGTTTGTAGGAGGAAGAAACTACAGAGGTCATGGTATTGGCAATCTCTTAGGGGGTATTGGTCGAGCCCTTGTGCCTCTTTTGAGAAGTGGTGGAAAAGCTCTGCTGAAAGAGGGGGCTAGGACAGGTATGCAGGTGGCTCAGGATGTGTTGTCTGGGCGTAGTGTTAAGTCGTCACTACAGCAGAGAGCTAGCAATGCAGGGAAGCGATTGTTTCACCAAGCCGTGGGTCGAGTGACAGGCACAACAGCCGCGCCGCCTGGAGAACCTGCAAGGAAACGTATAAAATCATCTACACCACACCGCCAAGGTCAGACTGGGAGACAGAAGAAGAAGAGAAGGAGGGCGACAGCAGCCGATATTTTTGGATAAGCATCATGGCCCTTGCCCACCCTCAGTCATGTGAAAGTGTACATACTGGATTGGATTTGTTTTCTGTACCCCCAACACAGACAGCTGTGCAGGAGGGAATGTTTGTAGAGTATCATCCTCTGGCTACTCTGGCCCCAGGAGCCCCTATTGAGTTTACCATCAGTGGTGCTACATCCGAGTACCTGGATCTAAGCAACACGTATCTCCATGTGCGAGCTAAAATCACCAAAGCAGACGGAACAAACTTGGAGGCTGACTCCCCTGTGGCTCCTGTCAACTACTGGTTGCACAGCCTGTTTTCCCAGGTGGATATCAGTCTCAATGATACCTTGGTGACCAATTCAGAGAACACCTACCCCTACCGTGCCTACATTGAAGCCACCCTCAACTATGGACGAGAAGCCAAGAAAAGTCACCTCACCAGTGCCATGTATTACCGAGATAGCTCCAACCACCTGGATGATACAGCAGGGGATGCCAACTGGGGTTTGAAGGTACGGCGTGAGCAAACCATGCGGAGCAGAGAGGCAGACATGATGGGGCGACTTCATGCTGACATCATGCACCAGGAACGCTACATGATGAACGGTGTGGACGTGAAGATCAGACTCATTCCTTCCAAGAACATCTTCCACCTGATGTCTCCTGACCCCTTTCAGGGTTTCCGCAGTGTCATCACACATGCCTCCCTGTTTGTTCGCAAAGTCAAGTTGAACCCTGCTGTGAGCCTCGCTCACGCCAAAGCGCTGGAAAAAGGTACGGCCAAGTATCCTTTGAAAAGGGTCGTTGTGAAGACTTTCTCCATTCCCACAGGCAACCACAGTGCTGTGCAGGACAACTTGTTTCTGAGTCAGACACCCAACCGCCTGGTGATTGGCTTGGTGGACAGCGCTGCTTTCAACGGTCAAGCCTCACGTAATCCCTACCACTTCAAGACACAAGGATTGTCCTTTCTCAGCCTGTACCTAGACGGAAAACAGATCCCCGGCAAACCCCTGACACCGAACTTTGAACAACACCAGTATGTGAGGTCATTCTTCAGTCTCATGACGTCTACGGGTGTCGCCAACAAAGATGCGGGGTCTTACATGGAGTTGCGTGATTTTGAGTTGGGGTATGCTATCTACAGTTTTGACCTGAGTCCCAGTCTTCTGGATGGAGATCAGTTTGAACTGGTGAAAAGCGGTGCCCTGCGTCTGGAGCTGAAGTTCAACCAAGCCCTTCCAGCACCTGTGATGGTGATTGTGTATGGTGAAATGGACAGCATGATCGAGATTGATCGCTCTCGCCAGGTCCTGACTGATTTTGCACTATGAACAGCAAAGACATTAGCCGAGTGTTGGGGAGAGACATTCATACCCGACGTGTGTTTCGAGGTGTGTTTCCCAGAGACAGACTCCCACGACAGGTGAATACGCGACGCCCAAGCGCTTTTGTCATCAATACAGATCGCAGTACAGGACCGGGAGAACACTGGGTGTGTGTCTGGTTTGATGGACTGGGACAAGCGGAATATTTTGATAGTTTTGGTTTACCACCCGTGCACCCCGCCATTGAAAACTTTATGCTGAAACACAGTTCAGCCCACGTGTACAACCCACGTCTTTTGCAAGACTTGACGAGTTCAGCCTGTGGTTTGTATGTATTGTACTATGTTTTGATGAAAAGCCGCGGAGCCAGTTTATTTCGAACGCTTCGTGTGTTTTCTCCCAACAGACTTTGGGGTAATGATCGAAGAGTATGGTTTTTGGTCCAACAGCTAAGAAGAAACTGAGGTCGCGTGCATCGTCTTTTGTTTAGGTCTGTAAACTGTTTTATTCCTTTTATTGGGTGTGTCTTGTGTGTGTATATGTGTCTATATAAGAAGAAGGGGCGGAATCATCACCACCACTTTCATCTCGTACCCACCAAAGTAGAGAGAGGGTTAGAAGAGTGCTAGTAAGAAAAGAGAGGTACACAAAACAAAACAAAAGTCATGATGGAGACGGCCAGTCCCTCTTTAGAGCAGATGTTGGAAGAATTGGAGGCTGGTATTCTCAAAGTTAAAGATCACCTGCGAAACAGTTTGTTCTTGATGTTTGTTAGTGAGTTAAAACGAGATGTTTGCAAACGCCTTGAAGAAAAAAAGAGAGAAAAAAAAGACTATTCAACACGTTGGACTGTTGACGCCATTAGAACCGTCGCAGATAAAATCTGGGAACACCTAAATCGAGACAAAATTCTTAGTCGTTGGAATGTAGCATTACCCAAGACACATCCAGACGGGGTCTCCTGGTGGTGTTTGCGAGTTGTTGTGTGGAAGTGGACAGAAACGACAGCGTTTCGAAAAAGGGTTATCACTCATGTGACTGAACAACTGCTCTGTGAGTGATGCAACAGAGTGAAAAACGACATAGCATCCCACGTGACCTTAGGCTAACCCAGTGTGGACCCGTTGAAACCAGAATAATCAAGATGTACATGAACCACGAGTGTGTATATAAGACAGGACGGATGTAAAAAGACCACTACAGAGGATTTTTGCGGAGTCGATCATGCCTTCAGGGACCATGAAGCAGCCACCACAGCCGGCTACACGCTACCCGCTAGGTGGAAGCCTTTTTGCCTCAGTAAAAACGTGGAGAGGGGCTGTAAAAATCCATATTCGCCACTATGCTGTTCCCACCCGCACCAAAGGTGGGCGTGTTGTCCCCACCCAAAGAGGAGTCACCCTGGACTTGAAAAAGTTTCAGAAACTGCTTAGAGTGCAGAAAAAACTCAAAGAAGACTTCCACCAACAGGTATCTTCTCTGTCACCCACAGAGGAGAAGCAGGAGGAGGAAAAACATCCGAAAAATCACACAGAGTGTCCGCCGTCAGACTACTACTGTTCAACACCATCAACCACAGCCACGGCTTCGACACAAAGCGAGGCATACCCTCAGCAGCTGCAGCGACCTCTGTATTCCACATGTCCGGCTTACTGTCCTGCCACAACCGTAAATCCTCTTCCTGTGACACCAAGAAGTGGTTATGAAGTTGACAACTAATCCGGGGACCACCTCGTTCCTTTAAAATAATTGACAATCATGATTTGGCTTTTTTTGTTTTGTTTAATGTATGTGTGTGCAAAATGTTAATTTTTTTTTTAATATTCAAAAGACTGCTGTCACTTTTATAATAAAATGATCATATTGGAAAAGTTAATAACTATGTGTCTGTATAACTCTTGAATGCTACCGTGAGTAGTTTTATGTATTGTTTTGTTACTCTTTACGTCTGACTTTTTTTACCTTCTTGTTTGGAAGTACTTGTGTAAACGCGCGCGCATGTGTTTGTGTGTGTGTGTGTGTGTGTGTGTGTGTGTGTGTGTGTGTGTGTGTGTGTGTGTGTGTGTGTGTGATCGGAGGTGTGTGTGATCGGAGGTGTGTGTGGTGTGTGTGTGTGTGTTTGCACTTACATTTTATTCCCACCACACATATAACCCTACCTCTTACATAGTCTATCAACAACAAAATTAAAAAAAATTAAACACCGCAACAACGAAGAAAATAAATATCAAAAACAAAATAATACCTATCTTATCTGGTGTACCTATCAAAACCTTGTACGTAGAACAACCGTTTCTATTTTTAGTGCTGACCAATCAACAAGTTCTAACATGTTTAGGTCTTGCATCTCTGTGGTGCAATGCTCAGACGTGATCAGTCTCTAACCTAACATTATGTATGACTGACTGTAGAACAACTCGTGTTCGGTGTAAAATGTACCTCCGATGTTTATAACACCCACATAAAAAACAACAATCTGAGTCTACTTGTTAAAACTTTTGTTATATGTGTACATCAGCTCCCATCCCTCTCATCAGTCGAGCTAACTTCCACACCCACCCCACACCATTTGTCTAGCACTAATCTAAGCATTAAACCCTAATCATCCCTCGGGGTAGACAAATCACCTCCTATTAAACTTCTCTACCCGCTGGCCACCTCTGGTGGTTTTATCGGCGAAGGGGCTCCGCAAAGAGTAGAGATACCATTTTTATTACCTTATCCTGACACCTCCCCTGACAGGGCACCAAACTACATAGCTATTAAAGAGAGAGGGCTCCGCGAAGCGCGGAGAAAATGGGGGAATTACTGCTTTTTATTGGTGCTTACCCCAGCTGGAGTGGTCATTAGTACCGAGCAACAGGTACAGGCACATGAAATCACATGACAAAATATAAAACGCAATAAACCGTTTATGCGCAATATCTCCTTATCACTACTTAAACACAGGCACCTTAACCTATAACCTTCTATCAAAATACGGCTGCGCGGCTGCGCAGCTGCGCAAATAAATGAGGCCTGAGGCATACCTCTTCCTTACTACTCAATATGCCTCGCCTTATTCAGTAAAGCCGGACGGGGAATTGGAGCAACTGGCACCACTGACGACACTCTCCACACCCAGGCGAACAAACGAGTCCGTGTTTACGACAGCTGCATCTTCTTGTGTCACAGTCAGTCTTGCATGCACACCGAATCACTTTTAGAAGAGCTGCTGGTGCTGCTGGTAGGTCCGATGTGCATGGAACATAAACTTCGCCATTCAGCTTCCAGCCCCAATCAGTTGGAGTAAGAGTGTCAGTTTCCTAACCACTGCTGAACCTGGAGGTAGACTCTTAGACTGTGATATTTCGCAGCACCCGAGGTGGGGGTGAGGGTATGAACCTGGACGTACGATGTCCCAGTAGCAACTTTTGGGCAGAAGAGACGATGTCGAAGTGCGTGAAGACTTTCATCTGGAACGCCATTGTACAGAAGCACAAGTGCTTTTTTCCCAGCACGCAGAACATCTTGTGTCTGTATTTCAAAAAAGGCTGCAGCAAGACACTGTAGTTGGATACTGTTCATCAACTTTCTGAGTGCAGCTCCTTTCCCAATGCCAAAGGGCCCTGATGTTGTGTCCGAGCCTGTTATAGCATGCAGAAAGAGAAGCAGGCGGCGAACATTGTTCAGCTTAGCAATCAATGTCCTCATACTCCATGTATTCTTCTTTTTGCCGTGCTTGTCAGAAAAGAAGAATACATCATGGGCAGCTGAGTCCACGTGGTAGCCCAGCAACACTGACAAGGTCGGTGTCCTCTCCGACAACAGCAGTGGGGCCGTGTTTCGCGCTCTCTGTTGCTGAAAGAGGGATGCTGAGGTCTGCGTCACCCTTTGCATGGATCACTGTGCATTTTGGCTCAAGAGCAGCGCCCAGAGCATGGATGAAGCGTTGCTTATTGTCCGTGTTTACCAGGAACTGCTCCTTGGATGTCTGCAGTTGCATATCCTGTTTGAAGTGGACAGGTTGTCCTGTTGCACCTTTACTTCGGCGGGAGTGTGTCATGTCTTTCATAGATCTGAAGTATACCCATGAAATACGACAATTGCATTTGAGTACTTTCCTGAAACGTAGCGAACGTATGACTCAATGATCTCCTGAAAAGTTAGTCCTCGTTGCCAGGGGAGCCTTGAAGTTGAAGGATTCATCCGCAAAATTGAAACAAACCGAAACTTGTGTTGACTGTCGAGTGTCGTGACTTCACTTGTCCCCCGACCCCAGTTCTGATTTATATTTTCAACAACCACAATGAAATCACTCGAATGTCGGATGGTTAGATCGTTTGAAAACACTTCAATAGCTGAGGTACATTGCAGTCACATGTATTTTTTTTAATATTGCAGATCATATTCCGTCCGTGTCCCGTTAACTTAACGGTTAAGGTGTTTGACATGTCCGCTTACTCCAGCGATACCGATATACTGACTCCTCCCAGTCCTCCTGGTCGGACAGAATACCACCCTCGCTTGTGGAGTCACTTGCTGAAGTATGAATTTGTTTCTTTAAAACTAAGTTATAATGAACATTTAAAAGCTACGAATGAAATACGAGTGAAGTTCAAGTTGTTAAACATGGCCATAATGGTGAACTTTTATTTATGTCAGAATCTTTGACTTGATGAAGGAGGACAGCTATGATGAAAGAAGAAGATGGCTGAGTGTAATCCCAAGTCAAGATAACATTTCAAGCTACTTTATTTTAATTTAGTTACCCAGGGAATTCTAGCTGATTCCAACAGGTTGTAAAAGTAATGATCATGCATAGCAATGACATTTCAGGGCAAACATCTAAATCTAAATCATGTGGTTATAATTATGTTCAGACCCTGGTTTCCAGTACAGACGAGGAGCCTGAAAGTGAGGCAGAAACATTTATATATTATGAGTGAGTATATAATATACATGTAACCTGTTAACTTAGATTATGATTTTAATGTTTCATTTATTTTTCACGGAGTTCGCAGGTTGAAGCACATGCCACACTACGTGAATGTAGATTTCTGTCACAGTTTACAAATAACAAATGAACTAGTTCTAAGCACAATATACTTCATAAAGTGCAAGGTTACAATGACAGCAATAAACAATTTAATTGGCCGTCACACTGAGCAATTGTGGCAGTATAATTTTTGAATTTCCACAGGTGGTGACCATTTTTTTTTTTTATCAGCTGCACCTCTTGTTTCCAATCATAAACAGCTTTCAACAAGACATATTCAATTGTTTCAGAGAGTTGTGCCACTGTGGTGGACCACAATTCATCATCAGTGGGCCCCGACTGATGCTTGTGACAGTGACAGTGACACATCAATCACTCCTGTAGTTGTAAGATGATCCATTTGTTTGTTTTCTTTTCTACATGTTTTCAATTTTATCGGGCTGGGTGTGGCACAGTATTTTTGTTTGAGTGTTACCTTGAAAATCCTGTGTTAGTAAATGTTGATGGTTTCGGTAACAAATTATTTATTGGTTTTCCAACCATTTTAATTTTTATTTCCATGCTTCATGTAAATTGTAATTATCTTCTTTTATTCTTTCTTCATATGACATGGTAAAGTTGTTCAACGTAATTATTCCTGCCTTGGCTTTCTGCGTTGGCTTCATATATGTCTTGTTATTGATGTAACTGTGTAAGTGTAGGAATAGGAAAGGAAATTGTGGATCATTATTACAAATTTTTTTCAGAACCTTGATGTTGATTCCGAGCGAGTCACTGCAGACCCCAGAGTTTTTGAGACATGATGTAGGTTACAACTAACATTCTTATTATTATGAAGAGCTTATATAGCGCGAACCACAAGTAACTGTGCTCTCCGCGCTTTACATATTAATTTCTGTGCATCTCCCATTTTAAGATTTTGTTTAATTTGTTTTTGTAGACCTAGCAAGAGTGATACAACCAAACATCTTCAAGTATAGAGGTTTTTGATTTTGTGCATTCTCTCCTCCCCCCCCCCCCTACCCCCTTCCCTCCCCCATTTGTTGTTGTTTGTTTGCTGTTATCAGTTTTAAAGCCAGCAGAGGCTCAAATAGCCCCCTCATGAAATGCTTAAATTAATTTTCAGCTGGTCAGTTACAAAAACCTTCAAGTTTACAAGATGTATATATATTATGCATCTCCAAAAAGCTTGTTTGTTCTAAAATTTACCAGTCGGGAGAGGCCACCTAAACCCTCCCTAAATTGCTAACATTCATTTTCGGCTGGGGGGCGCTGCCCCCCTAGACCCCCCCCGGCAAGGGCGCTGCCCCTGCACCCTGCCGGAGCCTTAGCGGCCCCTGGACCCCGCCTTTCCAAAATGTTCAGTCCTGGCAACATTTTGGGCTCCCACCCACGCATAACTACCAACTCCACAATGTCATTACAGAATCAAGCAATCAGGAGAATGAAAGGATTCACCAGTGCTCCGCCACTCGGTTGGATAACCATCACTAGGCACAACAAAATCCATTATTGAGGGTTTCTTGGACGTTTCTGAAACTAGGGCTTGGAAGCTTCACATACAAAAATAGAAAAATCCTTGTCCTTGAGTAAGATTCCCAGTGAATGGGGCCAAAAACGACCAAAAATGAATAATATATGTGACCCTCCACCACGAAATGAGTCGCATGTTACCTCGCGCGGCTCTGCGCTAGGCTTAATATACAAGTCCGGGGAGTACCTGGTAACAGTGTGAGGGTCACCTTAGTCACAGGCTTATAACTCAAACAGTTTTTGCTCTTTTCTAAAACGGTTTTTACCACTGGATAGAGCACACAAAACTATTTAGGAAAATGTAAAAATATGAAAATCATGCACAGGTGACATGCGACTCAATCTGTGGTGGAGGGTCACATATATTTTTTTAAAAATCAAAACATTGTTAAATTTTTTGTCTTACTCAATGTGAAAGTCTGACCAAATCTGCGACATTGAGGCAAACAAGTTGGGTTGGGCCTTTAACTAAATACTCTGAAACCAGGAGCTACTTTAAGTAATTGTATTTGTGTTGTCATTATGTACTGCTTGCACTAAATGCATTTTCTTTATCTCCTCAGAATCGAGTCACCCAGAGAAAGACCATTGACATGCAGGGCGCAAGTCGGTCGACAGGTGCCAGCCATTATCATCATAACAAGAGATGCAGATCATAGTTTCTTATGTTTTATGTTGGGTGCGACTTTTGTGCATGTGCTTTAATTTTAAAGTAGAATTACATTATCAGATAATTTGAAACATTTTGTTTAATTAAATTGTAGATACGTCCAAGTCAATTTGCAGCATTTTTTCTTTATTGTTTTTCTATATACCCTTAAAACTAACACATAGTAAAAACAAATTGTAACAAGTGTTTATTCAAGAGAGATCATCTGAAGCTTTTTTTTTAAAACTGTAAAATTGCATAGTGATCGACATCCTCCAAAAATCAAATGTCTTTAGAATAAAGGTATCTACACGGGTTGTCTACCTATTTCTTGATAGCATTGCTTTTAAGTATAACTTTTTTTTCAGAGTATTTTTTTAAAATAAGTTTTATTCAAGGGAGGCAATAAAAAATGTTTACAAAAATGTGTCCAATTGTGTGCTTAAAAATATTAACATTTCTTGTAGCCCCAAGAAGTGTGTTTTGTCTTGTAACTATTGTGAATTGAGAGCTTTAGCACTGAATGCTTTGCATCCTGGTGTAAATAGCATCACTCAAAATATGTCTAGCTACGCACTCGTACTCTCTCCCTAACATAACACTTGTTCATGCAAAATTATTTGCGGATTAGTAAAATTTGCGTGAAATATTGAATTGCGATTTTGTGTGTGTGTGTGTGTGTGTGTGTGTGAAAATTACGTAATCTTCAAAATAGATGAGTGTTTACTGAAGCGATAAACTATTTATACAAGTTAATAAGAATGGTTTGTAAGATCAAATACAAACCAGCAATACAACTGCTGTCGATAGATTACCCCCCTTGACTTCTCTGTCTGTTGGGTCAGACTACGCCAGACATTTCTCTTCTAGTGGCTCCATTGCATGAGATACAGGCTCTGATGCAGAAACTGCCTCGTTCTGAACTTGAATACATCGGTTCCTCTCAGTTACATATGGTCTTTTAGTTCCTTCTGTCATTTCAATGCAACAGGTAATCAAGCCTTTAAGTGTTGCATACTGTATCAAGTTGTGGTGTATTAGCGATCAAAAAGTTTACGAGGTTGTTGCAGAATCGATGTTTTCACCTTTCTGGTCAGTTATCAGGAGATAAAAAACAAGTCGCGTAAGGCGAAAATACAATATTTAGTCAAGTAGCTGTCGAACTCACAAAATGAAACTGAACGCAATGCCATTTTTCAGCAAGACCGTATACTCGTAGCATCGTCAGTCCACCGCTCATGGCAAAGGCAGTGAAATTGACAAGAAGAGCGGGGTAGTAGTTGCGCTAAGAAGGATAGCACGCTTTTCTGTACCTCTCTTTGTTTTAACTTTCTGAGCGTGTTTTTAATCCAAACATATCATATCTATATGTTTTTGGAATCAGGAACCGACAAGGAATAAGATGAAAGTGTTTTTAAATTGATTTGGACAATTTAATTTTGATAATAATTTTTATATATTTAATTTTCAGAGCTTGTTTTTAATCCGAATATAACATATTTATATGTTTTTGGAATCAGCAAATGATGGAGAATAAGATAAACGTAAATTTGGATCGTTTTATAAATTTTTTTTTTTTTTTTTACAATTTTCAGATTTTTAATGACCAAAGTCATTAATTAATTTTTAAGCCACCAAGCTGAAATGCAATACCGAAGTCCGGGCTTCGTCGAAGATTACTTGACCAAAATTTGAACCAATTTGGTTGAAAAATGAGGGCGTGACAGTGCCGCCTCAACTTTCACGAAAAGCCGGATATGACGTCATCAAAGACATTTATCAAAAAAATGAAAACAACGTTCGGGGATTTCATACCCAGGAACTCTCATGTCAAATTTCATAAAGATCGGTCCAGTAGTTTAGTCTGAATCGCTCTACACCCACACACAGACACACACACAGACACACACACACACACACACACACACTCCCAGACCTTCTTGAAATGTACCACACAAAGAAACACTTGTTTGTTGGTGATTTTAATTGTCACTTCGACGCACAGGCAAACAGTTCAGTGAACCGAGTAAAGACATTTCTGAAGGACTATAGTCTTGTTCAGCTGATCAATGAACCCACACATACAGATGGTCACACTCTTGACTGGCTTGTTGTGCGTGAGGCCGACAATCCAACAAGCTCATTTTCTGTGAGAGACTGTCAGATATCCGACCACTCAGCTCTTTTCTTCAACATCAGCATTCAGAAGCCCAAGCCTGCAGTAAGAACGGTCACGTCACGAAACCTGAAGAAGATGAACGTGGACAAGTTCAGGGAAGACGTGAAGGTGTTTGCCGCCTCCACTGCTGCCGACACGCCAGACACAGACCTCTTGATGGTCTTCAACACCTGTCTACGTCAGCTGATGGACAGCCACGCCCCCCTTGTCACCAGGCAAGTCACTGATCGTCCCTCAGCCCCATGGATGTCCGAAGATATAAAGGACCACAAACGGCTCGTACGCAAGTGGGAGAGGTTATGGAGAACGTCAGGCCTGACAGTTCACCGTCAGATTTATCGTCAACAGCTTGACGACATCAAAGCTCTCCACACCAGTGCCAAGCAGGAATACTATACATCCCGCCTCGCTGAGTGCAAAGACACCAAGGCTCTGTTTTCTGTAACAGATGAGCTATTCGCGAAGAAGAAAGCCACTGCCCTCCCTAAATTGATTCCCCCATCAGAACTCCCCGAGACTTTCAGCAATTTCTTTGACCAGAAGATCTCTGACATTCGCAAAGGTCTCGACTCATCCAAAACACAAATGTCCTTCGCCGCATTTTCAGGGACCCCCCTTACACGGTTTAGCCCTGTTTGTGAGAAGTTTGTTTTTGAACTTATTTCAAAATGTGCTCCAAAATCCTGCACACTTGACCCCATTCCCACGTCACTCATGAAAACTTGCCTGGATTTTCTTGTTCCTGTTGTAACGAGAATCTTAAACCTTTCTCTTCAGTCTGGGTCTGTGCCTGCACAGTTTAAAGAGGCAGTCATAACACCACTTCTAAAAAAGCCAGGCCTTGACACGGAGTGCTTAAAGAACTATAGACCCATTTCAAACTTACCCTTTCTGACCAAGCTGTTAGAAAAGTGTGTGCTAGCGCAGCTCCAAGAACATCTGCTGAGTAATGATCTTTTGGACGTCCATCAGTCCGCATACAAGAAAAATCATAGCACAGAAACCGCTCTTCTTTACGTAACTGACAAGCTGCTGACCAGTGCTGACAACAAGGAAGTGTCTGTGCTCGCACTCTTGGACCTCTCGGCGGCATTTGACACCATCGACCACGACGTCCTCCTAAAGAGACTACAGTTCACGTTTGGAATTGCCGACAAAGCCTTCCAGTGGTTCGTGTCATATCTCTCTGAACGCTTTCAAAGAGTACAAATAGGTCAAAAAGAATCATCCCCTGTTCCCCTGAAGCACGGAGTACCTCAGGGCTCTGTTCTAGGCCCGGTTCTGTTTACACTATATACACAGGACCTATCTGACGTCATCTCGAGGCATGGCTGCGAACACCACAAGTATGCCGACGACACCCAAATAGAGGATTCTGCTCCCCCCAGTGATTTTCCAAAAGTGGTTAAAAACACTGAGTGCTGCATTGAGTCAGTTAAAGCCTGGATGATAGACAATAAACTCAAGCTGAATGACTCAAAAACTGAGGTGATGCTGTCAGGCTCAAGGCATGCTTTAAATCAGATTGACTGTACTTCCCTGACAATAGGCGACACTCAGATTGTTTCCCAAACCGCTGTTAAGGACCTAGGCGTGTACCTGGACTCTGCTCTGACAATGCAAAAACACATTAGTTTTGTTTGTAAATGTGCCTTTTTTGAGTTGCGCAAGATTTCCTCTGTCAGATCATTCCTGACACTCCAAGCCACTGTTCAACTTGTCTCCTCTCTGATCCTGAGTCGACTTGACTACTGCAACTCATTGCTTGCCGGCCTCCCCACTGAAGAACTTGATCGCTTACAGAGAGTCCAGAACAGTGCTGCAAGGCTCATTCTGCAGAAGTCTAAGAAAGACCATGTCACTCCCCTACTTACCACCCTTCACTGGCTTCCTATGAAGTATAGAATCGAGTACAAGCTCGCTCTGTTAGGGTACCGCTGTTTTGAGAAATCACTTCCCCCCTATTTGTCCCATTCCCTCAGTATCTACGAGCCATCCCGTTCTCTCAGATCCTCCTCTGAAAAACTCCTTCGCATCCCCAAAACCAGGACCAAGACCTTTGGTGAAAGAACCTTTAGGTACCAGATTCCGACCGTCTGGAACTCGCTTCCAAGTTCTATCCGTGATTCCAGCAGCCTTTCCTCCTTCAAAACCCAACTCAAAACATACCTGTTTCGTAAAGCCTTTGCTTAGCCTGAGTAGACTCTCCACAACTCTATTCTGTTTTGGAACTCTCTACCCTGTATGTGCTTTATGGTCTCTTTGTCAATGGTATCTTTGTGTGTGCGCGTGCGTGCGTGTGTGTGTGTGTGTGTGTGTGTGTGTGTGTGTGTGTGTGTGTGTGTACTTTTTAACATTGTACGCTAAGTTTTGCTTAGTGCTTGGGTTCTTGGTGTTATGTCTCAGTTAAATGTATGCTTTGTATGCTTGTTGATTTGTGCTAGTTTATTCTATAATGAATTTGTAAAGCGCCTGGAGCCAATTGATGGGACTCGCGCTATAGAAAAGTTATTTATTATTATTATTATTATTATTATTATTATTATTATACACCACGACCCTCGTTTCGATTCCCCTCGATGTTAAAATATTTAGTCAAAACTTGACTAAATATAAAAAGACATGTATGCAACATAAAAGGCTAAGAAACTTGATGCCTCATCTGTCTCGGTTGCTAGTCTTCATCGTTCATAAATAGCATATAGCAAGACCATTTGTTGTGTAGAATCAATATGTTATTTTTTCTGAAATAAAATATTCCTGAAGAGGGTTCGATTCTGATCGAGTGAATATATGTGTCGAAAGCTGAATAAAGCATGCGTTTGTCTTTGACTGGTGAAGTAGAGCTGAAGCTTTTTGTGCTGGATGTAAGCTTACACACACACACACACACACACACACACACACACAACCCTGATGTTTGTCAAAAATGTTGCATGTTCCTGCTTCACAAATGCCTGCACAAAAGCAAACGGATGTACACGTAGGCTACTTACCTACATACCCGTGCAAACAATCTACCACTGCAACACCACAGCCCCACACATTTATCCAAAAGTTGTCTAAATATTTAATACTAGCAATCTTGGTATTGAACGGGGAACTCTACTTTCATGGCGTATGTGGTCTAGGTCTCATTTTTAATTTTATACATGCTAAACCACCCTTACAAAATAAAAAGCCACACATCGTGTAAGCTAACCGACTAAACAAAATCCAGACACGCGAACAAACAAAAAACGAATACTTTGATTTTCAACAAACTTAATAACAGATTTAGGTAAATAATTATGCCATGCAAGGAACATTTCTATGGAATTCGGTCGATGCTTAGATCTAGAAAAACACCAGCTCACTTTATGGGATTTGAATAGTGCTGTTTCATGAGTTCCAGATCTAGACTGACAAGGTAGTAGAACATTTATTTTTAGCTTGCAAAATCGAACTTGCCCTGCAGTCACCTTAAGTCGAACCGCTTTCCCTGCCACCGGGGGTAGCAGTTTGGCGGGGGGAGGGCCATAGAGTCGGCACACTGGGAGTGGAACTTGACGAAATGTCACCTAGGGCCTAGTGTACGATAGCTTCTCTCCGGATTGACGTACAAACAGCGTCAGGGCCGCTTCAAACTTAAATACGGATTCCGATTCCTATCCCCAGTTTCTCATGTTGGTAACCACTGGCTATTTATCAGATGTGTCGTTCTCCCACATTTGAACGATGCTGTAGATCTAGTGCGAGCCGGTCAAAATGCCCTTTAGTTGTCAAACCACGTTCTCTTTTTCCGCGTTTTGCGTTCCGGACCGGAACACACTTCGGAGATGATCATTGACTATTTCTGATTGGACAATCATGATGATGCCAACGCCCACATGACCCTAGCTTCAATGTCAAGGTCGGAAAGTCGTGACTGAAATGTTGCTACACCGGTTCCCGAGCCTCAGTGGGAGCTCCGTCACCTATACTCGTCGGTTCTCGAGCCACTCCGTCACGTTTTGAAATTCCGGCACCCTACGGAGAACCTATACACCTTTTTCGACATTTCTCGTGTTTCATCTTATCACCCGAATCTCTCCGACAAAATGGCTGTCAGTCAGTGCCGCCAGAATTACCATGCCGAGTGTGAGGCCGGAGTTAACCGTCAAATCAACATGGAACTCAATGCCAGCTGCTGCTACGAGTCTATGGTAAGTGTCTTCTTCTTCTTCTCGGTTCTCCGCGCAAATGTTGCCGTGCGCTGTAGGTCGTCCAGACTGCCATAGAGCTTCCCTTGCACCATGGTCGCCTCCGCCCAGATCTGGCTTCTGAGGCCATCGTGTAGTCTAGTGGGAAAGTCTGCAGCAGGTTTTCCGTTGTCATGCTGCCTGTTTGACAAGGGCACTGGCAAATACTCTTCGGTTTGTCTCAAAACATAGGCCTATGTACACCTTTTTCGACATTTCTCGCGTTTAATCTTATCACCCGAATCTCTCCGACAAAATGGCTGTCAGTCAGTGCCGCCAGAATTACCATGCCGAGTGTGAGGCCGGAGTTAACCGTCAAATCAACATGGAACTCCATGCCTGCTACTGCTACCAGTCTATGGTAAGTGGGCCGACATTCATCTCATTTTGTGAAGTTTCTCGCTGGTCACTGGTTCGGTCAAGCGTGAATTGCCACGATAATGACCCTTATCCCTGTGAATCCAGTGCAGGTTGCTCAACAATTTACTTTTGATTGTTTTATGTTACAGATTTCGATTTATGTTATGTGCTTGTTGACGAAACATTATTTGTGCCGAGTCATCTGAGCCTGTGGCTAAAAGTGAAGGTCGAAAATCGATGAAGCTTTGCGACGACAAATTTAAAGACTTGGGAGATTTTTCATGGTATCGACGTTGACCAACGGCACTGCTAGGGAGGCCCACAGTGAAATTCCAAAATGGCGGCCACAGCCGTGAATTTTTGTACTTTTCTATGATGATTATTTCGAAAACGTCAAACAACTTGCAACGGTTTCTCCAGTTGTTTTTCTTTTGAATGATTGTTGGTATGTGAACGTCCTGTTTTTGTTTCATGAGTAAAACAAGTCCCAAACTTGCCCTAAAACGCTATCTTCCGCCTTGTACAGGTGTACGCGGTGTACAGGAAAAAAAAGCTATTTGACGTCGCGGCAAGCGGAACGCTCGAAATCGTCACCCAAGTTCCAAGAGCGCGCGAAGGAAAACTATTTCAAGTACAATACTGAAATTTAGTGTGGCATAAGATCAACCCTTTGTTATGATGTATTTGAGTTGTTCTTCAGTACTGGTGACAGAAAGGGGGAAAAGTGGTCAAAATTCAAATCTCTAGTTTTGTTTTTGAAATATTGCTTTTCATAAAGCAGAAATACTGTAGTATCTGTTGTACATAAGAAAAAATCACTGGTTCACATGGTTCCTACATAATCTAACTTTTAAAGCTGGTTCTTGTGTGTCTGTGTGTATGTTTGTATGATGACGATAGGACCCGAAACGGCTGCACGGACTGAGACAGGAATTGCAGAGAATGTTCTTTGCCACTCGAGTCGTGTCATAGGGTACTTTTGGAATAGCAAATTTGAAAGGATTCTTCAAAAAACGGCGGAAAACATTATATACCCTGTGAGCTATCGAGGATCCTCCCCGTCTGGGCTGTCGAAACATGGTCTTGTTAAAAGACGTTTTCAAATGCGGTTAACGGGGAGATACACTCGAAGCACATTTAGCGAAGTTATGTTGCCAAATCATCAAAGATAAACATTTCACTACACGGATCGATGCACACAGTCGAAATAGATGTGACTTTCACACGACCGAAGACTACTTACTAGCAGACTAGCAGACGACAAGATCTAAATATTTAGATCAGTGAGAGCAATCCGTTGAAGAACAGTTACTCCGCTTATTCGTCTTCAGTTAAGCTTATTTCCCCTGCCATAAGTTTCCTTGCAGATCTGCAGTCGCGTAGTGAAATGAACTAGTTAGTGGGGCTCCTATGTTGCAAAATCATTCAAATCATGCAACAAACACCAAATTAAGCAAATATGAAGAGTTTTATGTGCTTAACAAAACCTGATACAGAGCCATCGCGAAAAATAAAAAATGGGTTGTTTTTAAACAATTTTTCAAAATGGCCGCCAGTGTAAACGGTTGGGTATGTTAGGCATATTTCACTTCATGTGATTAACAGCAAATTTGGCGTAAATGGACATTTGCTTTTGCTTAACAAAACCTGATACAGAGCCACCGTGAAAAAATTAAGAAATCAGTAGTTTTTTTACAATTTTCAAAATGGCCGCCAATAAAAGGGTATTTAGGCATTTTTGATGCTACAAGACATTCTCTTGCAATAGAAACTAACACAAACACATTTTTAAACAAAACAATACATGTATTGTTGGTGCAGAGAATGATTGGACGGTGTGGGTGGCAGGGTTGAAGAATTTGTGGATTACCTAAACTGTGCAAAAATAAATATATTGCACCAATTTTCATACCAAAACGGAAACATTCATTCCTGTGCTGTTATATTCAATGTATGCTATTGAGGGCACTCAACTTGGCTAACTGGAACACTTTTAAGATAAAAGGTGGCCTTTACATGGGTTATTTGACCGCCGCCCAAATAAGGGTACCCCCAAAATAAAACTGATAAAAATGTAATGTATCAACTCAAAAGTCGACTAAAATTCATAATCGCTGTATTTCGAAAACGTTGTTTGTTCTCATGTGTTTACACAACTAGCACATTCCGGCAAGTGTCTATACTCAAAAGAAACTTTGGCAGTACTTGAAACAACCATCTGTCATATATACATGCGAAGTCAAAAATATGTGGGATGTAAGTCAACAAACCTGTGGCAGTTTTTAAAATATTATTTCGTGAAGATTTGAAAGTGTACTCAAACGGTTGAACTACGCCTCGTGCGTAGACACACATTCCTGAAAGTTTCAACGCAACCCACTTGGTCATTGCTAAAATACATGGATTTTAGTTGACTTGGGTATCCCTCAAATTTGACACATAAACATCTCATCCGTGAGATCGACACATACATCAGTAGGTACAATGGCACAACACTAGAAATATGCAAGATGGCGAAATAAAACAACCTGTTCTGGATGGATAATCAAGTTGACTTTCTCTTCGTATACAACAGTGACCCAGTTGTGCCTCAGGAATTGTCGGCTTTTTAAAAGGTACCCGAAGTTTTTGTCACATCTCTTTGTCACGTCAAGGGTATCCTTATTTTGACGGCGTAAATGATGATGTTAAAAATAAATGTGCCAGATAGCGAAGATGCGAGCCTTTAATGGCATAGACAGTTTGAATAAAATGACACAGGAATAAAAGTTTGAGTTGGGGTATGAAAATGGGTGCAATAATATTTTTGCACAGTTTAGATGCTGACAGTTTTCACAGGCATGCAAGCACATTTGCAGAGAGCTGTGCTCTGCAGTCGTTCTTAGCAGCATTTGCAGCGTTTTGTTGTACAGCTCTTCTTGCAGGCACACCTCATGAGTTCTCGGCACACGCTGGATACTTCTTGAAAGCTCGTCCAGAATGACTCCCACTTTCCAGCCTTGAACTGCCAGCCCACAGAGTTTGGAAGTCTAATAGGTAGATGGTTCTTCTCAATCTCATGTCCTGCAGCAGCACCTCACTTGTAAGGGGATTATGGTCAATTTGGCAGCTCTTTTTACTGAAGAGGTACCGTCTAGCACTGTTTACACCCAGTACGTTGCTGGTTTTGTCCTACAAATGTACACCAAAAAGCTCTTGTGCTGCCCTGTCAGTGGTACTCAGCTTACAAAGAGGAGCAGACAACCTGAAGAAAGTTTGAGTGACGTCTTCAAATGCTTGCCATACTTCCCAAGCCTTCTGATTCCCCAATACCATTGAAGAACGACATAGTGTCACAGCCTGTAAGGCTATGCAAAATGGGCAGACAGGGTGACTTCTCTTGGCCAATGGCTTTGGCAATGTGGCGATACACTTCACGAGCAGAAAAAAAACGCAACACAGCTGGAATGAGAAGCAGACTGTCTGGCCTCCTCTACATCCATGGTGCAGGAAATCAGCCTGTGGTACCCTTCACACAAAAGATGAAAAGTGACATTTTTATTTGAATGTATTTGAATAATGTTTACTATCTCAGAGAGTCGGTCAAAGCCGGGTTAGCAAGTCTTCACACAACAGACCAAAATGAAAGAAAATTATATTTCATGAATTCGTATAATTCTTACTGTTTCAGGTTTAATAAAAAACAAACAAACACAGTTTCCAGTGACCCAACTGATTCTGGAATCTTTCTGACCGCTACATTTATTCGCTTCAAACAGTCGCTAACAGAATGTTGACCATAGTGATGGTTCGTACGTTAAACCCATCAAATTCACAGAGGTCGCTTACAAATGATGTGCAAACATGTTCCAATTAATACAAATAAAAAAATCTTACTGTTAAGATGTATTAGGTAACAAACCTTGATACAGTAGTACTAGTGAAATCGGCTCCCTTCTGTGGCACCGGAATAAATGCAGAACGCTTGTTCCCAGGAACCGGCATGTGGTGTAACGTCTCTTGTATATATCCTGTAAAAATAAAATTCACACCAATGCACGGTCAACTTAAAATAAGCAAAAGGATGAGAAACAAGCAACAAACCAAAATTGTAAAACTCAAAGAGCGGTACCTCTTCATTTTTCAAAACCACTTATCTCATTTGATTAGCATACACTGTATGCTTTTGTCTGTTACCTACCGTCTTTGAAAGTTTGATCACAACACTGTAAAGACATGGGGAGTGGAGTGTTTTTATCTCCAGCTGGTCATCCTACTATCTGGCCTACCCTCACTCAGTTTTTGACTCTACCCCTCCCCACCTTATGGAAGTCCTTAACGTAGGCAGGACTAATCATTTATCATACCATGAACAATCTCTTTCTCCTCGCCTTTTATTCAAAGTTCGTTTAATCTGTTTAAAATCACCAGCGTGGCGATCATGATTTCCTTACTTGTAATCAACAGATAGATCTAGATCTATCAGCATCACAATCCAGCTTGATGAGCTATTGAAAGATTACTCTGCATTTCAGCGCTTCACCCGATGAATAACAGACCCCCAGGGGAGAATTAAACAGTAAAATGATGTGACATTGGTGAATGGATGCGTATTCTTGAAAACTTACCTTCAGAAACGTTGTTTTCGCTCAAATCAAAACACGCAATGTTGCGGAGGCCGCCATCTTGAATTTTCATGCTGCGGATATATAAAATTCTAAAAACGATCAAATTAAATACCAGAACACAAAAATACCCATAAGAGTATTTATGTCATGCATGTGTTATCAGCAGACAACTTCTGGTGCATGGTAAACCATTGAATTTTACATTTGCTGAGTTGGGAATATTTACTGCTGAGCGCTTTTGGTACGAATTTCGTCTGCTGTAAATGCAGCCTTTTATTCCCTATCAAAGACAAAAAAAACGATTTCTGAAGTGGCTCTGTATCTGAAATCCCTTAAATAATTATAAGGAACAATACCACAAAGTATGATGTTTGTTGCAAGATGTGAATGATTTATGAGTGCGTCTGCAACATACGAGCCCCACTAAGTGTCATCGGAAGATTCTTCTCAGTCAATGATCAAAGCACAGTAAGTTCTATGCTGACCAAAGTCACTTTCGGACAACACGACGATTGACTTAATTTATGAGCCCAAAGGTAACAATATCGACAAGAATGTACGCATTTGACATTAAATGAAACATTCATAGACAGTTTCCAACTCACCAGATCTGCCAAAGAGCCGTCATTTGTGAAAAAAACGATGATTTTAATCAGACACAGGCATGAAAATTCTCCGTATTTTCCGTATTTTCCGTATTTTTGAAAAAAATAAACCGTATTTTTTGTTATTTTCCGTATTTTTCCTTTGTTTTTTTGGGTTTTTTTCCTAGTCATAGTTATAGTAAAATAGTTTTGGGGCCATGTTTGAATCCAATTTTAAGGCTCAGATAGCCCCAAATTGCACCAAATTGCACCCTTGAAAAAACAAATTTCCGGGGGGGCATGCCCCCGGACCCCCCTAGAAGTCTTGGCGCTTTGCGCCTGCGAAACTTGGCGCTACGCGCATGCGAATCTTGGCGCTACGCGCCTTCGAATTTTGTTTTCAGTATTTTTTCACTTTTCATGCCTGAGACAGGTATCGGAAACAAGTCTTGGTCACCTGCGTTATTCCTTCCGAGGCGACGTGACGGCGCCACATTTGTTTGTTTATGGCTGTTTATCGCGAAACAACACAGTTGAAATTTGTGTGTAAAATACCACAAATGTGTGGTGAATCAGTTCGTCATCTGCATTTCGAGGGTAATTCAGTCAGATCAAAATTATATTAACGTCTTGGAAAAGGGTCAGTTCTGAACACAGTGTTTTATTTTTGACACAGATGTTTCTGGAAATCGCTCTTTTCTGTCAATAATTTCAAAAGGCCAATCTATCAGTAGAATATCTTTTCTCATCAATGTGTGCATTACTTTGACCGGGCCAATCGACTGAAGTGAAGCGATTTTTCAACTGTTGTACTTTCAGGACTAAAACGTAAGTTCTGAGATCTCCCAAGGAAAAAATATTAGACGCAGTTTAATGAATTTTTGCAATACCATCAGATCAATCATTTGTTAGTATCTATTCCACAGAGCGACTTATGATTATTATGAAAATGTTCTGAATATAATTGATTCTGAACAAAGGCGTTTTGACACAGGCATTATTGGAAATCGCACTTTTCTCTCAGTAATCTCAAAAGGCTAATCTACAAGAAGAACATCTTTTCACATCAATACGGGCTATACTTTGACCGGGCCAATCGATTGAAGTGAAGCGATTTTCCAACGGTTGCGTCGCCGAAGGCTGAATCAAGTCATAATAGAGAGTGAAAACGCGATTTGACGTCGCGGCAAGCTGAAACACTAGAAATTATTGCCCAAGTTCCAAAGATTCGCAAAGGAAAGGTATTCTTATCGGATGGATGAGATTTCTCATGTCACACGATCACCCTTCTGTTAGTGTTATTATATATTCAAAAAAGAAAATTACAAAAGCTTTTCTTACGTCGTTGACAGGGTTGATTCTGAACACAGTGTTTTTATTTTGACACAGGCATTTTTGGAAAACGCTCTTCTCTCTCAGTAATCTGTAAAGGCTAATCTACAAGAAGAACATCTTTTCTCATCAATACGGGCTATACTTTGACCGGGCCAATCGATTGAAGTGAAGCGATTTTCCAACGGTTGCGCCGCCGAAGGCTGAATCAAGTCATAATAGTGAGAGAAAAAGCTATTTGACGTCGCGGCAAGCTGGAACACTAGAAATTATCGACCAAGATCCAAAGATTCGCAAAGGAAAGGTATTCTTATCAGATGGATGCAATTTTTCGTCTCAAACAATCAATCTTTTGTCATTATATATTTAAATGAGCAACTTACAAAAGCTATCAATACGTCTTTGATAAGTGTTGATTCTGAACACAGTGTTTCCTTTTTAACACAGGCGTTTTGGGAAATCGTTTTTCTTGTCAGTGATCTCAAGAGATAAATCTATTAGTAGAACATCTTTTCGCATTTATAGTTTAGTGTGTGCATTGTTTTGACCTTGCCAGGCGATTGAAGTGAAGCGATTTTCCATCTTTTGTGCCACCAAAAGCTGAATCAGTTCGTTACGAAGTGTAAAGTAAAAAGCCCGTCGCGGTGAGCCGAATTTCGAAATTATTACCCATTTTCAAAGAGCTAACAGAGAAGATATATTAAAACAGACAAATGAAATGTGTAGCAAAAGGTCAATCCGTTTGTTCATAATGTAATCGAGAGAGCTATTATTAATGAAAATCATAGTAACTTCTTGAAGAATATTGCTTCCGAAGGCAGTGTATTGATTCCCACCTAGGAACATCATCCGTTATAGTGAACAGATCTAACAAGAAAGGCAAACGCTTATACGACTCTAACGCTAAATGTGTATGACCGGATCATAACCCTGTTTTGACCTTGAAATTTGACGACGCTCAACCACATTTTAGTTTTCTTAGGAGATCTATTGTTTTAGATCTAAATAGAGTGTTTGGTAGTTATTTGAGACCGTGTAATCTCTCCAGTGGAAAGGGTGTTTGTTTACATGCGCTTTAGTAAGGTACGGCACAGAATGTGCGTGCTTTAGCTATAGATTACAGTTTTTACTTTAATCTGCGTTGGCGAATGTGTACTATCAGGACTAAAACATAAATTAATGTTGGACTCGTGACACAGGATAGTAGAAGATGAAAACCGCTTGCTTATTAAAGCCCCAGTCCGTCTCAAATGGTTTACAGAACGATTTAAATATCTTCTCATGAAAAAAAAGCAGTTCTATAACCTTATCGAACACGTTCACTTGCAATAACATTTAATAGCATTACATGACACAGTTCGTTTGAATGGCTGATTTAGCTCGCGTAAACCACACACCTGTTGTCGTGGTTTATCTAACCCCTGAGCCATCGTAAACCCGTGTGCTCCACTTAACTTTCCTTTTTTTCACAATGTAGTGGTCAGTTTGTGATTTCAATGCGACTGGCTGTATCTGCAACAGCACGTTATTGTCTACCTCTGAATCTAAATCGCAACAAACGGCTGCGAGTCACACGAACTGAGCGGTGGCGGTTGACCGTTCAAAGAAACTGGCGACATGCAGAGCATTCGTCTGCTACGAGAAACACGTTTTGCGAGACACACTTCCGGGCTATCTTTTTTTAAACTTTCAAAACTTCGAGTTGTACTAATCTTATTTTGATGAAAAAATAATTATTATATGATTTAAGAATGTTTGTGTAACAAGCTGTCAATTTATTATTTAGATTTTAAAAGTTAGGTCTAGCGCCAGATCGCGCCGTCCGATTGTCTGATCAGACTGGCCACACAAAAATGATTTCTTTGAAAATTGCTCACTCTTTACGTAGGGCACCCAGGATGTTCTCATGCGGTGAGTGTTCAAATGAAAGGGTGTTTGTACTGTGTGTAAAAGCCTGACAGTGACAATGTCTGTGTTGGTTTACGGGAGGCTGACTGTGCCTTTAATGTTTATATAATTATTTTGCAAAGTTACAGAACACTTTCTAGCAATTCATTGCAGGTGTTTCTTAATGACAGTACAGCAAATGTCCCTTGAACATTTTAAGGTCCAGATCGTCAGAAAACGTTCCCAAATTGGCTGCTTGTGTGCTGTTTCTTTTACACGGGAAACGACTATCCCTCAACTAAGTCACATACCAAAATTCAAAACCCTGACTGCTTGCTGGGGTGAGTTTGAATATGTTGATGAATTAATGTTCGAATAAGGCACCAGCGCCTTACATGAATTTTTTTTAAAACTACCACTGTGCACAGACATCACCGATGCTGCTTATTTTTGGTATGTGACCAAGTGGAAGAACGGTTTTATCCCAGGTAAAGCATGACAAGATCTAAAACGGTGAGGTGAACTGTTTACACGAGGCGAGGTGGGTCTTGAGGTTGTTTTTGTTCACGGACAGACCCATGCATACAGAGAGATACTGTTCTGAACGAATACTCACCGATTACATCATACAGGTAAACAGGAGAGGCAAAACCGCTTCAAAACTCTCATAGTGTGAGATTATCCGTGTCATGAATGATTTTTAGAGCGCGCTAAAAGCAAAAGAGGTGCTGCTTTCCTATGTGTGACACAAAAACTGCCAAACTGAATACGCGGTGCCACCGTAACGTCTTTGTGATCTCGTCTCTATTCAGTGACACTTAGTTCCAATAGTCGCACAGCTATGTCTGAATAGATCTGCTTTGCATCAGTCATTTCAACTTTTCTTCTTGTAGATTCAAATTCTTCGTTATTTTGTGTGCTTGCTTTCCGACTTTGCTTGCATGGGTAGAAAAAAGCATTCTCCATACTACAATATCCCCGTACCCCACCTCTTACTTATACCTCATACTTTGCTTTTTGACCTATGCAGAATATTCACTTATCGCTAACATGAACTTTGGTAATGGAAAAAAACCAAGCCCTTAAAGTGGTAAAAAAACAACTTTCTTAACTTCTTTTTTTTAAACATACAATTTTTACATTGAGTGTATCCGGGTATCAGAATACTGCTTCAACTATTAAATAGTTGACTTTGTACGAAAAAGACCTTCAATTTAGTATATCACATCATATGTTTACCTTGAAAAGAAACGATGTTTCGTGTGTACACTTTTTGAGAATTTAGCGTTATATACATCTGGATCGCGTTATATTTCAGTTAGCTGAAAAAACTTCTTAAATGCACTTTTAAGGTCAAATTTGATATTTTTGTCATAACAACATTTCTCCTAATAAAATGATAAGAAAAAATCAATTTGTTCTAACTTTTTTCAATTTGTCAGTCTGTACAGACTCCCTAGTTTTCTTCAAAAAAATGAGATTCTTGAATTGCCCACTTTTAAAGTTTAATAACTCAATGTATTAATCGTACAGACTTCATATTTTGTACAACACTTATAAAAGTACTTTGACATACACAACATAACTTACAGGACAGCTGTCCAATTTTAAAGGTAATTACAGCACTGTAAAAATGCCTCGATATGCACTTTTTACCCTTGAGACAATGGGCCTCCCTAGCACTGCCAAGGTACATGTATGATCTTTGAACAACGCATAAAATTGTCAGATCAGATGCGGAGTAAGCTTCGTGCTGTTGTTAACAAGGCCGTTCGCCATTGTGACCTGCCCACGTTCCCGTGTTTGGACTCAGAGGGTCACGTTGAGAGCACGTGACCGATTCATTTATTATTATACAACACTTGGAAGATTGCCAAACGAAACAGGGACTCAACGAAATTCAACTTGTTTATTGTCAGAAAAATACTCGTTGAATGATTTTTTCTAAGTTCTATTTCTCTCCCTGTTTTGTAATTTGTCACAGCTGTTGGTAGACGAAGCAAAACATAAGTCATTTGGGCAACAAAAGATAGGTTGTTTTGGGTGCCTGTGGCTGACAGTGACAGTGACGCAGCCGATATGGTCGATCTGCACATGAAAGCCGTCCTTGCAAGCTGTCATACATACAAACAGCTTTACTTTGACAGCAAACTGTTACCACACAAGAGAACTATGTGATCTGTTTTTCATCCTGAAGAAGAATAGGGCTAACTAATGCATTCTTCGGGTATACTTTTATTAGATTCATGCATCATGGGAGCAGGGGGTTCCACACACTTGTAAGTTGTATGTCATGATCATTAAGAACAGTTCAATGTTGCCACTGTAAATAATACTGTTTCAAAATTAATTATAGTTTAATTGTAATAATTAGTACTCCAACTTTGATGCATAAAACAAAAGTGGATAAGGCACCAAAATGCACATAAATAAAGTATAAAAGGACATTAAAAAAGCTGCTCACAGATCGGTTAGTGTTCTACAAAACAATTTTTTGAATATTTTTTCATTCATGTACGATTTTTTTCTGACGATCTACAGACATTTGAAAGTTTGCCTTCTAACCAAAAGACACCCATTTTTTGACACCCTTGCTTACTATTTGGCCTTGAAAGGTATACATAAGGTAAACACAAATAACGCAAAACTCTTGACCAGTTTGCTAAGGACATTTTGAAGAAGACATTAACCCGAATTGGAGCACTGTGTACAATTGGAGCACTGTGTGAAGCTCTGAATTTTTTTGAAGTTCAAAGACACGTTTTTGCCTCAAAATCGAAAAACCGTCACATAAATTCTAAAATGTTTAACTGCACAATTATACTTATCGTAAATCATTACCAAGTATGGATACATAACTTGAAAATGAGGTTAAAATCATGATTTATATAGATTTATTAAATTCCTGTATCATCTGAATTTACCTGTCAGAGTTTAACATTTTGCTGCAGTAAGATTACTTTTGTTGTTTCATGAATGCGGTTTCCTAGCCTTAAAGTATACTATACCCCATGTATTTTTTTCACACAGTATAAAATAATGACATTTCTTGCTTGTTGCAGGCGTTCTACTTTGACCGTGACGACGTAGCTCTGCCTGGGTTCTCCAAGTTCTTCCGCAAGTCGTCTGACGAGGAGCGTGAACATGGAGAGAAGCTGATGGCCTTCCAGAACCAGCGAGGAGGTCGCGTCATTCTTCAGGACATCAAGGTTTGTGCATACATGTGTGAAGCGCTTGCCTGTGGAAGGCTTAGCTATACTTAGTCTCTTCTTACTGATGGTTGTGATACAAAGGAACCCCCATTTTTTTTAGGCCAAAAAAAAAATAGGTGTGGTTACGGTAACATAGCCAAAAAAAATAGGGTAGGAAGGTAGGCAATCACTTTTTTTTTTTTAAACTTTTTTTTCTAATGTGTACAAATTAAACCTACTTGACCGGGAAATAAGTGTGCGACTCGGGCGCTTTCGCTTTCATTGCGTTTTCTGCACTCGTTTTTTTGACAAATGTAATAAAAAGTTATAGGGTCGGCCCCTAAAAATAGGGTAGGTCGGGTTACCGTAATCACACTTTTTTTTTTTTTTTTTAGGCCTTAAGACCCCCCGATTTAAGACTCCTTACGAGTATACGGTCTTGCTGAAAAATTGCATTGCGTTCAGTTTTATTCTGTGAGTTCGACAGCTTGACTAAATGTTGCATTTTCGCCTTACGCGACTTGTTTTTTTCTAACAGAAGCCTGACCGCGATGAGTGGGGCAGTGGTCTGGAAGCTATGCAGGCGTCCCTGGCACTGGAGAAGAAAGTCAACCAGGCGCTGCTTGACCTCCACGAGCTGTCCGCTCGACATAACGATGCTCAGGTAAGATTGAGTCTGATTGTGTGACCCCATTAGATAGGATGAAATCAGGTCTTGAAGCGAAAGGCATCATGAAATAGGGGTCAATTTCCTGATGCCATAGGAGAAAACAGGGGTGAATGTTTTCATTCATTTTTTTCAATTTCAATTTCAGCCTAGTGGTCTGTTGGCACCTTAATAGGCAAATTAAATACTAAAATAGCTTTATATTTGCAAGGTGGGTAAGTGGCTGCTCAGGCACAGACATACCTCTGGCACACACGTTACATGATGGAAGGTGTTGCATGTTCGTGTTAGCATATGTGTGTACGTACGTGGTAGAGAGACTGTGTGTTTGTGCAAAACGGAGAGTTTGTGCTTCATGGCATGTAATAAGTAGAGCAAGATCTGAATTCCTGAAATAACTCAATATTTTATGAAAGAGTTGCTTTTCCTTGTGTTTTGCTTTTTCATAGAAACACTGAGCCAAGCTCCACGTGACATTGTAGGCTTGCCTCGGTGTTTCTATGGAAACAAGGGAAAGCAACTCTTCCACAACCCATAAAAACTTGACCGAGTTATTTCCGAATATGGTCTGTTTCCGATCACTGTGTCTGCCACTGTTCACACCACTGTTACCCCGCTTTCAGATGACGGACTTCCTGGAGGGTCACTACCTGCAGGAACAGGTCAAGTCCATCAAGGAGTTCGCCGACCACATCACCAACCTCAAGCGTGTGGGACCCGGCCTGGGCGAGTACGTGTACGACAAGGAGCATTTCGGAGAGTGAGACGCACTCGTTCCGTCACAACGCTGGGGTGTACTTCTATCACACTACCAGCAAGCCACCCCTTTGGCTTCAACATCTCTACGCACACTCGGCATCAAATTCTGTGCAAAACGGCCTGAGGACAATTAAGACCTTGAAATACAGTTTCCTTTTTTGACTCACATGCGAAGCAAAAGTGAGTCTATGTACTCACCCGAGTCGTCCGTCCGTCCGTCCGTCCGTCCGGAAAACTTTAACGTTGGATATTTCTTGGACACTATTCAGTCTATCAGTACCAAATTTGGCAAGATGGTGTATGATGACAAGGCCCCAAAAAACATACATAGCATCTTGACCTTGCTTCAAGGTCAAGGCCGTAGGGGCCATAAATGTTGCCTAGAAAACAGCTATTTTTCACATTTTTCCCATTTTCTCTGAAGTTTTTGAGATTCAATACCTCACCTATATATGATATATAGGGCAAAGTAAGCCCCATCTTTTGATACCAGTTTGGTTTACCTTGCTTCAAGGTCAAGGTCACAGGAGCTCTTCAAAGTTGGATTGTATACATATTTTGAAGTGACCTTGACCCTGAACTATGGAAGATAACTGTTTCAAACTTAAAAATTATGTGGGGCACATGTTATGCTTTCATCATGAGACACATTTGGTCACATATGATCAAGGTCAAGGTCACTTTGACCCTTATGAAATGTGACCAAAATAAGGTAGTGAACCACTAAAAGTGACCATATCTCATGGTAGAAAGAGCCAATAAGCACCATTGTACTTCCTATGTCTTGAATTAACAGCTTTGTGTTGCATGACCTTGGATGACCTTGACCTTGGGTCAAGGTCACATGTATTTTGGTAGGAAAAATGTGTAAAGCATGTGAGTCGTATGGGCTTTGCCCTTCTTGTTTTTCTCTTTTTTTTTTTGGAAGGAAAAGTTGCTTGAGAAAATACTCTGAATCTCATACCAATACTGAATAGAAGTATTCAGTATATTCGTTTAGTTTGCTTACGTCCGGACAAGTCTCATTGTGAACAAAGCTGTCCATCTTGGTGTTAAATCTCACGAGAAAGTTTGTCTTTTTTGTGCGTGTTTTTCACTTCGACTCGAGTTTTTCTACATTTTGGACTTTATTAATAGAATTTGTAACAGTTTTTGATACATTTTTTTATTTTGTTAATTACAATATTAGCATATATCATGATTGTATTTATTGTACAAAATGCCCCCAGGGGTTATGGACTTATACAAACTTGAAACTTACATTTACACAAAGTATTGTTTTTAGAAAAGTGTATGCAAACAAATGATTCCAAAGGAAAAGATGTGATTTTATTGTAAAGGAAAGAATCCAAAGACTTTTTGATTTGATTAGTTATGGATGTGATTTGGATGCCTTGGTCAGCTGAGTTGATACAGTAAAACAAAAGTTAATAATTTAAAAAAAGAACCAACAAAAGTCTGTGTAATTAGCCAACCGTTCAGGTCAAACTAAGGTGTGTGAGGATACCGTCATAATAATTTTGCAATGCATAGTTATCGGAATACTTGTACACTCAGACTGGGAAAATAGGGGTCAGATAAGGGAGATAATTTTATTGGTTCACAATTTGCAAAATGCATTTTGCACAAATAGCCTGCCATAGCATACTGGTTCAACCATGTTACCTGCATACACTATAGCACTTTTGCACATGTTACTCCATGTATCAGAATCATCATTTGACACCAAATTAACCACATGTACAGACACACTCGCACAAAAATTACAAACCTAAAATCATTTCACTACAAGCAACGACACGCATGCATTCCATCGTTGACAGAAATAAACATATCAGCATACAAACAGTATCAATTACAAACAAAGATTAATTATCTTTCTTAGAAAGAAAATATTTGATTTTCAAGGAGTTCACAGGCATGATATTGCAGGAACATGTATTGCAATAAAAAAAAAATCTGATTGACAAATGCAAGGAAAAAACAAGTTTTCTCAGAAAACGGTGTAATACGATGACTTTAAAAGCCCTTCTTTTGTGCGATTGTTTTGCATATATATACTATAGCATTTCGTAGTAATATGCATGTACCAAATCCAGCCATGAGCAATATTGTACAATTACCAGCATAACAGCAAATTTATTTGTTGCCGGAGAACCAAAACAACATCTTGCATGTGAAATTAGGACACGTACTGAGGTCTTATTGGTATAAAGGCAGATACTGAAAATATGCATCCATGCCTAAGTAACGAAGGGAAGTAAGCGAGCTCTATCTGCACTCAACATTTGCAACAAGAGTAAGTACAGTGAGAGTTATGCGGAACCAATCTCCTGGCACCTCGAGAACTGAATAAGAAGAACTTAAATGAAAAAAGCAACTTTCATCCTCTTTTAGAATGCAATTAAATAAGATAAAGGAATTTTCTGCCACCCGCTCAGCTGCTGACTGTCACTAATTGTGAGGCGCTTTGAACTATTTTAGGATTTGCACCATCTAAGTATCGCCATTACTATCATTATTAATCAAACGCAGGGAATTCTACCTTTAACGTCTGTTATGGTGCGTCTTTAAAGTAAAACTACAACGCAGAAAGCCTCTCTCCTTACAGTGGGGACCCCCCCTCTTAAGACTTCGAAAATCGAAGAAAATCTGTTCTGAAAAAGGAAGGAGTCTAAAAATGGAGGTACTGTACTGTAAATAATTTGCAAACTTTATAAAGAGCGAAAAGTCAAGAAGTCTTAAATCGGTGGGTGGCTGGAGGAGGGGTCTTAAAGGTACTAAACTTGTCAAATTCAGGTGCACGGAGCCCCTGGGGCTTTTAGTCATACCTCAGGCAGCTATCCGTTAGAAGAACTACCAAGTTTCATTGACTTGCACCCAAAGAGTCAAGAACTGCAATTTTTTTTACGAATTGATTTCGTACTCGGACCCGGCTGGTCTTGGCCTATTTTTGGATCTAAATTTAGATCAGGTAGATCACCACATCATGCACAAAAAGACACTCACTAGCAAACTATGTCAGACGTCATCATGAGTTTGTGTAACACAAAACGGAGGCCGGAATCCCTCAGTTGAATCGAACTCCGACCAAACACCACGTAATAACTAGGTTAATTTATGCACTCGCTTGAACAAGAAACTGTCGAGCTTCACAGATGTCGTCGTTGGGTAGTTTTGGGTTTGTTTTACTACCATAGGAGGATTTTTGAACTGTAAATGCACTCAGCTGCAACAAAAACGCAAAACGAAGGCTGTGAGCTGCACTGTGCCTTTAACAAAGAGGTGATACACTGATGATTGCCGCTTTTTACTTTTTAAGTCAGGTGTTACAGTATGTTATGTTATTTATTTATTGTTTGTTTGTTTTTATATGTTCCCAAACCCGATGCCACTCACAAAAAACCTTATCAGTAGTTTCACTTCCAAACCATTTTAGGCCTGGAGAAACAAGGACTGATGAAAAAGGAGCAATTTCAGTTAACCACATTTAACTTGCTACCCCTTTAAGCTTTCGCACCTGCTCCCACCCCAGGGCCGAGGTGCACGAGAAAGTTACCAACCGGGTGGGAGTCAGCCGCGGTGTTGGATTGGTTGAAATTGAGGTTCGTTGTGATTTCAACGAACCAGACCCCATGGTTTGTTCTCACCCGTTTGGGTGGCACCCACTTTCGCTTCGTGCACCTCAACCCAGAACCACTACCTTTCTACTTAGCTCCACCATTCCCCGCCCCTTTGCCCGACATGGCGTGCCATACTTTAGCCGACTGACTGTTAAGGTCGTTGCCTAGTACGAAACTTTTCTCCAAGTTGGGGGCGTATTTCATGCTTGGCGGGTGCCTCCCGTACTCCACAGCGATCTCTCGAAGCAGGTAGGAGGAGCCGCCGCAGCACAGACCGATGTACTGCACGCCCAGGTCACGTGCGTCACGTGCAAACTGACGGATGTCACTGCGACTGCTCTGCAGACATGACAGGTCTAGGGGGTAGGCGCCTTTACCTGAAAAGTGTGAAAAAACACACAATAGAATGTACTCCAGAATAAGCCCCGCGGAATCGACCAATTCCGAAAATAACTGTCGGGTCTGTTGCCTATGGGTTGTGAAAGAGTGAATGCCCTTGCTTTTTACTCGGACACACTTTGGAGGGGCTAATCACTAGCGAGGGGTGTGTCGTAAACACGCGCCGGTATCACGAACAAAAACCTCTGCTGAAAAATCCTTCTCATTGTGGTCAATGCGCATGCGCCAATCTTGGACTTACAAAATGCGACCCTTTGACCGAACGAACCATGGGTTAGGGTTAGGATTAGGGTAAGGGTTAGGGTTAGGTTGTTCACGACCTGATTAATCTCCCCATGTTAGCGCATGCGCATTGACCGCAATGAGAAGGATTGTTCAGGCAGAGTTTTCAGTTCGTGACACCGGAACAGGAGCACGTGTGAAGTTATTTGTCGGAGGAAATGCAAGGGTATTCACTCTTTCACAGCCAACGAAAATCGTCTATTGACATCACACACTGAAAGAAGAGCGAACATGTGTTGTCAATGTGACGGTGAACCTCACACGGGGTTACATCCGGACCGTAACGCAAAAAAGGCCTAACGTGTCTACTACAAGAAGCTGCTATCTTTTTCAGTCCCTGATCTGGATCTGGATCTGGATCTGGATGGTTGCGTTGCAGGGCCGATAAGGCATATGCGCAACGGGGGAGAGAGAGAGCACAGGTTTGTGTTCAGACGCGAGGAAGGAGGGCTTATTCTGGAGTATATTCTAGTTTATTCTGACGCTTTGTTCAGTTTTGGGTGAGCGATAGGTTGCTGGCTTTGCAGTCCCGCTCACTTAAGATTGCAGTGCACTAACTAAGCTGCCGGATTTTTTTCAGCCGCTTAGATGGCATTGCAGTAAGCAGTTGCCTTTTTCAGTCCCTGTCCAAGATTGCAATGCAGTATGCTGTTGCCTTTTTTCAGTCCTTGTCGCAGATGGTAGCTGCATAGGGCAATAGGTTGTTGCCTTTATCTGTCGTTGAACAAAATGCACTTTTGAGAAATAACTGACTCGGCTAGAGAACCCAATGAACATGTCAGGGATATGATCAACAACTCTTCATTCGTACAAATATCTCAAATTAGTGTTCAACTGTATCATTCAATTTGGTCAGGTTTGTGATCATTTATGTAAGCACAATGTTAAGTTCATTGCGGAACTGCTTACCGGTTTTAGGATCCGTCAAAGAATGGAATGTCTTCTCTTTCTCCGTGGTTCTGAAAGGCACGGGCAGAGCTGCCAGCGGACCCTGAAATAACATTAATTTTTATTTTGGTATAAATAATGCAATACACGTTTTCAGCTCCTCCATTCACGGTTGTCTCCTCCTCTCTTTTCACCGTCCCACACCCCCACCCTCACCTCCCAAACACACGCACACACACACCTTGCAAACTTTCCTGCACTCTCTGAGCTGAGGCATCATGGTTTCAGGCCCACGGCCACAGTTGATGCCCACCACCTCAACCCCCATCTCCTCCGCCTCCTCCCCCTCCTCCTTCTCATCATCATCATCAGCAGCAGCAGCAGGAGCAGCTCCATCATCATCATCATCATCATCATCATTTTCCTCCACCTCAAACACTTCCTTGACACCCGCCTCAAGACCGCCCTCCACTCTCCGAGCAGATGCATTGGCCACAGTTGATGCCTTTTTTTCCCCCGCCTCCTGCTCCTTCTTCTCCTCCTCCTCCTCCTCCTCCATATCTCACTCACCTTGCAGACTTTCCTGCACTCTCTGAGCAGAGGCATCATGGTCTCAGGCCCACGGCCACAGTTGATGCCCACCACCTCGGCTCCCAGGTCCTCGAGCTCCTTCAGAGCCTGCGGGATGGGGACGCCGTCCGAGGTGTGGTCGAAGAAGTAGCACGCTATCGTGATCACCGCCGGCAGACCTGAACACAACGAGTGGCAAATTGTTTTACTCAAAAATCGAAGCGTTTGTTTAAAGTTGGGCTGTCTGCCATAGATAAATGTTTGTGTGTGTGCGTGTGTGTGTGTGTGTGTGTGTGTGTGTGTGTGTGTGCGTGCGTGCGTGTCAGTGTGTGTGCGTGCGTGTCAGTGTGTGTGTGTGTGCGTGCGTGCGTGCGTGCGTGTCAGTGTGTGTGTGTGTGTGCGTATGTGTATGTGCGTGCGTGCGTGTATATGTGCGTGTGTTTTTCCATCTGTCAAAACTCTGCTGCAATCTCGCTTATTAGGGTGAACAGTTATGATATCGTGTAGCTTTCTTTCTTTATTTGGTGTTTAACGTCGTTTTCAACCACGAAGGTTATATCACGACGAGGGAAAGGGGGGAGATGGGATAGAGCCACTTGTTAATTGTTTCTTGTTCACAAAAGCACTAATAAAAAAATTGCTCCTGGGGCTTGCAACGTAGTACAATTATATATGACCTTACTGGGAGAATGCAAGTTTCCAGTACAAAGGACTTAACATTTCTTACATACTGCTTGACTAAAATCTTTACAAACATTGACTATATTCTATACAAGAAACACTTAACAAGGGTAAAAGGAGAAACAGAATCCGTTAGTCGCCTCTTTCGACATGCTGGGGAGCATCGGGTAAATTCTTCCCTCTAACCCGCGGGGGGAGGGGGGGGGGGGATGATATCGTGTAGGAAAAATACATAATTGATGTGTGTTTGAATTTCACGCACTCTTTTCGTTAGTGTAACACTCAAGAGAGTCCGTGATTAACGACTTGGGACAGCTTGGAACCATCGTCGATTTCAAACAATAATGCTCAGTCCGAGTTTAAACCGTAATGCTCTGTTTCAGTCTGAGTTTAAACCGTAATGCTCTGTTTCAGTCTGAGTTTAAACCGTAATGCTCTGTTTTAGTCCGAGTTTAAACCGTAATGCTCTGTTTCAGTCCGAGTTTGAACCGTATTGCTCTGTTTCAGTCAGAGTTTAAACCGTAATGCTCTGTTTCAGTCTGAGTTTAAACCGTAATGCTCTGTTTCAGTCAGAGTTTGAACCGTATTGCTCTGTTTCAGTCCGAGTTTGAATACTGTTTTGAACCGTAATGCTCTGTTTCAGTCCGAGTTTGAAGACAGTTTTGAACCGTAATGCTCTGTTTCAGTCCGAGTTTAAAGACTGTTTTGAACCGTAATGCTCTGTTTCAGTCCGAGTTTGAAGACTGTTTTGAACGGTAATGCTCTGTTTCAGTCCGAGCTTGAAGACTGTTTTAAACCGTAATGCTCTGTTTCAGTCCGAGTTTGAAGACTGTTTTGAACCGTAATGCTCTGTTTCAGTTCGAGTTTGAAGATTGTTTTGAACCGTAATGCTCTGTTTCAGTCCGAGTTTGAAAGAAGATTTGAATCGTAATGCTCTGTTTCAGTCCGAGTTTGAAGACAGTTTTGAACCGTAATGCTCTGTTTCAGTCCGAGTTTGAAGACTGTTTTAAACCGTAATGCTCTGTTTCAGTCCGAGTTTGAAGACTGTTTTGAACCGTAATGCTTTGTTTCAGTCCGAGTTTGAAGACAGTTTTGCAACTGTAACTTTAGAGGGTTGACACTTTATAAGTGTTTCTGTCATGAAGCTGAGAGGAATCGTGTCAGATCGCCCCATTTGTGGACAGTATTTCCGGTTAACCTCACGTAGACGGGCGCAGTGGCCTAGTGGCTAAGACATCGATCGGCCTCCTTATGGAAAGGTCGTGAGTTCAAATCCCGGCCCCGGCCGCCTGGTTGGTTAAGGGTGGAGATTTTTCCGATCTCCCAGGTCAACTAATGTGCAGACCTGCTAGTGCCTTAACCCCCTTCGGGTGTACACGCAAGCACAAGACCAAGTGCACACGGAAAAGATCCTGTAATCCATGTCAAAGTCCAGTGGTTATAGAAACACGAAAACACGCAGCATGCCATATATGCTTCCCCCGAAAGCGGTGTATGGCTGCCTAAATGGCGGGGTAAAAACGGCGAAACAAACAAACATACCGTTGCTGTATTTCTTGATGGCCTCGAGTGCCAGCTTGGCCTCTCCCAAGTCATTGAAGGTCTCTCCGATGATCAGGTCCGCTCCACCTTGCGCCGCCCACTCGACTTGTTCCTGTTCACACACACACACACACACACACACACACACACACACACACACACACACACACACACACACACACACACACACACACACACACACACACACACACACACACACACACACACACACACACACACACACACACACACACACACACACACACACACACACACACACACACACACACACACACACACACACACACACACACACACACACACACACACACACACACACACACACACACACACACACACACACACACACACACACACACACACACACACACACACACACACACACACACACACACACATAGGTGGTTTTACAGTCATTTGGGGTCGGCTGTGTATCAAAATGCCATCTTGCTCAAAACACAGGCATTTGGGGTCTCTTTTGTTTTAAGTGTTAGAAAGTTTCTTAAAACTTCAATGAGCGTTAAATGCCATTTTAAAGTGTGAAAACTCATTTCAGGAGGTTATTACATAAAATGCAACCTCCAGCGTGATTTTTAGAAAAACAGACATTTGGGGACGATGTTTGCTGTACAGCAGTGAAATGGGGACGTATGTGTACAAAAAGTGCAGAGCTAGAATTATGTTATCGGTGCTATGAATGTTTTAGGTGTTAGAAAGTTTGTTAAAACTTCAATGAGCGTTAAATGCCATTCTAAAGTGTCAAAACTCATTTCAGGAGGTTATTACATAAAATGCAACCTCCAGCGTGATCTTTTAGAAACAAACAGGTATTTGGGGACGATGTTTGCTGACAAGCAGTGAAATGGGGACGTCCAAAAGTGCAGAGCTCCCGCAGAGCTATATGAATGGTTTCATCACATACATGGCGCTAGGCGACATATGTTGTGAAAAATTTTACAAATCACGTTTTTGCGCCCGATATTTTCTTGTCATCTCCAAAGTCAAGGGACAAACACGAAATTCCTTGACTTTTGGGGTAGCGCGACTCTGTTAATTTTAAGAATTAAAAAAAAAAAAAATTCATTACTAGGATGTCCCATCGTTGGGAAATTCCGGTCGCTTCCTCCGAGTGGAAAGCTAGCAGTGACAGAGTCGCACTACCCCAAGTCAAGGGATCTATTAGTCCTGTTTCGCCGTTATCCCAATTCGCCCCCATCCCATTTTGGCGACATTTCTCAGGCCAAGTGTCATTTTACCACCATATCATGTACCATTAGCTCCACATCCCATTTTGGCGCAATCCCGTTTCGCCGTTAGCCCATTTCGCCCCCATCCCATTTTTGCGACATTTTACAGGCCAAGTGTCATTTTACCACCATGTCATGTACCATTAGCTCCACGTCCCATTTTGGCGCAATCCCGTTTGGCCGTTATCCCATTTTGCCCCCATCCCATTTTTGCGACATTTCATAGGCCATGTGTCATTTTACATGCCATTCTAAAGTGTCAAAACTCATTTCAGGAGGTTATTACATAAAATGCAACCTCCAGCGTGATTTTTTTAGAAACAAACAGGTATTTGGGGACGATGTTTGCTGTACAGCAGTGAAATGGGGACGTCCAAAAGTGCAGAGCTCCCGCAGAGCTATATGAATGGTTTCATCACATACATGGCGCTAGGCGACATATGTTGTGAAAAATTTTACAAATCACGTTTTTGCGCCCGATATTTTCTTGTCATCTCCAAAGTCAAGGGACAAACACGAAATTCCTTGACTTTTGGGGTAGCGCGACTCTGTTAATTTTAAGAATTGAAAAAAAAAAAAAATTCATTACTAGGATGTCCCATCGTTGGGAAATTCCGGTCGCTTCCTCCGAGTGGAAAGCTAGCAGTGACAGAGTCGCACTACCCCAAGTCAAGGGATCTATTAGTCCTGTTTCGCCGTTATCCCAATTCTTCTCATCCCATTTTGGCGACATTTCTCAGGCCAAGTGTCATTTTACCACCATATCATGTACCATTAGCTCCACATCCCATTTTGGCGCAATCCCGTTTCGCCGTTAGCCCATTTCGCCCCCATCCCATTTTTGCGACATTTTACAGGCCAAGTGTCATTTTACCACCATGTCATGTACCATTAGCTCCACGTCCCATTTTGGCGCAATCCCGTTTGGCCGTTATCCCATTTTGCCCCATCCCATTTTTGCGACATTTCATAGGCCATGTGTCATTTTACCACCGTGTCAAACCACTAGCGCCACATTCCATTTTGTCGCCATGCCGTTTTGCCGTCATCCCATTTTGCCGCCATCTCTATTTCGCGACATTTTGGATTGTGGCAAATATGGAATTTGGCGTAAACGGAATGTCTTCCTAGTTGAATAACGCAGTATAGTAGTATAGTGAGGCTTGGCAAGAAGAATAAATAAAAAATGTGATGGCGGCCAAATGGGATGGTGTCAAAATGGGATGACGCGCTATTGTTATGACACGGTAGTAAAATGACGCTTGGCTTGTGAAATGTCGCGAAAATGGGATGGGGGATAAATGGAATACGGTGAAACGGCATGGCGGCCAAATGGGATATGGTGTCAAAATGGGATGTTGCGCTTTTGTTATGACATGTTAGTAAAATGCCCTGTCACGTAGTCTCAATCCAAATTGGAAATCCATAGCATCATCATTATAATCATCCTCATCTCATTAATCATTCAAAATTATAAATTTTATAAAATGACGCTTGGCTTGTGAAATGTCGCGAAAATGGGATGGGGCAAAAAATGGGACGGCGGCAAAAATGGGATTGCACCAAAATGGGATGTGGATCAGCCACTAGATTGCCAATTTTAAAGTCTTAGGTATGACCCGGTGTGACGTTTTTATCTTTCGCCGTGTTGATATTTCGATTTTCGGCCTCGTTGATCTAGTATAAACTCTACACTGAACAAAAAAAACACCCTTCGATAGTACTGATGAGCGACCTTGTGTACCTTACATTCATGGGGCCAAATTTGTCCAACCAATTATTTTATTTAACTTAGAAATTTGATTCATCCTAAAATGTTTCCCTTCTTACTCAAGGGACGTAACCACTCGGTACACGTTTTCGAAGAATTCGATTTTGGGAGTGAAATCTATTTAATTTCACAACCAATTTTCTTCACATACAAGAAGCTGACATGCTTTTCGTCCATAAATAATTTCCCTTCTTAATTTTACCAGGAAACAACATTTCAGTCTCGAGTAAATATCGAGGGGGAAATATGTACACAGGCGAAAGATGAAATCGTGACACCGGCCGAGGTTCGAACCCACGACCTCCCGATCACGGGGCGGACGCCTTACCACTAGGCTAACCGTGCCGGTTTACCCTTGAGTGACAGACGGACAGACAAAAGAATATACAGACAAACCGTAATTAACACAAACACACACACTCAGCAGAGCAAAGCGGTATTACACACACACACTCTGCAGAGAGAGAGAGAAGGGGAGAGACAGAGAGAGAAAGAGAGAGAGAGAGAGAGAGAGAGAGAGAGAGACAGAGAGAGAGAGACAGACAAACAAACAAACAGACACACAGACAGACACCAAAGGTTGAGAATAGAGAGAAAACAAGAAAAATGTGAAGCAAGAGCAGAAAGAGCGACAGAGACAGATAGACAGATCGAGACAACAAAGGAGAGGTTAAGGACACCCCCTTACCCTTGAGTGACAGACAAAAGATTATACAGACAGACCGTAATTAACACAAACACACATACACACACACACACTCAGCAGAGCAAAGCGGTATAACACACAAACTCAGCAAAGCAAGGCAGTATTACACACACACACACACACACTCTGCAGAGCAACTAAGTCGGTGACACACACACTCAGCAGAGCAAGGCAGTATTACACAAACACTCAGCAGAACCACACACACACTTTAGAGCAAGGCAGTAAAACACACACACTCTGCAGGAGGTTATTACATAAAATGCAACCTCCAGCGTGATTTTTAGAAAAACAGGTATTTGGGGACGATGTTTGCTGTACGGCAGTGAAATGGGGACGTATGTGGCCACAAAGTGCAGAGCTACAATTACGTCATCGGTGCTATGATTGTTTTAGGTGTTAGAAAGTTTCTTAAAACTTCAATGAGCGGTAAATGCCATTATAAAGTGTGAAAACTCGTTTCAGGAGGTTATTACATAAAATGCAACCTCCAGCGTGATTTTTAGAAACAAACAGGTATTTGGGGACGATGTTTGCTGTACAGCAGTGAAATGGGGACGTTCAAACCGTAGAGCAGCTCTGCACATTCACGGCATCGGTGCTATGAATACATGGCGCTAGGCGACATAAGAGTATCTCCAGTCCAGTCAGTAGCATTCACGGCCCTGACATCGGATGGTTTGAGTCTGATTTATGAGAATGAGAATGAGGGAGAGAGAACTGTATTGAATTGACTTTGTGTATGGGGAGACAGCAAATACAGGCAGACAGACCATAGGGCATTCAGACAAATGGCAGCAATGCAAACAAAGGAATAGGATTAAAACCACACAATTTTATGTACACGTTTTACATTGCATTACAAATAAATGTATACAAAAATCATTTCGCATATGCTTACACAAAACGCAACACAAATTTCCAGAAGTGATCTTCAAATGAAACATTACTTCGTAGCCATTCCCTGACATGCATAAGTTTTTTTCTTTAACTTTGTCATGCAAACATAATAAAAAGAAAATCACCCTGTACAAGCTACTGTATTCAGGTAAGGTGGGGTTTTTTACAAAGGAAATGAGAACAAGGTTTTTAATTAAATAATATGCATTGCATTTTAAAATAAAATAAATAATTCTTATCACAACTGCACAAAGCACACACCATATTCGAGAATAAACACTATAAAGACAAATGAACTTAACCATTTCTTAATATAATTGTTTGCCCAAATGTGAAAACCTTTTTCATGATAATTAATGTATATATTCAAACCAAAATCTCTGTTTTGCACTTCGAGTGTTCTCAAACTTTGCGTATTTTCAGAAGAAAAGAGTGTATTCCACGTTTCATTTGAACATCCATGATTCAAACCGTTAAATATACTGGATCGGTTTCGAGATGCACTTGTGAAGCAAAGTAGTCTAAGAACTTTTGTCATCATATTTTTTGCTACAAACCGTAATTTTAGACAAAATACGGCGACATCTTCTGGGTTCCCAGGTCTGTTAATATTGTAATAATAAACAAGTCGCGTAAGGCGAAAATACAACATTTAGTCAAGTAGCTGTCGAACTCACAGAATGAAACGGAACGCAATGCAATTTTTCAGCAAGACCGTATACTCGTAGCATCGTCAGTCCACCGCTCATGGCAAAGGCAGTGAAATTGACAAGAAGAGCGGGGTAGTAGTTGCGCTGAGAAGGATAGCACGCTTTTCTGTACCTTTCTTCGTTTTAACTTTCTGAGCGTGTTTTTAATCCAAACATATCATATCTATATGTTTTTGGAATCAGGAACCGACAAGGAATAAGATGAAAGTGTTTTGAAATTGATTTTGAAAATTTAATTTTGATAATAATTTTTATATTTTTAATTTTCAGAGCTTGTTTTTAGTCCAAATATAACATTTATATGTTTTTGGAATCAGAAAATGATGGAAAATAAGATGAACGTAAAATTGAATCGTTTTATAAAAAAAAGTTTTTTTTACAATTTTCAGAGTTTTAATGACCAAACTCATTCATTCATTTTTATGCCACCAAGCTGAAATGCAATACCGAAGTCCGGGCTTCGCCGAAGATTACCTGACCAAAATTTCAACCAATTTGGTTGAAAAATAAGAGCGTGACAGTGCCGCCTCAATGTTCACGCAAAGCCGGATATGACGTCATCAAAGACATTTATAAAAAAAAAAGGAAAAAAAAAACATTCGGGGATATCAATCCCAGGAACTCTCATGTAATATTTCATAGAGATCGGTCCAGTAGTTTGGTCTGAATCGCTCTACACACACGTACGCACGCACACACACACACACACATACACAACGACCCTCGTTTCGATTCCCCCTCTATGTTAAACATTTAGTCAAAACTTGACTAAATGCAAAAACAAGTCGCGTAAGGCGAAAATACAACATTTAGTCAAGCTGTCAAACTCACAGAATTAAACTGAACGCACTGCAATTTTTCAGCAAGACCGTATACTCGTAGCATCGTCAGTCCACCGCTTGTGAGCGTGTTTTTAATCCAAACATATCATATCTATATGTTTTTGGAATCAGGAACCGACAAGGAATAAGATGAAAGTGTTTTAAAATTGATTTGGACAATTTAATTTTGATAATAATTTGTATATATTTAATTTTCAGAGCTTGTTTTTAATCCGAATATAACATATTTATATGTTTTTGGAATCAGCAAATGATGGAGAATAAGATAAACGTAAATTTGGATCGTTTTATAAATTTGTATTTTTTTTTTTACAATTTTCAGATTTTTAATGACCAAAGTCATTAATTAATTTTTAAGCCACCAAGCTGAAATGCAATACCGAAGTCCGGGCTTCGTCGAAGATTACTTGACCAAAATTTCAACCAATTTGGTTGAAAAATGAGGGCGTGACAGTGCCGCCTCAACTTTCACGAAAAGCGGATATGACGTCATCAAAGACATTTATCAAAAAAATGAAAAAAACGTTCGGGGATTTCATACCCAGGAACTCTCATGTCAAATTTCATAAAGATCGGTCCAGTAGTTTAGTCTAAATCGCTCTACACACACACACAGACACACAGACACACACATACACCACGACCCTCGTTTCGATTCCCCCTCGATGTTAAAATATTTAGTCAAAACTTGACTAAATATAAAAAGAGAAACAGCCTAACGGTTTTAAGATGTGTTTCTGCAATTGTTTTTACATGTGCAATTATCCAGAGAGAGTGCATGACTACAGCGAATAAAACTTTTGTGAGCGCTCTAGCGTCGTTAGTTTGTCAAAACAGGAGGTGGTCCATATTAGGAGCCGGTCCATAATAGGAGCTCTTCCCCTACACTAAGCGTCATAACAAAAAACTATACATATGCGTTTGATGGCACATCTTTCTGATGAGGCTGTTGATTGTAAAATCAAGTCATATAAAAATGACTGAAACAGCCATTGATTCCCCTACCTTGTTCAGATTGAGTTTACATGACGTAGTGTCTCTACAGTGGAACCTACAACACAGACACACACCCCCCCCTCCCCATACAATTTCGCAAAATCAATTTTCCCGCGATACAAATCGACAACAAATCGAAACATGTTTAGCATGTCATTATATAGACAGGACAATCATATCTCCATCCAAAACAGTCAGTTTTGTTCACATATCGTGTCTAACATGGACTCTAGAGCATGCTGAATCCTCTCAGAGTGCATAACAGGCAGTTTGTGAAGCCGTTTTAGCGGGCAATGAGACCAAAAATTGTACGTTTGAGTAACTCGTTTACGCATTGTCTTTAATCTTTCAGTGATTTGTGCTAACACATGTCGTAAACATACACACGGAATCTCAAATCATTCAAGATGTTAGGTCTGCTGTTATGTGACATACAAATTAAGATATACCCAGTCAGAACAGAACAGCATTTTAAAATCAGCATGCGTTTGGAAAAATGAAAGCTCCATTTACCCATAAACTTAATACAGTTTTAACAAGAGCTGTTCACAGCGCACTTGTTCAAACGCACACACAAATTCTTCGAAATTTCTTTTTTAAGAGCCATTGATCAGTTAAGCGTTTCAGTAGTGAGTTTTGCTAGGCGTACGCCGACATTTGCGCTCAGCGCGCGTTCTGAATGAGTCAACTTCTCAAAAACTACTTTCGCGTTCAAATCCTCATACCACCCTTGTCTGATTAAATGTGTACATGAAATGTGAGTATGTGGCGCATGTTGTTGTACTTGAAGATGTCAACAAATTAAATTGTTTCGATGGGTCAGCAAAAAACTACTGTCAATTTCAGAACTTTTCTGACATGAAAAAAAATAGCAGACCTAATGTCTCAAATCACTTGAAATTCCGTACGTACATTTGGGAAAGTTTTCTGACGATTTAGACCTGAAAACGGGACTGAACTCATGCAATAATTTTTTTCAAAACTGCTCCGAAACTATGCCAAAATCAAGTAATTAAATGACATGTTGTTACTGTACGATAACTAAGTCTTTCCGATTTATTGTCATACTAACTTGTTTAATCACACTCTGAAAATATCACACGCAAAATATTAGCGAAATTATTTTGTTTTTGTTTTTTGTGTTCTGTAAATGTGACATGTTTTAGGCTTTTATATACTACATTATAACCGAGATGATGTTTTTAGACCCACAGATTTAGGTCAAAAATATGATATGTTTTTCGTTTCCTGAAAGGAGCTAATGTACTTATTCTGCCATCATGCTAACCTTTGTTTTGTAATTACTATGATTGCTTAAAATAAGCATTATGCTTGAGTATGTAATCATCCATGCATTGTTCTTGTCATGATTAAAATTGAATAAAGTTTTGTTTAAACCAAAAATATGATAGTTTTTTCTGAGATGGTGCAGACAACGTTAACCCTCATATAAATTAAATGTATTCCATGGTGGAATCCTGCTTGCACAATCTAATCTATTCAATCTAACCTAATCATAGGCACAATCAATAGAATCAAAATCACTCACCTTTATTGTCTTGCCTTTCTGCTATTCCTCCCAGAAACAAGTCTCACAACCTCGAATTATCTCGCGGACAATTGCTAATTTGCGAAACGAACTAACTTTATGTAGGGCACGACCTCTCAAAGGGGTGAGAACCGTGTCAGTGTATTAACCAATCATATGAACACATTGCCTGGCGCGTGCGCTCTCAAAATCCACTGACCAATAGCCGATAAGAACGACATCACTGCAGGACCGGCAAGTCATGCAATCCAATTGGGCGGTGTTTATGATGCTCCCCGTGTCGACCACTGTAGCGTCGTCAAATGTCCAGTGTCAATTGTATTGGATGATTCTCAACTCGTGGTCAAAACAACGTTTATGCTTGCGGCCATTGTCACCTAGTCCTATAGGCAAGACCATGAATTAAATCTTGGCGAACAATGTTTAATATCTTTATTGTACAAAATAAAACAAACTAACAAAAACCGATTTTATCTCACAGAATATTATCATGCTGTTCTCGCAACAACAACAACAACAACAACAACAACAACAACAACAACAACAACAACAACAACAACAACAACAACAACAACAACAACAACACTTCAGGGAGTTATTCCATGAAAAATGCATGGATGTATAATTTCTATTCGATTTTGTTTTCGCTGTGTACAAAAGGAAACAAACAAACTAACAATAACCGATTTTATCTTACAGAATATGATCATGCTGTTCTGGCAACAATAACAAAAACACTTAACAGAGTTATTCCATAAAATCGCAGGGATGTATTATATATTTTCTATTCGGAAAAAAAACCCACCCGAATGTTATGCATAAAGTATTCCCATACACTTTTTAGGATTGGACATGAAACGATTACCGAACGTGCTTTTCCTCAGGCCCGTACAGACACTTCGGCATGCTTGAATTCTTTAACATTCAACAAGGCTTGAGTCGGTTTCGCGTAATCCCTTTGCCTGATCAGTCAAATTATACAAGTCATAAAAATGTTCCCGACATATATCAAACCATACGTGCAGTAGTATCGTCTGTTTCTCCCGCGGGCTTAAAGCTTAATTATGATCAAACTCTGTTTGACATGAAAGCACAGCTGTTTAATATTTCCCCCCCCCCCCCACACTCACACACGTGCGCACGAGCAAACATAAGACTTTCATAAGTAATGTGATTAATCAACATGAAATAAACTTTTTTTTGTGGCTTCTAGCGTGAAAATGCGCGTGGGTGGCACGAGCATGTTCATAATAATAAACATCTCTCTAGGGGTCCTTAAACGTCCTCACAGGAAATGTTCCTTTTTCACAGACATATATCCCATTTCGTGACACCTACCACTACTCCGCCCCCCCCCCCCCTCCCCCCCCCCCCTCCCGCTTCTTCCCTTTTCCGCCTTGTATTAGACAAGACAAAAGTATTTATGTCCTACAGGCATATGTTTTAGGCTTCGAAAGGACAGGACTGGGGTTTCATGATATCTAACACACACAAAAAAAGGAGGAAAAGAAGGAACAGAAAAAGGCAAGACCGAGCAAGCCAGACTCTGATGACTGGGGCCCGGGACCCACTCTCGCGGTTGCATTAAAAGGTATACGTTAAAATACTTGAATAGGAGTAGTTGTAATAATCTCTTCGTACGTGTTGTCTTCCTAAGGGAAGGACCATTAAAAGACTATCTTTAATTCATATATCATTTAAAAAAAAAAAGATGCTAAAACTCAGGACCACCTTCTGTTAAAAAGTTTCAAAGGGAAATGTTGTGCGAAAAATAGAGAAAGTGTGCAAACATGTAATACTCGTCTTCTATAGGGATACAGGGCCGGGATATAAAGATCAAACACACACATTATTTTATACTTGCACGCATGTATCCTGTGATATACGGCATCTGTTCATGATAAAGAGGATAACATGGTATAGTTAAAAGATCTATCTGCATTGTCCGTCGGCCTCCCCCCCCCCCCCTCCATCTCCACCTACCATAATAGTCGCAGTGAGAGAGAGAGAGAGAGAGAGAGAGAGAGAGAGAGAGAGAGAGAGAGAGAGAGAGAGAGAGAGAGAGAGAGAGAGAGAGAGAGAGAGAGAGAGAGATATATAATGCACGCTTCACAAGAACAAGCTTGCATTTTTTGTCACTCAAAATACTTAATAGGGAAAAAGTACGATACCTGTTTTTAAATACCCCCACTTACTCATATTTTAATTCTTCTCACTTCTCTGCGCTGCCTTTCCTCCTTTACCAGCTCTCCTCGCCTATTTTTATTCGTTTTTACACCGTTGCCTGCCTGTTTCCCCGTTTTCCTGCCTGTCTGTCCGTCTGCCTGCTTGCCTTCCTGCCTGTGTGCCTTTGTGCGTGCCTGTTTCCCTGTCTGCCTGTTTCCCTGTCTGCCTGTTTCCCTGTCTGCCTGTTTCCCTGTCTGTCTGTCTGTCTGGCAGGCTGGCTGGCTGGCTGGCTGGCTGTTTGTTTGTTTGTCCGCCAGAACTCAGAACGAACAGATATGTGTTTAGCTTAAAAACTAAAGCTACCAAACGTGCACTACTTGGACAACAATTCTCTTTTAAGAACCAGCAAGCTTCCTTTTCCGCTGAAACCAAAAAAGGATATGACGGAAAAACTCAAAAATAAACTTGTGGGGAGGACGTTAATCCCCAAAGTCAGTCAGTCAGTCACTAAAGGCAAAAGCGAGGTAACGCACAACTGGATCCGATCAGTAAATATTTCCCGTCAATTTCAGAGAACCCTTTGCTTAAAGTTCCAAAGATTTTTTTGTTTAGGAGCTTTCTATTCTCTTCGATCATGAACAAGGAAATAGCTGAATGAGTATGACGCATTCTCTAAAGCTGTTCTGGGGTAAGAACGGATGTGATTACACACCCATCGCTCGCTTGAGTAATTCTTCAATCACGCAAGAAGCTTTTGTGGTGTTATGTTTTCTTGAAATAGTGACACGTTACCTGGCACACTTAAGCTAGGTTTCATGCCCCCCCCCCTCCCTACCCATTGGCGGGAATACAGACCACTTGAACAAATTTGAGTGTGTGGAGTTACGCCATGGAGTCATACTCGCCGGAGGAAAAAGGGTGAGTTCTTTGCTTTGTGGCGCCAATAACAAGTCTTTGGTGACGAATTGAGTCGTCTGTCAGAAAAACGTAACAAGGGGGGAAGGTCTCTTATTCATATTTGCTTTGGCTACCATGAATGTCTTGTTGTATGCCTTTTTTCTTCCAAGTATATACAACTATTGCAACGACAATAAAGAGCTAACAGGCAAGTGATATTTAATTTAAAAATGGAATACGCTTTAATTTAAAACAAAAGCACAACGAACAAGATGTTTTAATTTATTTCGCTCCAAGTCAAAATTTAAGCAAAACATCTAAATAGTTTTTAATGCGCATTAGTCCGCTGCCGCACGGAGGAATGTAGGATTACCAAAACCGGCAAAACCAAAACTGGGCAAAACTTGATTTAAAAGAACGCCCCCCCCCCCCCCCCCCCCTTGTTGAATTTGCACTGCTAGATGCGTTGGCGGCATCCCATCCTGCCTCTCCCATCTTGCTGTATCCCAGTCTGCTTTACCCAATTTGCCGCATCCCAGTGTGTGTTAGTGCGTGTGGGGCAGAGAGAGAGAGGGAGAGAGAGAGAGAGAGAGAGAGGGAGAGAGAGAGAGAGAGAGAGAGAGAGAGAGAGAGAGAGAGAGAGAGAGAGAGAGATTTCAACAAAATCAAGGAAAAGAAAAGCCTAACAAAGAATTTCAAGTGGCAGCCCAAATTTTCGACCTGTTGCTTAAAAGATAAACTCCATGTCCTTACTTTATTTTGGCAGTTCAAAACTGTCAAAAACATGATTTCTCATGTTGGTCATGCTCGCAATAGTTATCTCTAATCGATGCTTCATAATATTATGCACGTTTTAGTTCTGCAGTTGCTCATACATCTTTTCATAGACATCTGAAGACGTGTGCTGCCCACATACAGATCAGCATAAATCCATTTACTACTTAGATTGTTTATTTATGTGTCTATATGTTATTTGCTTGTCTGTCTGTCTTGTGCGTACTCCTTCTCAAACATAAACAAACTCGGACATATTCAAACATAGTCTACATATGATCCAGAGACAGCCAGCATGCCTCTTCCTTGTTCTCCGACAAAAGAAAGCTTCCTTGTGGCCCATTGTGTGTTTTCGCCGGTAGGTGTCAATTGGCAGGCCAGGCACTTAATCACGCTTGACTCCCCTCCGCTCAAGCGGCAATCGTTTAGCAAGCCCCGGTGTCTGCTTCAAGAAAGCCCTTCACACCCAGATTAAGTGAGGGAACATCGAATAGTGACATTTTTCGATGTGATTTTCGATTTCATAAACAACAATTTTGAAAAAAATATATAAAAGAGATAAATATTTTGCAAATACCGTATCTGAGTGGTCTAAATCAGGTTTCTTGTCAAACGTAAAATGCAGTAGAGAAAAAAACAACAACATTGTATTAGAATGTACGACTAAATCAATTTGGGTCTACTTGTAGAAACAGTGTTAATAAATGTTCAACAAATGCTGAAAGAAGCAACAGGCAGCACCCTTGAAATGCTTGGCATGTATATTACATGTTGAATGTATATATTGGTTAAGAACAAAAGTTACGTTTGATTTAGACCCCTACCTCAATAGTTCTTTGAATGTTCGCCTTCTTTTATATTTACGGTACCGAGAAGCCTTTAACGGATGTATACATGTATAACTAATTCAATATGTTTTTCGAAGCATCCTATTATAAACTCTTACGTTAAATGTCTGACCTTTTTTGTTTCTGTTTGTATTTGTTTCTGTTGGGTTTCAAACAACATTCTGTGAGATCACCTTTAAGGTCATCGCCGTAACAAGAACACTGTTCTTCCTTTTATAGTCCATACAATATTTGCTGGCGTACACCCGTCAATTTTACGTTTATCAGTTCATGAAATATTTGCCGGCTTTTACCCATCTATGTTATCTTTCCCCGGTCAAGGCAATATATTGAAATGATTGTTGAAACTTCAGAGAACCCTTTGCTTAAAGTTCCAAAGATTTTTTTGTTTAGGAGCTTTCTATTCTCTTCGATCATGAACAAGGAAATAGCCGAATGAGTATGACGCATTCTCTAAAGCTGTCCTGGATTAAGAACGGATGTGATCACACACTTATCGCTCGCTTGAGTAATTCTTCAATCACGCAAGAAGCTTTTGTGGTGTTATGTTTTCTTGAAATAGTGACACGTTACCTGGCACACTTAAGCAGGTTTCATGCCCCCCCCCCCCCCTCCCTACCCATTGGGAATACAGACCACTTGAACAAATTTGAGTGTGTGGAGTTACGCCATGGAGTCATACTCGCCGGAGGAAAAAGGGTGAGTTCTTTGCTTTGTGGCGCCAATAACAAGTCTTTGGTGACGAATTGAGTCGTCTGTCAGAAAAACGTAACAAGGGAGGAAGGTCTCTTATTCATATTTGATTTGGCTTTTTGATTTTTTTAACGAAACTAAAATAGAATTAAAATCCATGCTTCCAAAACGCATTTTTACTTACAAAACTAAACAGCACACACAAGAACGACCCCATGAAATACATCAAATGGGGCTTTTTTCCTAAACTCCCTCCAGCCCTATTACGCATTCTAAGAAGGGCCCGAACCAAAGGCCTCAATTGTTCCGTTTTCAAAAGAAACTGCGAGTGTGGCAGCGAAATTACCATAGAGCACACCTTCGTAAAATGTACTTCAAACTTAACCCGCTTTGCAACCCTGTATGATTATATGGACAAATATAACCTTATGCCAATTCAATTCTTTAACCCGGACGATAAACACGGCCTCGACCATGACCCCTAGATTCATTCAGCACAACTGGGTCCGACCAGTAAAGCCGTCGCTGCCTGTGTGACAACCACCATAAAAATCTACCACAGCGGGAAACTTTCAAGTTAAGTATGTTAAACCATCGCCCGCATTCAACTTTACAATCAAAGGATGTCTGTTGAGATAATCGAATGGATCAAAACTTTGAAGCCTGCGCGCATATTCTAAGCCGACTAACACATAACAGTCAAGGACATCATAAAATAGTTCTCGGTGAAAACTTGACCGAGGGCCATTTTACGACGTCCTTGACTAGATAGTGTTTATGATCAAACCAAGCACAACTCGAGTTTGTGAAGTATACTCAAAGAGTCATATGCGCTGTTTCTTGGGCAAGGTAAAGAACACCGAAAGTACTCCAATGCCGTTCTCGAGCTACGCTGACTTTTACAAAGGGAACAGCTGACGCGGCTTACGTAATCCGGTTTCCTGGTCATTTGTGTGAAAAATCTGTCCGACAAAGAAAACTGCCCAACGAATAGAGATAACTCGGTCGAAAAAAATACTACCAACATATTATCCACCACCCCCCCCCCCCCACATCCCCCGAAGAAAGACCACGGGATTCAATACATGATAATAGTTATTAAACACAAAGCAGTTGTAGCTAGATTCAACTGGATGCTCCCCAAAAGACCTCAACCCCCCAAACTGGATACGCTAATGCCGTTCGCCACGGCCGTTACGACAAAGGTAAACACCCCCCTCACCCCTGGTGAAAAGCTCAGTCAAAACAAACCATAAGAAGGCGGACAATGGCACTCACCGCACTGCACAGAGTCCACTAAACAATTAAGGGAAGAGACAAGCCATTTAACCAAGAAGAATTTGTCGCCTCAGTGGCCAATCAAATTTACAGTAAAGTAATGAAAAAGATCGAAACCGACCTGGAACAAAAACAGCGAGACATTAAACCTTCACAGGAAAGGGAACTGGCAGCAGAAGTCTTCAAAAAAGTCGATAGTCACAGAGACTCTGTGTTCATAACAACCCAAAAAAACAGAAGAAAAAGACCTGAGAGGCTACCTAGAGCTCTGCCTCACCTCTATGGTGACTGCTAGGCAGAAGCAGAGCCCCGAGGCTCTCATCAACTTATTAACGGATACCTACTGTTTTGTGACAAAAAATAAAGTGTCCGTCCCTAAACCAGACACCTACCTCATGGCCCTCAGCGCTCTCGCGGGGAGCAGAGATCTGTCGTCTGAGGAAATTCTCACAATTAAAAAATCACTGTAAGTCCCTTGTAATTTTGGACTCCCTAAAGTGGGAGCAAACTAAAATAAAGCCAGCATAAACACATGATCGTCATTTGTCAACGGTTTTAACTTAAACAAAGGGGACACACAGCTCGCAGGGAGCGAAGGGCATTGCCCCACCTCGCGGGCGTGGTTTTTTTTTTTTTTTTTTGTTTTTTGTTCCTCTCCTCCTGATGGTTTTAAACTCCTGTTTCCGGATTACACGATAAACTTAAAAACATGATTATATAAACGAGAGGATAGCTGTTTTCTCTCTCAGTTAATACTGCTAATGTGCCGTCGCCTCCCCTGCGACTATTGTAGTGGCGGGGAGGTCGACTGACAATGCAGATAGATCTCTTAACCCTATCTTTTTATCCTATTTATAATGAGTAAATGCCGTATAGCAACTCATGCGTGCGTAAATAAAATGATGTGTCCAAATGTTACTACCCTATAGAAGATCAGTATTACGTGTTTGCGCATGTTCTTTATATTTTTCTCACAATGTTGTCACTTTTAAACCTTTTAACAGGTGGTCCTGAGTTTTATCTTTTTTTTTAACGAAACTAAAATTGAATTAAAATCCACGTTTTTAATGGTCCTTCCCCTAGGAAGTCAACGCATATCAAAGAAAAATTATTAATATTCCTCTTACAAGGATCTTAATGTATATTTCTTATTGCCCCACCCCCTCCCTTATTCACGGAGAGCGGGGCCGGGGTCCTATCACGGTCGGGATTGCTTGGTCTTGCCCTTTTCTTTCCCTCCTTTTTATTTTTAATTAGCGTATCATCAACTCATGTCCCTAAAAGGAAAATTTCCTGTGAGGACGTTAAGGACCCCTAGATTCAGCTAGATTCAAGGCAATCACAAGATAGGAAAGCTTTCGAGTCATCGACAATCATTCGGGGGTGTGTTTTGGAACAAATGTTGGAGAAAAGGCTTCTTTTACAGACACTATCTAGTCTTATGTTTCTTATTTATTTGACCCTCTTAGGATTATGGAGTTTTATGCACTGCCTTTTATTGTTAACTAAACGTTTGTATTTGAAATAGCCCATTGCAGTTAAATCGCTTGTCCAGTATTTAATTTAATTCTCTATTTTTGTATGAACTCAAATGTTTAGTGTTCTTAGTATGTCTTGCTAAGCTAAGTTCTATTTAATCATAGTATGTTTGCGCGTGCTTATACTTTGTGATTTTGTAAAGCGCAGAGTGCTTTTAGTTATGCGCTATAGAAATCTCCTTAATAAATAAATAAATAAATAAACATTCAAAACTGTGTAAAATGGTCGAACTGAAGTTTTTGCACAACAACTATGACCATAAAAATTATTTCCCAAACTTAAAGTACTGGACAAATTAACCCCTTCGTTGTAAAGTTACACACGCGCAATGTCGAGACAAATTCATCAAAGACATGAACGCAATCATCCATGGAAAACGCGCTAATCATGCCAGTAAGGGCTGTTTTCAAGTCACTGAATGTCTAATGTTGATTGAGGTACACCATGTATGGTAACACTTATCTCCCAATACCCCCTCGGACAGTTCTAGAACCCCATGCAATGCTTAAAAGATAAACTCCATGTCCTTACTTAATTTTGGCAGTTCAAAACTGTCAAAAACATGATTTCTCATGTTGGTCATGCTCGCAATAGTTATCTCTAATCGATGCTTCATAATATTATGCACGTTTTAGTTCTGCAGTTGCTCATACATCTTTTCATAGACATCTGAAGACGTGTGCTGCCCACATACAGATCAGCATAAATCCATTTACTACTTAGATTGTTTATTTATGTGTCTATATGTTATTTGCTTGTCTGTCTGTCTTGTGCGTACTCCTTCTCAAACATAAACAAACTCGGACATATTCAAACATAGTCTACATATGATCCAGAGACAGCCAGCATGCCTCTTCCTTGTTCTCCGACAAAAGAAAGCTTCCTTGTGGCCCATTGTGTGTTTTCGCCGGTAGGTGTCAATTGGCAGGCCAGGCACTTAATCACGCTTGACTCCCCTCCGCTCAAGCGGCAATCGTTTAGCAAGCCCCGGTGTCTGCTTCAAGAAAGCCCTTCACACCCAGATTAAGTGAGGGAACATCGAATAGTGACATTTTTCGATGTGATTTTCGATTTCATAAACAACAATTTTGAAAAAAATATATAAAAGAGATAAATATTTTGCAAATACCGTATCTGGGTGGTCTAAATCAGGTTTCTTGTCAAACGTAAAATGCAGTAGAGAAAAAAACAACAACGTTGTATTAGAATTTACGACTAAATCAATTTGGGTCTACTTGTAGAAACAGTGTTAATAAATGTTCAACAAATGCTGAAAGAAGCAACAGGCAGCACCCTTGAAACGCTTGGCATGTATATTACATGTTGAATGTATATATTGGCTAAGAACAAAAGTTACGTTTGATTTAGACCCCTACCTCAATAGTTCTTTGAATGTTCGCCTTCTTTTATATTTACGGTACCGAGAAGCCTTTAACGGATGTATACATGTATAACTAATTCAATATGTTTTTCGAAGCATCCTATTATAAACTCTTACGTTAAATGTCTGACCTTTTTTGTTTCTGTTTTTATTTGTTTCTGTTGGGTTTCAAACAACATTCTGTGAGATCACCTTTAAGGTCATCGCCGTAACAAGAACACTGTTCTTCCTTTTATAGTCCATACAATATTTGCTGGCGTACACCCGTCAATTTTACGTTTATCAGTTCATGAAATATTTGCCGGCTTTTACCCATCTATGTTATCTTTCCCCGGTCAAGGCAATATATTGAAATGATTGTTGAAACTTCAGAGAACCCTTTGCTTAAAGTTCCAAAGATGTTTTTGTTTAGGAGCTTTCTATTCTCTTCGATCATGAACAAGGAAATAGCCGAATGAGTATGACGCATTCTCTAAAGCTGTCCTGGGGTAAGAACGGATGTGATCACACACTTATCGCTCGCTTGAGTAATTCTTCAATCACGCAAGAAGCTTTTGTGGTGTTATGTTTTCTTGAAATAGTGACACGTTACCTGGCACACTTAAGCAGGTTTCCCTACCCATTGGGAATACAGACCACTTGAACAAATTTGAGTGTGTGGAGTTACGCCATGGAGTCATACTCGCCGGAGGAAAAAGGGTTAGTTCTTTGCTTTGTGGCGCCAATAACAAGTCTTTGGTGACGAATTGAGTCGTCTGTCAGAAAAACGTAACAAGGGAGGAAGGTCTCTTATTCATATTTGATTTGGCTGCCATGAATGTCTTGTTGTATGCCTTTTTTTCTTCCAAGTATATACAACTATTGCAACGACAATAAAGAGCTAACAGGCAAGTGATATTTAATTTAAAAATGGAATACGCTTTAATTTAAAACAAAAGCACAACGAACAAGATGTTTTAATTTATTTCGCTCCAAGTCAAAATTTAAGCAAAACATCTAAATAGTTTTTAATGCGCATTTAGTCCGCTGTCGCACGGAGGAATGTAGGATTACCAAAACCGGCAAAACCAAAACTGGGCAAAACTTGATTTAAAAGAACGCCCCCGCCCCCCCTTGTTGAATTTGCACTGCTAGATGCGTTGGCGGCATCCCATCCTGCCTCTCCCATCTTGCTGTATCCCAGTCTGCCTTACCCAATTTGCCGCATCCCAGTGTGTGTTAGTGCGTGTGGGGCAGAGAGAGAGAGAGAGAGAGAGAGAGAGAGAGAGAGAGAGAGAGAGAGAGAGAGAGAGAGAGAGAGAGAGAGAGAGAGAGAGAGAGAGAGAGAGAGATTTCAACAAAATCAAGGAAAAGAAAAGCCTAACAGAGAATTTCAAGTGGCAGCCCAAATTTTCGACCTGTTGCCAGGCCTTCCTTAGAGGCGTGTAATTCTGCGAGACGCCAATTCATGCATCAAGTACTAAGCAACACAATACCATAGTTAATTCTGTTACAAAACACAAAGCAAATATATTTCAAAGATAAAATCTACAAGACTTGATTAAAATTAATGTAAAAAATCAACAACAAGTAGAAACAGAGGCGAAAACAGTATTTGACTTTCGATGTTTTTGCAGAGAACTTGTTCACGGCAATAGTGGAAACTAACATGTTTTATGAGCGTGTTTATGTTTTGCAATCTTGTTTTCTGATTTATCCATCTATATATTTATTTACCAATTTTCACTTTACTTATTTAGTTCCGATCAAATGATCCGCTGCAAGAGCAGTTTGTAAATCAAATCAGCGATACAAAATGCCTCCGTTTCACTAAGATGGCGTATGGAACTTATTATGATGGGTGACCTCATTGCAAATTGCTCAAAAAAACACAAAAAACGATATCAAAAATAGAGTTACTAGACGGAGCCCTTCGGGGCGTTTAGTCATGCTTCAGACATACATTCAAATGTTTTGACAGAGTATGTCCTTATCTGCGACCAAAAGACAAATTGTTGCTTCAACAGTGCTTTGAGCGGACCAGCATCTTAAGTATTGCACTTTCGGGTCTAATAACGTACGGTGTCTAAGATTAAATACGGCGAAGTGGTCTGAGCCTACAATGTTTAAATGTTTTATTGCATAACTTCTAAAAACTAGTTTCATGGTCTCATCCCTCCCCCCCATCTACCCCCTCATCCCCTATTTTTGTTTTAAATCTTTTTTCTTTTCTTTTCTTGCTCCTCTTACAGTATCACAGTAAATGTTCCCAAATAGATCTTAGTTACCTCAGAGGACGTTAATCCCCAAAGTCAGTCATTCAGTCAGTCATTAAAGGCAAAAGCGAGGTAACGCACAACTGCATCAAGTAATCTTACAAGGCACGGCCCTAGACCTAATATGGATTCCCTCGCATACTAACCTAAGAGGAAATGATCTAGCCGACACTGCAGCAAAGAAGGCTGCCATTTCCTCCTCAACCGAAATTAATATTGGCTACTCCATCTCAGAATACCATTTATATTTTTCTCACGATGTTGTCACTTTTAAACCTCTTAACAGGTGGTCCTGAGTTTTATCTTTTTTTTAACGAAACTAAAATAGAATTAAAATCCATGCTTCCAAAACGCATTTTTACTTACAAAACTAAACAGCACACACAAGAACGACCCCATGAAATACATCAAATGGGGCTTTTTTCCTAAACTCCCTCCAGCCCTATTACGCATTCTAAGAAGGGCCCGTACCAAAGGCCTCAATTGTTCCGTTTTCAAAAGAAACTGCGAGTGTGGCAGCGAAATTACCATAGAGCACACCTTCGTAAAATGTACTTCAAACTTAACCCGCTTTGCAACCCTGTATGATTATATGGACAAATATAACCTTATGCCAATTCAATTCTTTAACCCGGACGATAAACACGGCCTCGACCATGACCCCTAGATTCATTCAGCACAACTGGGTCCGACCAGTAAAGCCGTCGCTGCCTGTGTGACAACCACCATAAAAATCTACCACAGCGGGAAACTTTCAAGTTAAGTATGTTAAACCATCATGTGCCCGCATTTAACTTTACAATCAAAGGATGTCTGTTGAGATAATCGAATGGATCAAAACTTTGAAGCCTGCGCGCATATTCTAAGCCGACTAACACATAACAGTCAAGGACATCATAAAATAGTTCTCGGTGAAAACTTGACCGAGGGCCATTTTACGACGTCCTTGACTAGATAGTGTTTATGATCAAACCAAGCACAACTCGAGTTTGTGAAGTATACTCAAAGAGTCATATGCGCTGTTTCTTGGGCAAGGTAAAGAACACCGAAAGTACTCCAATGCCGTTCTCGAGCTACGCTGACTTTTACAAAGGGAACAGCTGACGCGGCTTACGTAATCCGGTTTCCTGGTCATTTGTGTGAAAAATCTGTCCGACAAACAAAACTGCCCAACGAATAGAGATAACTCGGTCGAAAAAAATACTACCAACATATTAGCGCTATAGAAATCTCCTTAATAAATAAATAAATAAATAAACATTCAAAACTGTGTAAAATGGTCGAACTGAAGTTTTTGCACAACAACTATGACCATAAAAATTATTTCCTAAACTTAAAGTACTGGACAAATTAACCCCTTCGTTGTGAAGTTACACACGCGCAATGTCGAGACAAATTCATCAAAGACATGAACGCAATCATCCATGCAAAACGCGCTAATCATGCCTGTAAGGGCTGTTTTCAAGTCACTGAATGTCTAATGTTGATTGAGGTACACCATGTATGGTAACACTTATCTCCCAATACCCCCTCGGACAGTTCTAGAACCCCATGCAATGCTTAAAAGATAAACTCCATGTCCTCACTTAATTTTGGCAGTTCAAAACTGTCAAAAACATGATTTCTCATGTTGGTCATGCTCGCAATAGTTATCTCTAATCGATGCTTCATAATATCATGCACGTTTTAGTTCTGCAGTTGCTCATACATCTTTTCATAGACATCTGAAGACGTGTGCTGCCCACATACAGATCAAGTAATGTTCGACGAAGCCCGGACTTCGGTATTGCATTTCAGCTTGGTGGCTTAAAAATAAATTGATGACTTTGGTCATTAAAAATCTGAAAATTGTAAAAAATTTTTTTTATATAAAACGATCCAAATTTACGTTCATCTTATTCTAAATCATTTGCTGATTCCAAAAACATATAAATATGTTATATTTGGATTAAAAACAAGCTCTGGAAATTAAATATATAAAAATTATTTTCAAAATTAAATTTTCTAAATCAATTCAAAAACACTTTCATTTTATTCCTTGTCGGTTCCTGATTGCAAAAACATATAGATATGATATGTTTGGATTAAAAACACGCTCAGAAAGTTAAAACGAAGAGAGGTACAGAAAAGCGTGCTATCCTTCTCAGCGCAACTACTAAACCGCTCTTCTTGTCAATTTCACTGCCTTTGCCGTGAGCGGTGGACTGACGATGCTACGAGTATACTGTCTTGCTGCGTTGCATTGCGTTCAGTTTCATTCTGGGAGTTCCACAGCTACTTGACTAAATGTTGTATTTTCGCCTTACGCGACTTGTTTGTTTCTGTTTTTATTTGTTTCTGTTGGGTTTCAAACAACATTCTGTGAGATCACCTTTAAGGTCATCGCCGTAACAAGAACACTGTTCTTCCTTTTATAGTCCATACAATATTTGCTGGCGTACACCCGTCAATTTTACGTTTATCAGTTCATGAAATATTTGCCGGCTTTTACCCATCTATGTTATCTTTCCCCGGTCAAGGCAATATATTGAAAAGATTGTTGAAACTTCAGAGAACCCTTTGCTTAAAGTTCCAAAGATTTTTTTGTTTAGGAACTTTCTATTCTCTTCGATCATGAACAAGGAAATAGCTGAATGAGTATGACGCATTCTCTAAAGCTGTCCTGGGGTACAGAACGGATGTGATCACACACTTATCGCTCGCTTGAGTAATTCTTCAATCACGCAAGAAGCTTTTGTGGTGTTATGTTTTCTTGAAATAGTGACACGTTACCTGGCACACTTAAGCTAGGTTTCATGCCCCCCCTCCCTACCCATTGCGAATACAGACCACTTGAACGAAGCTGAGTGTGTGGAGTTACGCCATGGAGTCATACTCGCCGGAGGAAAAAGGATGAGTTCTTGGCTTTGTGGCGCCAATAACAAGTCTTTGATGACGAATTGAGTCGTCTGTCACTGTGTCAGTAAAACTGAAAAAGGGAGGAAGGTCTCTTATTCATATTTGCTTCTTTGGCTACCATGAATGTCTCGTTGTATGCCTTTTTTCTTCCAAGTAAATACAACTATTGCAACAACAATAAAGCGCTAACAGGCAAGTGATATTTAATTTAAAAATGGAATACGCTTTAATTAAAAAACAAAAAGCACAACGAACAAGATGTTTTAATTTATTTCGCTCCAAGTCAAAATTTAAGCAAAACATCAAAAGAGTTTTTAATGCGCATTAAGTCCGCTGTCGCACGGAGGAATGTAGGATTACCAAAACCGGCAAAAGCAAAACTTGGTAGCACTTGTTTCAAAAGAACACCCCCCCCCCCCCCCTTGTAGAACTTGGAATGCTAGATGCGTTGGCGGCAACCCAACCAGCCTCTCCCAACTTGCCGTATACCATTTACCATTCTGCCTTACCCAATTTGCCGCATCCTAGCCTGCTGCTTTGTATGTGTTAGTGCGTGTGTATTTGTGTGTGTGGGGCAGGGAGAGAGAGAGAGAGAGAGAGAGAGAGAGAGAGAGAGAGAGAATTTTGGAACTTTGAACTTTGAACTTTATTACAGGAAAGATAGCATTATGTCGATCACTAAGTGGGGCACTGCCCTTTGCTCCCTGTTATCCGAAAGCCAACAACAATAGGATGAGCATCAGAAGTGAAGATAAATAGGGAAATGTTTTCTCTGCGCGCGCGCCAGCAAGCAGGATGTCTCAGAACTGAAGCGGTAATTTTATGATCTAATTATAGGCGATGGGTTTATGGGTCACGTGATGTGGGGGCGGAGCAAAACATTGGTTGATACTTACTGTGTTGACATTAGTTCATTGGCCCCGCCCCAACATGATGTGACTTACTAATCCATGGGCTATCATTGGTTCATGTTTTTGGCGCTAAACTATCTGACAGTAAAGTACTATTTTGATGTGACACGTTATTACTTGGTGCAAATACGCGCGGTGTTTAAAACCACTTGGCGGACAGAACTGTGCATTCCCACAATTCGACACTTACTACACCCATAACCACACCGTTGATCAATTGCTGAGAAATGGCGCAAATGACAGTTGGGGAAACATTCAGAAGTTGGAACGACCTTACCGAACGGCTGGCAGACTTTTCCAGAAAGAACGATTTGGTGTACGTGGTCAAATACAGTCGTGCTGTTCAACTTGCGAACAAGAATTCAAAACAGCCCTTTCCAGACGAACTGAAGTATGCATACGCAAAACTTGTGTGCAAGTACTCAGGAAAAGGACGACTCACAGGCCGAGGTGCGAATAGGAGCAATGGGTAAGCGGATTTATACTTATTTGCTATACTTCTTATGCTTCCTTGTCACAGATAGTAACTCGTTTGAATTTTAATATTATTATTTATTTTTTATTTTTATTTAGTCAAGTTTTGACTAAATATTTTAACGTAGAGGGGGGAATCGAGACGAGGGTCGTGGTGTATGTGTGTGTGTGTCTGTCTGTCTGTCTGTCTGTGTGTGTAGAGCGATTTAGACTAAACTACTGGACCGATCTTTATGAAATCCCCATACTTTTTTTTCATTTTTTCAATAAATGTCTTTGATGACGTCATATCCGGCTTTTCGTGAAAGTTGAGGCGGCACTGTCACGCTCTCATTTTTCAACCAAATTGGTTGAAATTTTGATCAAGTAATCTTCGACGAAGGCCGGGGTTTGGTATTGCATTTCAGATTGGTGGCTTAAAAACTAATGAGTGAGTTTGGTCATTAAAAATCTGAACATTGTAAAAAAAAAATTTTTTTTATAAAACGATCCAAATTTACGTACATCTTATTCTTTATCATATTCTGATTCAAAAAATATATAAATATGTTATATTTGGATTAAAAACAAGCTCTGGAAATTAAATATATAAAAATTATTATCAAAATTAAATTGTCCAAATCAATTTTAAAAACACCTTCATCTTATTCCTTGTCGGTTCCTGATTCCAAAAACATATAGATGTGATATGTTTGGATTAAAAACACGCTCAGAAAGTTAAAACGAAGAGAGGTACAGAAAAGCGTGCTATCCTTCTCAGCGCAAGTGCTACTCCGCTCATCTTGTCAATTTCACTGCCTTTGCCGTGCGCGGTGGACTGACGATGCTACGAGTATACGGTCTTGCTGGGTTGCATTACGTTCAGTTTCATTCTGTGAGTTCGACAGCTACTTGACTAAATGTTGTATTTTCGCCTTACGCGACTTGTTACATTTAGTCAAGTTATTCCGATTGTGAAGAAAATGTAACAGCAGAATACATCGCGCGTCGTGAATCGCTGCGCCCCTCGTAGCGCCGCGCGTTGTAAATCGCAACGCTGCACAACGCGCCGCGCGCTGTGAATCCACATCGCTCTTTGTGTGTGTGTGTGTGTGTGTCTGTCTGTCTGTATGTCTGTCTCTCTGTCTCTCTCTCTCTCTCTCTCTGTCTCTCTGTCTCTGTCTGTCTGTCTCTCTCTCTCTCATCAGTTCATCAGTCTGCAAAGATTAAACATTTTCTAAATTTTGATGCACGCAGAACATTTTTTCAAGCGCATGTGCAGTCTGGAATAGACTATGCATCAACCCTTTGGGATTCTGCAAGTGATGCAGCTTTAAGACCCCTAAAATCTTTGCACAGACGCGGAGTAAAAGTTGTTCTGCTGAAAAACAGCACCCTCTCTAATCATGACTACAAAAAAGCTGAAATTCTTCCACTTTCATCCAGACTAGCGTTTAACAAGGCAAGGTTTATGCATAAAATAGTTCGTGGACATGTACCGGACTATTTAACTGAAAGAATATTATTAACTGAGACTTCATCAAGCCGCACGAAGAAACTAAATGTTCCCCTCCCTAGAATTGACTTGTATAAAACTAGTCTAGCATACTCAGGTCCATTTCTGTGGAATGTTTTACCAGTTTCTCTCAGACAGCCACTTTCTGTTGCCAGTTTTAGAAGACATACTTTTTTTGTATATGCTTTCATCGTCGTGTGGCACTTAATGCCGCGATCAGGTACTGCTGTTTGATAAGTACATGAAGATCTACTAATATAATCATTTTTTTTCTTCTTTTTTTTCTTTTTTTTCCTCTTTGTCTGATTTAATAACCATGTTTTTATGTTTTTGTTTTGCTTCTTCTTCTGCTTCATTATTATGCACTGCTTAGTTAATTCCCTCTTGGGCGAGGGCTGGATGAAAAAGATTTCTCTCTCTCTCTCTCTCTCTCTCTCTCTCTCTCTCTCTCTCTCTCTCTCTTCTCTCTTCCTCTCTCTCTCTCTCTCTCTCTCTCTCTTCTCTCTCTCTCTCACGTTTTGCGTTGCTTGAAACAGTTTTCATTATACCTTTGACAATAAGTATGTCATGTTCGTTTGTATGTATATTTTTGTTTGTTTGTTTAGTCTGTAATCGTTTGCTTGTTTGTCGTTTGTTTTTATTACTTCTTTAATTGATATTCCAACATTTTAAAACGTATTATCATTCGGGCGAGGGCTGGATGTAAAAAAGCACCTGTTTGCTTATGCCATTACCCTCGTTAATAAAGAATTTGTCATTGTCATTGTCTCTCTCTCTCTCTCTGTCTGTCTCTCTCTCTAAAATAACGAAACCCTAGAAGAGTTCGGACCAACAAAATAAATTTGGCTTATATTTTGCCTGTGTGCATTAATAGGTAACATGCGCCTTGAGTCGCCTTGTGTGGTGAGATACGTGCGCGATATAAATCCTCGTAAATAAATAAATAAATGAACAAATAAATAAATAGTGTAAACACAAATAAATCAATTGGTCAGAATGTTGAATTGTTGTTTCGTTCCTTGTTAATTTTGCCCCGTTTCGTAAATATATTGTTTTGTACTTTCAGGTCAAAGAAAACAGAATGCCCAGCCTTCATTTTGTATCTGCTGACCGCAAGAAAGGTTTGCTTTGGATCAAAAACATGATGAACAGTCACAACCATGAGTCCTCGAACAACAACGATGCAGAGGTACGCAACGTACTTCATGTGCATCCGACTAATACCTAAGTCATCATTTTGTTTTCATTGAATATGTTTTATGTGTTGTGTGATATATTAAATTTAGGACACTCGTCACATTCTAAGATCTTGAGCAGAGACCCTTTAATTTGTGTGACTGATAAAATGTTTCTTTATAGTGTTTACCGTATACATGTAGCAAGAATGATCTCTCTCTCTCTCTCTCTCTCTCTCTCTCTCTCTCTCTCTCTCTCTCTCTCTCTCTCTCTGGGTCTCTCTATCCCTCTCTCTCTCTCTCCCCCTCTCTCTCTCTCCTCTCCCTCGCGCTCTTTATCTCTCCCTCGCCCCCCCCTTCTCTCTCTCTCACTCTCCCCCTCTCTCTCTCTCTGATGTGTGTGACTGATAAAATGTTTCTTTATAGTGTTTACCGTATAGCAAGAATGAGCTCTCTCTCTCTCTCTGTCTCTCTCTCTCTTCTCTTCCTCTCTCTCTCTTTCCTTTTCTCGCCCCCCTCTCTCTTTCTCCCCTCACTCTCTCCTCCCTCTGTCCTCTACTCTCTATCCTCTCTCCCTCCCTTTCCTTTATGTGAATGCTGCAATACGTTGTGTTAAATATTGGTTGAAGTTGTTAAGAATGGACGTAAATAGATTGCCACATAAAGCATATAAAATGTTGCGTGAACTGGATGAAAGAGGTAAAAGAAACTGGGTGTCTAGCGTACGTTGTAAATTATGTCAGAATGGTTTTGGGTTTGTATGGATGAATCAAGGAGTGCAAGATGAGAACCGGTTTTTTTTAAAGATTTCAGAGAAAGATTGATTGATTGTAGATGGCACGAATGGAATGTTCATGTTCAGAACAGTTATAGATTTGCGTTATATAGGACATTTTGCACCGTGCACGAAGTAAAACCTTTTTTATTATTGAACATGGATAGGCATTTGACAATTAATATGGCAAGATTCCGAGGTGGAATAACAGAACTATTTGTGCACGTTAATCGATATAAGAGATACGATGCAGATAATGTTGTTATGCCCGTTGTGCAGGGAACGTAAGGAAGATGAGTTTCATTTTGTGCTTTGTTGCCCCGCACTTCGTGATTTGCGATGCTAGTTTTATTTTGCTAAGTTTTGTAGAAACCCAAGTTTACACAAGTTTTCTATGCTTATGGCATCTGTGAATGAAGGTATTGTTCGAAAGTTGTCAGTTTATGTGTACAAAGCATTTCGACTACGTAGTGTTGTTATGTCTTAGTTCATGTAAGCCTACGATATATTTTATTTGAAATGTAATGTCTTAGTTCGTGTATGATTTATTTCATTTGTGTGCAAATGTCATTATGTCATAGTATATATGTTCACCCCCCTCACAAGGGGCTATGGCCTAAATGAGTAAACAATCCAATCCAATCCAATCCAATCTCTCTCTCTCTCTCTCTCTCTCTCTCTCTCTCTCTCTCTCTCTCTCTCTCTCTCTCTCGCTCCTCTCTTCTCTCTCTCTCTCTCTCTTTATCTCTCTCTCTCCCCCCTCTCTCTCTCTCTCTCTCTCTCTCTCTCTCTCTCTCCCTCGCGCTCTTTATCTCTCCCTCCCTCGCCCCCCCCCTTCTCTCTCTCTCTCCCTCTCTCTCTCTCTCTCTCCCTCGCGCTCTTTATCTCTCCCTCCCTCGCCCCCCTTCTCTCTCACTCTCTCTCTCTCTATCCCTCTCTTTCTCTCAAGGGCACATTGTAAGATTAAGCCTATGGCCTAAAATGTCTACCCTTTATGTGAATAAAATGTTCTAAGTCTAAGTCTCTCTCTCTCTCTCTCTCTCTCGTGTGTGACTGATAAAATGTTTCTTTATAGTGTTTACCGTATAGCAAGAATGAGCTCTCTCTCCTCTCTCTCTCTCTCTCTCTCTCTCCTTTCTCGCCCCCCCCCCCTCTCTCTCTCTCCCCTCACTCTCTCCCTCTGTATCTCTTTCTCTCTCCCTCTCTCCCTCTGTCTCTCTCCCTCTGTCTCTATCCCTCTCTCTCTCTCTCTCTCTTCTCTGTCTCTGTCTCTCTCTCTCTCTCTCTCTCTCTCTCTCTCTCTCTCTCTCTCTCTCTCTCTCTCTCTCTCTCTCTCTCTCTCTCTCTCTCTGGGTCTCTGTCGGTCTCTCTCTTTATTTCTCTCTCTGACTGAAATATTAACCACACCTCATTTCAGCGTTTTGTGTAATTTTATAACCAAGAGGTGGATGGTATGATTCCATGTAAAAGCCTGGCGCGGCCACATCTCAAACGTTGAGCCGAACTGATTACATTGGAATGAGTGTGCCTTTACAGTGAAGGCGATGTGGGTATGTGACTGTATATATAATTTGTCTGTTTATTTCAGGTCCAGTTAAAAATCAGCGGAGTTTTAACAGAAATTCAGCTGTCCTGCTACAACGTCCACGACGAAGAACTTGAGAGACGTCACTCCGCTTTGGCAAAGCTGCTGGAAGGCTGGCAAAACACAACTTCCCTTGGTATGAACCACGCAGGTACTGTTTGTTTCTGGTACAGTTTTGTGCTATTGTATACGAAATGTATGAGAAACACAATGCAATTAATGTTACTCAGTGGATTTAAAACTTAAATGAACACATTTTCTAAGGTTCCGAACTCAAATGCAACCAAGTGTCCGGATTCCATGCAAGCTTTTGAAGTTCATGTGCAGGATCCTTGTAGGGTCTCTCTGCACCTTGAAGTGAGAAGTACAGTGACTTTAAACCATGGCGTGGGAGTTTAATTGGCTAACTCCAAGACTGTTCAAAAGTTCAGTCAGCGAGTAACCTTGCTGAGGCTTTGGCAATGTGCTGTACTTTCAATATAAAGGAATGGCCCATACGTTGTTTTGAGTTTTTCGGAGTTGTGCAGTTACACAAAGAATTGTCTAAACCAAGAGTGCGAGTAATTCAAATAGATGTCATGACGATGAAAGGCACTTGGGCAATATATTGTGTGGTTTTTGTCATAACACACGAGGCGTTTAAGTAACTATGCCAATCATTTTCTGTTGTGCAGGTCCAGTGTCACTTTCACCTAAAAATATCGCAGACACTGATGAGCCTGATTTGGGGTAGGTGAACACAAGATGCCAGTTTACAAACTTCTGTTATCAAATTAAACGATAGTTCCTTTCAAAAAATGTCGTAGTGCAATATTAAATCTGTTTGTAAGCTCACTGCTAATGAGGTAGTGGATCCAGAATGTTGCTTTCCAAAAAGCAGTTCATATTGAATACATTAAGACGAGTCATAATTTTAAGAATTCATGTAACGTTTTGGTCTCGTCATTTTCGTTTGTACTGTAGGGTTTTGTAGCCTAGCTGTGTCGTTTATCTTTTGTAGGAAAAAAGTGGAAAAAACAGACTTTATGTTTTTCTATATGACAAACGGGGTGAAAGTGTTTAAGTCGGACCGCATTCACGGAATTTCTGAATTGACGGGAATTCGGCAAGACTTTTGCCCATTTCGCGTAATCCGAAAAAAAGGCAGCCAGGATTGAGGGTTTTGCCAGGATGTGCAAGGATACGTCTAAAACAAGCCTATTTTGCCAATCCGTAATCTTCTGTATTTTGTGTGTGTGGTGCTTTAGCTCCTTGTTATGGTTTGCGGAGCGACTCGGACACAGATTGATAACGGACTCTCATGCTCGAGAAACTGTCTCACTACGCGAAGTAACAATGTGCCGAGTGAGCTCAGGTAGCAGAGCACTTGACTCAAAACCCGAATCAATAAAATCAATCATTTTAAAGAACATTTGTTTTTAGGAACAGCCCAATGGGCGCTTGTAACCCCGCGCGTCGATTGCCGGTAATAGCTCTTAATGAACTCGGCCTGGCACGCAATATACCTCTTGCAGTAGAATTGGAATGTTACGATTAACCAGGAAATTCATTTATCTAAATTGTTCACCTGTTGTATCAAAATTAAATCATATAATTGTCATGTGCATGGCAGGTTGACGTTGCCAGACGAAAAACTGGCAGCACGTGTCAAACAACTGAAATCGGAACTGTTTGCCATATTTGACGGGACCAAAGAAAGTGACCGTCATAAGCTGTACTGCCGAGGTGGAGTATCCCGACGTGAGTTTCACTTCATTGCTGCCTTATTCAATAATGGTCTCCCCACCCAACACGGTCTTTAATTAAAAAAGCTAATCGTGTTTATTACTTTTGTAGTTACAATGACATGGTACTATTTACTGTAATCCAGTACTTACACAAAATTATTCACACACTAACATCTTGCTTAGTTGGTGACAAAACGTAATGATTATCAATCAATAGGAGAAATTATGTATAACGCCATCTCAATCGAAGGATGCACGTGTCAACTTTACTAAGGGTAAAAAACAGGTGGGGTTCAGACCCTTTTTGATAGGTGCCACTAAAGGAAAGATCTTTATTCTTTAACCTCGTACTATACGGTTTTTTTTCGGTGTATTTTGGGAGTACCCTCAGTATAGCGGTGGTCACGTAGCCCATGTAAAGAAATCGTTGATCCAAGATGTTTGCCAGATAGTGAAGTGAAATGCCTTTGATGGCACCAGAAGTTTAAATGAAAGACCACGGGTATTTGTTTTTATGTTGGTCCAGAAATTCAGTATAAATGTGTCATTAAAGTAATTCGCTGCACCTGGCACTGAACACACTATTGGCAAAGATCTACATAGGAGCCTCGGGGTGCGGCAGTCTGTTCCGCTCATAAGAGAGTGAGGTATTTTTTTATAAACAATTTCTGAAACTGTTTATTACAGGATCGTTGGATGGATATGGAGGACTTGGCTACCTTCAAGAAGGCCAGGAAGACCTTGTGATGGATATTCTCTTATCTCTATTCTCCAAGCACGGAACATTGTCTTTGAACGTACGTAAGAGTGGTTTACTGATTTAGTTTTGATGGCCTTCATACAGTAGCATAACATGTACACACATTGTGTCACGAAAGTAGCAGCCCGTTTTACAAGAAATGGTTAGGAAAATGTTGATGTATTCGTATGTATTTCATCGCATTATTGGAAATAATGTTTTTGGCATTGAAACTCCTGATGGAACTTGTGACTATTTGCAAGCTTTGGCGTCAATACTTTCGGCGTTTATTGTTGATTAATTTGTTTTTTTAGGGGTACAGTTTTACTGCCTTGTTTTTCTAAAACCGCAGCTTCAGGCTTAAAGACAAAAAACGTAACAATACTTTCTTATGCGATGTTACATTCACGCTTCTGAGATTTATTATTTGTACTATAAGTGTGTGTCTGTCTGTCTAATTAAAAGACCACTGGATCGACGTACTAGTATATGTAACATTTTGTTTTGTTAAACATAAACGTTTCATTAACATACAATTCTTGTTTTTGATCCCGTACGATGTACAGTTCAGAGAGTTCGTTGTCGTAACAGAGGCATCGGAATCTCCTATTATTAACACAAAGAAGATGAACAATTAACGGTTTTTTTTTTTTAATGTGGAGTGCTCACCCATTTGCAAACGGAGTGTTTCGCTTTCATTGAAATCCGCTTGTAATGCCTAATTATTTTCTCTCGGGGTTATCAAATACTGTTGAAAATGGGTAACACTGTGGTACTTTTGTTGTGTCTGTTTTAGATGGCTGACTACTTGATGAGGGTACTGCTGCCGGAGGTTGTTGACAAAATATTTGTCAGCCAGTCATGAAAGAAACATTAGATATTGTAAACATTTGTTACAATGTGTTTTGGTGATTTTGGTTAGATGTGTGTTTTAGATTATGTACAGTCAATGTTTTTCCTGATCAAACTTGCTGCTATTGAACTTTTTGTTCAATAAAAACGCCAATGAAGTATATACAAAGTATACATTAAATGCAATCGTTTTCGAATCATCAGTGATCGGTCATCATCGAACCAAAAGCAATTTCAATGTTCAAACAAATAAACAAATATAAAACATCAGGGTAGCATAGTGAACGCGGTGTTAACCTGCATATTTCGAGCTTTTGGAATGATATGAGAACAGGTCAATGCTTTTTTAGTCTTATGTTTTAAAGTTTTGTTGTTGATCTACATGTATTAACCATTCAAGAACTTTGATTGAACAACAGTTTAAGATATTGCCATCAACACAATATTCAATGAACAGCTATTTATGCGTTTAGTTATCAGTTTGATGGTATATGTATGTGTTGTTTATAATGATGTAACAGAGAATTAAAGCTTTGTCATGAATGATCCGGAATGCACCACCTCTATTATTGTCACTATGGCCATGTTACTGCTCACTACATCTATCGTCACGCTCATAAGAAAAAATACCTATCTCAGTGTTAGACATGTCTGTGGTGAAACTACAGGGGGAGCTACTGGAAGGGTATATATCATGTGTAAGAGAGTACACAGTCTTAGACCATCGGAACCATTGCCACGGTAACGTAAGCAAAACTGCCGACACTTTTTCTTTATGATGCAGAACAAATTGTTTTGAAAATGTACGGAATGCAGAATCTCTTTATGGGTTGATTTGCAGTTTTGCCGACTGAAAATGTTGCGGTCACCTTTTTATTTCACGTTATGCTGTGGTAACAGCCGAAGATGGGCAGTTCGCAAATTAAAATGAGATAAGCAGATTGTTCAGAAACCAAAGACGTTCCAGAACATAAAAAATGACAGAGGCAATTACCGTATGAGCGTGACGCTATGTTCGTCTGCGTGTGACTGTCTCTCTCTCTCTCGCTCCCTCCCTCCTTACCTCTCTCTCTTCCTCCCTCCTTTGCTCCCTCTCTCTCTCTCCCTCCGTACCTCTCTCTCCCTCCCTCCCTCCCTCCTTTGCTCTCTCTCTCTCTCTCTCCCTCCCTCCTTACCTCTCTCTCCCTCCCTCCTTTGCTCCCTCTCTCTCTCCCTTCCTACGTACCTCTCTCTCTCCTCCCTCCTTTGCCCCCTCTCCCTCTCCTCTTGCTTTGCCCTTTATCTCTCTCACTCTCTTTCTCCGTACCTCTCTCTCCCTCCCTCCCTCCTTTGCTCCCTCTCTTCTCTCTCCCTCCTTCCTTACTCTCTCTCCCTTTCCTACGTACCTCTCTCTCTCCCTCCCTCCTTTGCTCCCTCTCTCTCTCCCCCCTTACCTCTCTCTCTCTCCATCCCTCCTTTGCTCCCTCTCTCTTTCTCCCTCCCTCCGTATCTCTCTCTCTCCCTCCCTCCTTTGCTCCCTCTCTTTCTCTCACCCTCCTTACCTATCTATCTCCCTCCCTCCTTTGCTCCCTCTCTCTCTTCCCTCCTTTGCTCCCTCTCTCTCTCCCTCCATACCTCTCTCTCTCCCTCCCTCCTTTGCTCCCTCTATCTCTCTCTCTCACTCTCTTT
>NC_090247.1:64834821-64839821 GCF_037325665.1 Littorina saxatilis
TCTTATTCTAAATCATTTGCTGATTCCAAAAACATATAAATATGTTATATTTGGATTAAAAAACAAGCTCTGGAAATTAAATATATAAAAATTATTTTCAAAATTAAATTTTCTAAATCAATTCAAAAACACTTTCATTTATTCCTTGTCGGTTCCTGATTGCAAAAACATATAGATATGATATGTTTGGATTAAAAACACGCTCAGAAAGTTAAAACGAAGAGAGGTACAGAAAAGCGTGCTATCCTTCTCAGCGCAACTACTAAACCGCTCTTCTTGTCAATTTCACTGCCTTTGCCGTGAGCGGTGGACTGACGATGCTACGAGTATACTGTCTTGCTGCGTTGCATTGCGTTCAGTTTCATTCTGGAGAGTTCCACAGCTACTTGACTAAATGTTGTATTTTCGCCTTACGCGACTTGTTTGTTTCTGTTTTTATTTGTTTCTGTTGGGTTTCAAACAACATTCTGTGAGATCACCTTTAAGGTCATCGCCGTAACAAGAACACTGTTCTTCCTTTTATAGTCCATACAATATTTGCTGGCGTACACCCGTCAATTTTACGTTTATCAGTTCATGAAATATTTGCCGGCTTTTACCCATCTATGTTATCTTTCCCCGGTCAAGGCAATATATTGAAAAGATTGTTGAAACTTCAGAGAACCCTTTGCTTAAAGTTCCAAAGATTTTTTGTTTAGGAACTTTCTATTCTCTTCGATCATGAACAAGGAAATAGCTGAATGAGTATGACGCATTCTCTAAAGCTGTCCTGGGTACAGAACGGATGTGATCACACACTTATCGCTCGCTTGAGTAATTCTTCAATCACGCAAAAAGCTTTTGTGGTGTTATGTTTTCTTGAAATAGTGACACGTTACCTGGCACACTTAAGCTAGGTTTCATGCCCCCCCTCCCTACCCATTGCGAATACAGACCACTTGAACGAAGCTGAGTGTGTGGAGTTACGCCATGGAGTCATACTCGCCGGAGGAAAAAGGATGAGTTCTTGCTTTGTGGCGCCAATAACAAGTCTTTGATGACGAATTGAGTCGTCTGTCACTGTGTCAGTAAAACTTAAAAAGGGAGGAAGGTCTCTTATTCATATTTGCTTCTTTGGCTACCATGAATGTCTCGTTGTATGCCTTTTTTCTTCCAAGTAAATACAACTATTGCAACAACAATAAAGCGCTAACAGGCAAGTGATATTTAATTTAAAAATGGAATACGCTTTAATTAAAAAACAAAAAGCACAACGAACAAGATGTTTTAATTTATTTCGCTCCAAGTCAAAATTAAGCAAAACATCAAAAGAGTTTTTAATGCGCATTAAGTCCGCTGTCGCACGGAGGAATGTAGGATTACCAAAACCGGCAAAAGCAAAACTTGGTAGCACTTGTTTCAAAAGAAACCCCCCCCCCCCCCCCTTGTAGAACTTGGAATGCTAGATGCGTTGGCGGCAACCCAACCAGCCTCTCCCAACTTGCCGTATACCATTTACCATTCTGCCTTACCCAATTTGCCGCATCCTAGCCTGCTGCTTTGTATGTGTTAGTGCGTGTGTATTTGTGTGTGTGGGGCAGGGAGAGAGAGAGAGAGAGAGAGAGAGAGAGAGAGAGAGAGAGAGAGAGAGAGAGGAGAGAGAGAGAGAATTTTGGAACTTTGAACTTTGAACTTTATTACAGGAAAGATAGCATTATGTCGATCACTAAGTGGGCACTGCCCTTTGCTCCCTGTTATCCGAAAGCCAACAACAATAGGATGAGCATCAGAAGTGAAGATAAATAGGGAAATGTTTTCTCTGCGCGCGCGCCAGCAAGCAGGATGTCTCAGAACTGAAGCAGTAATTTTATGATCTAATTATAGGCGATGGGTTTATGGGTCACGTGATGTGGGGGCGGAGCAAAACATTGGTTGATACTTACTGTGTTGACATTAGTTCATTGGCCCCGCCCCAACATGATGTGACTTACTAATCCATGGGCTATCATTGGTTCATGTTTTTGGCGCTAAACTATCTGACAGTAAAGTACTATTTTGATGTGACACGTTATTACTTGGTGCAAATACGCGCGGTGTTTAAAACCACTTGGCGGACAGAACTGTGCATTCCCACAATTCGACACTTACTACACCCATAACCACACCGTTGATCAATTGCTGAGAAATGGCGCAAATGACAGTTGGGGAAACATTCAGAAGTTGGAACGACCTTACCGAACGGCTGGCAGACTTTTCCAGAAAGAACGATTTGGTGTACGTGGTCAAATACAGTCGTGCTGTTCAACTTGCGAACAAGAATTCAAAACAGCCCTTTCCAGACGAACTGAAGTATGCATACGCAAAACTTGTGTGCAAGTACTCAGGAAAAGGACGACTCACAGGCCGAGGTGCGAATAGGAGCAATGGGTAAGCGGATTTATACTTATTTGCTATACTTCTTATGCTTCCTTGTCACAGAGGAATGTTTAATTTTAATATTATTATTTATTTTTTATTTTTATTTAGTCAAGTTTTGACTAAATATTTTAACGTAGAGGGGGGAATCGAGACGAGGGTCGTGGTGTATGTGTTGTGTGTGTGTGTCTGTCTGTCTGTCTGTCTGTGTGTGTAGAGCGATTTAGACTAAACTACTGGACCGATCTTTATGAAATCCCCATACTTTTTTTTTCATTTTTTCAATAAATGTCTTTGATGACGTCATATCCGGCTTTTCGTGAAAGTTGAGGCGGCACTGTCACGCTCTCATTTTTCAACCAAATTGGTTGAAATTTGATCAAGTAATCTTCGACGAAGGCCGGGTTTGGTATTGCATTTCAGCTTGGTGGCTTAAAAACTAATGAGTGAGTTTGGTCATTAAAAATCTGAACATTGTAAAAAAAAAATTTTTTTTATAAAACGATCCAAATTTACGTACATCTTATTCTTTATCATATTCTGATTCAAAAAATATATAAATATGTTATATTTGGATTAAAAACAAGCTCTGAAAATTAAAAATATAAAAATTATTATCAAAATTAAATTGTCCAAATCAATTTTAAAAACACCTTCATCTTATTCCTTGTCGGTTCCTGATTCCAAAAACATATAGATGTGATATGTTTGGATTAAAAACACGCTCAGAAAGTTAAAACGAAGAGAGGTACAGAAAAGCGTGCTATCCTTCTCAGCGCAAGTGCTACTCCGCTCATCTTGTCAATTTCACTGCCTTTGCCGTGCGCGGTGGACTGACGATGCTACGAGTATACGGTCTTGCTGGGTTGCATTACGTTCAGTTTCATTCTGTGAGTTCGACAGCTACTTGACTAAATGTTGTATTTTCGCCTTACGCGACTTGTTACATTTAGTCAAGTTATTCCGATTGTGAAGAAAATGTAACAGCAGAATACATCGCGCGTCGTGAATCGCTGCGCCCCTCGTAGCGCCGCGCGTTGTAAATCGCAACGCTGCACAACGCGCCGCGCGCTGTGAATCCACATCGCTCTTTGTGTGTGTGTGTGTGTGTGTCTGTCTGTCTGTATGTCTGTCTCTCTGTCTCTCTCTCTCTCTCTGTCTCTGTCTCTGTCTGTCTCTCTCTCTCTCTCTCATCAGTTCATCAGTCTGCAAAGATTAAACATTTTCTAAATTTTGATGCACGCAGAACATTTTTTCAAGCGCATGTGCAGTCTGGAATAGACTATGCATCAACCCTTTGGGATTCTGCAAGTGATGCAGCTTTAAGACCCCTAAAATCTTTGCACAGACGCGGAGTAAAAGTTGTTCTGCTGAAAAAACAGCACCCTCTCTAATCATGACTACAAAAAAGCTGAAATTCTTCCACTTTCATCCAGACTAGCGTTTAACAAGGCAAGGTTTATGCATAAAATAGTTCGTGGACATGTACCGGACTATTTAACTGAAAGAATATTATTAACTGAGACTTCATCAAGCCGCACGAAGAAACTAAATGTTCCCCTCCCTAGAATTGACTTGTATAAAACTAGTCTAGCATACTCAGGTCCATTTCTGTGGAATGTTTTACCAGTTTCTCTCAGACAGCCACTTTCTGTTGCCAGTTTTAGAAGACATACTTTTTTTGTATATGCTTTCATCGTCGTGTGGCACTTAATGCCGCGATCAGGTACTGCTGTTTGATAAGTACATGAAGATCTACTAATATAATCTTCTTTTTTTCTCCTCTTTGTCTGATTTAATAACCATGTTTTTATGTTTTTGTTTTGCTTCTTCTTCTGCTTCATTATTATGCACTGCTTAGTTAATTCCCTCTTGGGCGAGGGCTGGATGAAAAAAGATTTCTCTCTCTCTCTCTCTCTCTCTCTCTCTCTCTCTCTCTCTCTCCTCTCTCTCTCTCTCTCTCTCTCTCTCTCTCTCTCTTCTCTTCTCTCTCTCTCTCACGTTTTGCGTTGCTTGAAACAGTTTTCATTATACCTTTGACAATAAGTATGTCATGTTCGTTTGTATGTATATTTTTGTTTGTTTGTTTAGTCTGTAATCGTTTGCTTGTTTGTCGTTTGTTTTTATTACTTCTTTAATTGATATTCCAACATTTTAAAACGTATTATCATTCGGGCGAGGGCTGGATGTAAAAAAGCACCTGTTTGCTTATGCCATTACCCTCGTTAATAAAGAATTTGTCATTGTCATTGTCTCTCTCTCTCTCTGTCTGTCTCTCTCTCTAAAATAACGAAACCCTAGAAGAGTTCGGACCAACAAAATAAATTTGGCTTATATTTTGCCTGTGTGCATTAATAGGTAACATGCGCCTTGAGTCGCCTTGTGTGGTGAGATACGTGCGCGATATAAATCCTCGTAAATAAATAAATAAATGAACAAATAAATAAATAGTGTAAACACAAATAAATCAATTGGTCAGAATGTTGAATTGTTGTTTCGTTCCTTGTTAATTTTGCCCCGTTTCGTAAATATATTGTTTTGTACTTTCAGGTCAAAGAAAACAGAATGCCCAGCCTTCATTTTTGTATCTGCTGACCGCAAGAAAG
>NC_090247.1:64844821-64869700 GCF_037325665.1 Littorina saxatilis
GTAGCATAACATGTACACACATTGTGTCACGAAAGTAGCAGCCCGTTTTACAAGAAATGGTTAGGAAAATGTTGATGTATTCGTATGTATTTCATCGCATTATTGGAAATAATGTTTTTGGCATTGAAACTCCTGATGGAACTTGTGACTATTTGCAAGCTTTGGCGTCAATACTTTCGGCGTTTATTGTTGATTAATTTGTTTTTTTAGGGGTACAGTTTTACTGCCTTGTTTTTCTAAAACCGCAGCTTCAGGCTTAAAGACAAAAAACGTAACAATACTTTCTTATGCGATGTTACATTCACGCTTCTGAGATTTATTATTTGTACTATAAGTGTGTGTCTGTCTGTCTAATTAAAAGACCACTGGATCGACGTACTAGTATATGTAACATTTTGTTTTGTTAAACATAAACGTTTCATTAACATACAATTCTTGTTTTTGATCCCGTACGATGTACAGTTCAGAGAGTTCGTTGTCGTAACAGAGGCATCGGAATCTCCTATTATTAACACAAAGAAGATGAACAATTAACGGTTTTTTTTTTTTAATGTGGAGTGCTCACCCATTTGCAAACGGAGTGTTTCGCTTTCATTGAAATCCGCTTGTAATGCCTAATTATTTTCTCTCGGGGTTATCAAATACTGTTGAAAATGGGTAACACTGTGGTACTTTTGTTGTGTCTGTTTTAGATGGCTGACTACTTGATGAGGGTACTGCTGCCGGAGGTTGTTGACAAAATATTTGTCAGCCAGTCATGAAAGAAACATTAGATATTGTAAACATTTGTTACAATGTGTTTTGGTGATTTTGGTTAGATGTGTGTTTTAGATTATGTACAGTCAATGTTTTTCCTGATCAAACTTGCTGCTATTGAACTTTTTGTTCAATAAAAACGCCAATGAAGTATATACAAAGTATACATTAAATGCAATCGTTTTCGAATCATCAGTGATCGGTCATCATCGAACCAAAAGCAATTTCAATGTTCAAACAAATAAACAAATATAAAACATCAGGGTAGCATAGTGAACGCGGTGTTAACCTGCATATTTCGAGCTTTTGGAATGATATGAGAACAGGTCAATGCTTTTTTTAGTCTTATGTTTTAAAGTTTTGTTGTTGATCTACATGTATTAACCATTCAAGAACTTTGATTGAACAACAGTTTAAGATATTGCCATCAACACAATATTCAATGAACAGCTATTTATGCGTTTAGTTATCAGTTTGATGGTATATGTATGTGTTGTTTATAATGATGTAACAGAGAATTAAAGCTTTGTCATGAATGATCCGGAATGCACCACCTCTATTATTGTCACTATGGCCATGTTACTGCTCACTACATCTATCGTCACGCTCATAAGAAAAAATACCTATCTCAGTGTTAGACATGTCTGTGGTGAAACTACAGGGGGAGCTACTGGAAGGGTATATATCATGTGTAAGAGAGTACACAGTCTTAGACCATCGGAACCATTGCCACGGTAACGTAAGCAAAACTGCCGAACACTTTTTCTTTATGATGCAGAACAAATTGTTTTGAAAATGTACGGAATGCAGAATCTCTTTATGGGTTGATTTGCAGTTTTGCCGACTGAAAATGTTGCGGTCACCTTTTTATTTCACGTTATGCTGTGGTAACAGCCGAAGATGGGCAGTTCGCAAATTAAAATGAGATAAGCAGATTGTTCAGAAACCAAAGACGTTCCAGAACATAAAAAATGACAGAGGCAATTACCGTATGAGCGTGACGCTATGTTCGTCTGCGTGTGACTGTCCCTCTCTCTCTCCCCCCTTACCTCTCTCTCTCCATCCCTCCTTTGCTCCCTCTCTCTCTCCCTCCGTACCTCTCTCTCCCTCCCTCCCTCCTTTGCTCTCTCTCTCTCTCTCTCCCTCCCTCCTTACCTCTCTCTCCCTCCCTCCTTTGCTCCCTCTCTCTCTCCCTTCCTACGTACCTCTCTCTCTCCCTCCCTCCTTTGCCCCCTCTCCCCTCCTTTGCTCCCTTTATCTCTCTCACTCTCTTTCTCCGTACCTCTCTCTCCCTCCCTCCCTCCTTTGCTCCCTCTCTCTCTCTCCCTCCTTCCTTACCTCTCTCTCCCTTCCTACGTACCTCTCTCTCTCCCTCCCTCCTTTGCTCCCTCTCTCTCTCCCCCCTTACCTCTCTCTCTCCATCCCTCCTTTGCTCCCTCTCTCTCTCTCCCTCCCTCCGTATCTCTCTCTCTCCCTCCCTCCTTTGCTCCCTCTCTTTCTCTCACCCTCCTTACCTATCTATCTCCCTCCCTCCTTTGCTCCCTCTCTCTCTTTCCCTCCTTTGCTCCCTCTCTCTCTCCCTCCATACCTCTCTCTCTCCCTCCCTCCTTTGCTCCCTCTATCTCTCTCTCTCACTCTCTTTCTCCGTACCTCTCTCTCTCCCTCCCTTCATCCGTACCTCTCTCTCTCCCTCCCTCCTTTGCTCCCTCTCTCTCTTTTCCTCCATACCTCTCTATCTCCCTCCCTCCTTTGCTCCCTCTATCTCTCTCTCACTCTCTTTCTCCGTACCTCTCTCTCTCCCTCCCTTCATCCGTACCTTTCTCTCTCCCTCCCTTCCTCCGTACCTCTCTCTCTCCCTCCCTCCTTTGCTCCCTCTCTCTCTCCCTCCTTACCTCTCTCTCCCCCTCCCTCCTTTGCTCCCTCTCTCTTTCTCCCTCCCTCCGTATCTCTCTTTCCCTCCCTCCTTTGCTCCCTCTCTCTTTCTCCCTCCCTCCGTATCTCTCTCTCCCTCCCTCCTTTGCTCCCTCTCTCTCTCACCCTCCTTACCTATCTCTCTCCCTCCCCCCTTTGCTCCCTCTCTCTCTCTCTCTCCCTCCCTCCGTACCTGTCTTTCTCACTCCCTCTTGTGCTCCCTCTCTCTCCCTCCCTCCTTTGCTCCCTCTCTCTCTCTCCCTCCCTTCCTCCGTAACTCTCTCTCCCTCCTTCCTTTGCTCCCTCTCTCTCTCCCTCCTTACCTCTCTCTCTGCCTCCCTCCTTTGCTCCCTCTCTCTTTCTCCCTTCCTCCATACCTCTCTCTCTCTCTCTCCCTCCCTCTTTTGCTCCATCTCTCTCTCTCCCTTCCTCCGTACCTCTCTCTCTCTCCCTCCCTCTTTTGCTCCATCTCTCTCTCTGCCTTCCTCCGTACCTCTCTCTCTCCCTCCTCTTTTGCTCCCTCTCTCTCTCTCTCACTCCCTCCTTACCTATCTCTCTCCCTCCCTCCTTTGCTCCCTCTCTCTCTCTCTCCCTCCCTCCGTACCTCTCTCTCTCTCCCTCCCTCATTTGCTCCCTCCCTCCTTTGCTCCCTCTCTCTCTCTTCCTCCCTCCGTACCTCTCTCTCTTCCTCCCTCCTTTGCTCTCTCTCTCTCTCTCTCTCCCTCCCTCCCTCCTTACCTCTCTATCTTCCTCCCTCTTTTGCTCCCTCTCTCTCTCTCTCTCCCTCCGTACCTCTCTCTCCCTTCCTCTCTCCTTTGCTCTCTCTCTCTCCCTCCCTCCTTACCTCTCTCTCTCCCTCCCTCCTTTGCTCCCCCTCTCTCTCTCCCTACCTCCGTACCTCTCTCTCTCCCTCCCTCCTTTTCCTCCTCTCTCTCCCTTTCTTCCTCCGTACCTCTCTCTCAATATATATCACGACTTCCCCGCCCCCTTTATTCCATCCCTTCCTACCGCCAACAATCTACTTTTCTCTACCTCCCTCTTACCCTCTCTCTCCCTCCCCTCTGTCTCTCCATCTCACTCTCTATACCCCTCCCCCTATCTCTTTCTTCCTCCCACTCTCTTCCTCCCTTCCTATCTCCCCCTCTCTCACTCCCTTCCTCCCTCCCACTATTTCTTTCCATCCTTCCTTCCCCTCTCTTCTCTCTCATTTTCCCTCCTCTCTCCCTCCCTCCTTACCTCTCTCTCCCTCCCTCCTTTGCTCCCTCTCTCTCTCCCTTCCTACGTACCTCTCTCTCTCCCTCCCTCCTTTGCCCCCTCTCCCTCTCTCCTCTCCCCTCCTTTGCTCCCTTTATCTCTCTCTCACTCTCTTTCTCCGTACCTCTCTCTCTCTCTCTCCCTCCTTCCTTACCTCTCTCTCTCCCTCCCTCTCTCTCTCCCTTCCTACGTACCTCTCTCTCTCCCTCCCTCCTTTGCTCCCTCTCTCTCTCACCCTCCTTACCTATCTCTCTCCCTCCCCCCTTTGCTCCCTCTCTCTCTCTCTCCCTCCCTCCGTACCTGTCTTTCTCACTCCCTCTTGTGCTCCCTCTCTCTCCCTCCCTCCTTTGCTCCCTCTCTCTCTCTCCCTCCCTTCCTCCGTAACTCTCTCTCCCTCCTTCCTTTGCTCCCTCTCTCTCTCCCTCCTTACCTCTCTCTCTGCCTCCCTCCTTTGCTCCCTCTCTCTTTCTCCCTTCCTCCATACCTCTCTCTCTCTCTCCCTCCCTCTTTTGCTCCATCTCTCTCTCTCTCCCTTCCTCCGTACCTCTCTCTCTCTCCCTCCCTCTTTTGCTCCCTCTCTCTCTCTCCCTTCCTCCGTACCTCTCTCTCTCCCTCCCCCAATTTTGCTCCCTCTCTCTCTCTCTCACTCCCTCCTTACCTATCTCTCTCCCTCCCTCCTTTGCTCCCTCTCTCTCTCTCTCCCTCCCTCCGTACCTCTCTCTCTCTCCCTCCCTCATTTGCTGCCTCCCTCCTTTGCTCCCTCTCTCTCTCTTCCTCCCTCCGTACCTCTCTCTCTTCCTCCCTCCTTTGCTCTCTCTCTCTCTCTCTCTCCCTCCCTCCCTCCTTACCTATCTCTCTCCCTCCCCCTTTTGCTCCCTCTCTCTCTCTCTCTCCCTCCGTACCTCTCTCTCCCTTCCTCTCTCCTTTGCTCTCTCTCTCTCTCCCTCCCTCCTTACCTCTCTCTCTCCCTCCCTCCTTTGCTCCCCCTCTCTCTCTCCCTACCTCCGTACCTCTCTCTCTCTCCCTCCCTCCTTTTCCCCCTCTCTCTCCCTTTCTTCCTCCGTACCTCTCTCTCAATATATATCACGACTTCCCCGCCCCCTTTATTCCATCCCTTCCTACCGCCAACAATCTACTTTTCTCTACCTCCCTCTTACCCTCTCTCTCCCTCCCCTCTGTCTCTCCATCTCACTCTCTATACCCCTCCCCCTATCTCTTTCTTCCTCCCACTCTCTTCCTCCCTTCCTATCTCCCCCTCTCTCACTCCCTTCCTCCCTCCCACTATTTCTTTCCATCCTTCCTTCCCCTCTCTACTCTCTCATTTTCCCTCCTCTCTCCCTCCCTCCTTACCTCTCTCTCCCTCCCTCCTTTGCTCCCTCTCTCTCTCCCTTCCTACGTACCTCTCTCTCTCCCTCCCTCCTTTGCCCCCTCTCCCTCTCTCCTCTCCCCTCCTTTGCTCCCTTTATCTCTCTCTCACTCTCTTTCTCCGTACCTCTCTCTCCCTCCCTCCCTCCTTTGCTCCCCCTCTCTCTCTCCCTCCTTCCTTACCTCTCTCTCTCCCTCCCTCTCTCTCTCCCTTCCTACGTACCTCTCTCTCTCCCTCCCTCCTTTGCTCTCTCTCTCTCTCCCCCCTTACCTCTCTCTCTCCATCCCTCCTTTGCTCCCTCTCTCTTTCTCCCTCCCTCCGTATCTCTCTCTCTCCCTCCCTCCTTTGCTCCCTCTCTTTCTCTCACCCTCCTTACCTATCTATATCCCTCCCTCCTTTGCTCCCTCTCTCTCTTTCCCTCCTTTGCTCCCTCTCTCTCTCCCTCCATACCTCTCTCTCTCCCTCCCTCCTTTGCTCCCTCTATCTCTCTCTCTCACTCTCTTTCTCCGTACCTCTCTCTCTCCCTCCCTTCATCCGTACCTCTCTCTCTCCCTCCCTCCTTTGCTCCCCCTCTCTCTCTCCTTTCCTCCATACCTCTCTCTCTCCCTCCCTCCTTTGCTCCCTCTATCTCTCTCTCACTCTCTTTCTCCGTACCTCTCTCTCTCCCTCCCTTTATCCGTACCTTTCTCCCTCCCTTCCTCCGTACCTCTCTCTCTCCCTCCCTCCTTTGCTCCCTCTCTCTCTCCCTCCTTACCTCTTTCTCCCCCTCCCTCCTTTGCTCCCTCTCTCTTTCTCCCTCCCTCCGTATCTCTCTTTCCCTCCCTCCTTTGCTCCCTCTCTCTTTCTCCCTCCCTCCGTATCTCTCTCTCCCTCCCTCCTTTGCTCCCTCTCTCTCTCACCCTCCTTACCTCTCTCTCCCTTCCTCTCTCCTTTGCTCTCTCTCTCTCCCTCCCTCCTTACCTCTCTCTCTCCCTCCCTCCTTTGCTCCCCCTCTCTCTCTCCCTACCTCCGTACCTCTCTCTCTCCCTCCCTCCTTTTCCCCCTCTCTCTCCCTTTCTTCCTCCGTACCTCTCTCTCAATATATATCACGACTTCCCTCCCCCCTTTGCTCCCTCTCTCTCTCTCTCTCTCTCCCTCCCTCCGTACCTGTCTTTCTCACTCCCTCCTGTGCTCCCTCTCTCTCCCTCCCTCCTTTGCTCCCTCTCTCTCTCTCCCTCCCTTCCTCCGTAACTCTCTCTCCCTCCTTCCTTTGCTCCCTCTCTCTCTCCCTCCTTACCTCTCTCTCTGCCTCCCTCCTTTGCTCCCTCTCTCTTTCTCCCTTCCTCCATACCTCTCTCTCTCTCTCCCTCCCTCTTTTGCTCCATCTCTCTCTCTCCCTTCCTCCGTACCTCTCTCTCTCTCCCTCCCTCTTTTGCTCCCTCTCTCTCTCTCCCTTCCTCCGTACCTCTCTCTCTCCCTCCCAATTTTGCTCCCTCTCTCTCTCACTCCCTCCTTACCTATCTCTCTCCCTCCCTCCTTTGCTCCCTCTCTCTCTCTCTCCCTCCCTCCCTCTCCCTCCCTCATTTGCTCCCTCCCTCCTTTGCTCCCTCTCTCTCTCTTCCTCCCTCCGTACCTCTCTCTCTTCCTCCCTCCTTTGCTCTCTCTCTCTCTCTCTCTCCCTCCCTCCCTCCTTACCTCTCTATCTTCCTCCCTCTTTTGCTCCCTCTCTCTCTCTCTCTCCCTCCGTACCTCTCTCTCCCTTCCTCTCTCCTTTGCTCTCTCTCTCTCTCCCTCCCTCCTTACCTCTCTCTCTCTCTCCCTCCCTCGCTCCCCCTCTCTCTCTCCCTACCTCCGTACCTCTCTCTCTCCCTCCCTCCTTTTCCCCCTCTCTCTCCCTTTCTTCCTCCGTACCTCTCTCTCAATATATATCACGACTTCCCCGCCCCCTTTATTCCATCCCTTCCTACCGCCAACAATCTACTTTTCTCTACCTCCCTCTTACCCTCTCTCTCCCTCCCCTCTGTCTCTCCATCTCACTCTCTATACCCCTCCCCCTATCTCTTTCTTCCTCCCACTCTCTTCCTCCCTTCCTATCTCCCCCTCTCTCACTCCCTTCCTCCCTCCCACTATTTCTTTCCATCCTTCCTTCCCCTCTCTACTCTCTCATTTTCCCTCCTCTCTTCCTCCCTCCATATCTCACTCATTCCCCCTCTCATTCCTTCCACCCCACTATTTCTTTCCCTCCCTTCCTCTCTCCCTCCCTTCCACACTCCCTATCTCTTTCTTCTTCTTTTCCTCCCTCAATCCCACCAAATCTCTTCCCCCCTCTCTCTCTCTCTCTCCCTCCCTTCTTTTCTCCTTCTCTCTCCATCCCTTTCACTCAGTCCATTCCTATATATCTCTCTTCCTCCCCATTTATCTCCCTTCCTCCGTACATCTCTCTTTATCTTGGTAGTATTATGACATTTATTAAATTGAAAGTAACAAGAAAGCACCAACGCGGTTCATACTTCGCAATAAGTCAAGTCAAGTCAATACTTATTTCAAAAAACCCCTAGGGTTACATGAATAAAATAAATAAAAATTGCAATAAACACGACAAAAAAGATGTAATAATGAGACACAACACTTCGAATTAACCTAAAATAAATCTCATAACAAAATAATTGTAATCATTTTTTTTTTACAGGAATGTATATGTTTCTGTGTTTGTTTTTGTTTTAATACAAAACAACAAAAAAACCCGTGATCAAATAATCAGAACTCTTTCAAAATACTCTTAATAAAATATATTAAATGCAATAACTTTTTTTTTTTTTTAAATTCAAATACATGTTTAAGTTTGACTGCATTTGAATAGAAACTGAATTTTGATGAAAGCAGTTACTGTAAAGTCATTTGAAGTCACATGATAAAAATCACATGGTTTAGTTGAGCAGACCAAAAAGTGCAGAGCTAAAATGTGTGTATGAATCTGTGTGAAAATCCAGTCCGTTTGTCCACAGGGATGCTAGGAAGCAGTCAAATGGGGTCGCTCAATCTGCTCAAATCCAGTCAAATGGGGTCGCACGGGCCGACAAATGGGGACGTCCCCGTTTGTCGGAAGCGTCCCCATTTGACTGCTCTCCAGTGACAATCGTCCCCATTTGTCGGTAAAACCACCTACACACACACACACACACACACACACACACACACACACACACACACACACACACACACACACACACACACACACACACACACACACACACACACACACACACACACACACACACACACACACACACACACACACACACACACACACACACACACACACACACACACACACACACACACACACACACACACACACACACACACACACACACACACACACACACACACACACACACACACACACACACACACACACACACACACACACACACACACACACACACACACACACACACACACACACACACACACACACACACACACACACACACACACACACACACACACACACACACACACACACACTTTAGGCTTGCGTGTGTTTTGGGAGACACGTTTTCACCAATACACAATGTACATCACTTTAAAATATAACACATTATTCGAAACCGAGTGATGTATGTGTATGTATTGCTGTATCCTAGTACGCAGATTGAGCACGCACAACCGTGCACAAATACACTCTTAATCCTTTATCAACATACAAATGAACATGTAATTGTATCCATATAACGCATTATTCAAAACCGAGTTCTTAAAGTAACTAACATTTTTGTATTTGTGAATTACTTTATCCTAGCACGCAGATTGAACACGCACAACCGTGCACAAATGCACTCTTAACCCTTTATCAACACACAAATGAACATGTAATTGTATCCGCATAACACGTTATTCGGAATCGAGTTCTAAAAGTAAATTAACATTTCCCTTAGTTTCTCAGATATGGGAGGGGGCGCAACTCGTGTGTGACCCTGACACGTCTTCTTTACTTGCCTGTATATATTGTCTTGTTTTTACGGGCAGGTCATATAGACGTGTCGGAGACAATGTTCCGTTTTAATGTATTGTTTGTTTGTTCGTTCATGGGCTGAAACTCCCACGGCTTTTACGTGTATGACCGTTTTTACCCCGCCATTTAGGCAGCCATACGCCCCTTTCGGAGGAAGCATGCTGGGTATTTTCGTGTTTCTATAACCCACCGAACTCTGACATGGATTACAGGATCTTTTTCGTGCGCACTTGGTCTTGTGCTTGCGTGGACACCGAGGAGAGTCTGCACACAAAGTTGACTCTGAGAAATAAATCTCTCGCCGAACGTGGGGACGAACTCACGCTGACAGCGGCCAACTGTATACAAATCCAGCGCGCTACCGACTGAGCTACATCCCCGCCCGTTTTAATGTATGAATAATTTAAATGGACAATGCTCCCATGGGGTCGCCTTCACGCGGCGGGAGTGTTTCCACAGAGCTACCCCACCCCTTTACTTCTCTTCTTTTGTCTTATTTCTGCCTTACCAGTCCTTTCACCTATATTTCCTTCCAAGAAAACTCTCCCTACTATTCCCTGCAGATTTCCAATTCTTTTCTTGTTGTCTTATTTCTATCTGACTGGATCCATCACCTTTATTTCACTTACCAAAAGTCTTCTTTTCCACATCCTTATTTCTCTGCACCCCGCATGTCGTAAGAGGCGACTAACGGATTATGTTTCTCCTTTTACCCTTGTTTAGTGGTTCTTGTATAGAATATAGTCAATGTTTGTAAAGATTTTAGTCAAGCAGTATGTAAGAAATGTTTAGTCCTTTGTACTGGAAACTTGCATTCTCCCAGTAAGGTCATATATTGTACTACGTTGCAAGCCCCTGGAGCAATTTTTTTGATTAGTGCTTTTGTGAACAAGAAACACTTAACAAGTGGCTCTATCCCATCTCCCCCCTTTCCCCTATCCCATCTCCCCCCTTTCCCTCGTCGCGATATAACCTTCGTGGTTGAAAACGACGTTAAACACCAAATAAAGAAAGAAAGAAAGAAATGGACAATGTATCGATTGAACATTGGATTTCCCTTCTTTGAGCAATGTGACGTCAGAGTCCGACAAACAATCTACCCCTGACTACAAAAGAGTGCATGTGTGTGTGCGTGCAATTGTAAAAACTACTAAAAGGAAATCTAACCCAAATCAATCGATACATAAATGTAATTTGTAATTTTGACCAAAATATGACATTTAACACTGACTGTCTCGATCTGTGTAAAATGTCGTATGTTGGTCAAAAATACAAATAACATATAATAAAGTGTTGTTATTGTAGTGTTAACTCAGCTCACCTTGAATATCGCCCGAACTCCCTGGACGATGGCGGGGTCGTCGGCGGTGTAGACGGTGGTGTTGCAGATGTTGCCGGCCATCAGACAGCCGTGGGCGTCGGCCACCTCCCGGGCCAGCCTGAGAGCTGTCAGGTTGAGCCTCTCCAGGTCGTCCTCTCTGCCGATCAGCTTCAGCTTCTCCCGGTGCCCGTAGTACTGTAAATAATGTTATGTTGTTGTATTTTCATCCATTGATTGTACAGCGCTTTGAGCAGGGTTAAATCCTGGAAACATACGCTTTATAAATATTATGCATTATTATTACTGGGGAGAGATACCAATCATTGAACCAAGCAATCGACCAGTCAATCGATCAATCCTAGAGTCAGCCATTAGACCTGTCAATATATTAATCAATCAATCAATCAATCAATCAGTCAATCCATCCATCACCAATCCATCCATCCATCCATCCGTCCATCAATCAATCAATCAGTCAATCCATCCATCAATAAATCAATCAATCTATCAATCAATCAATCAATCAATCAATCAACCCATCCATACATCAATCAATCAAATAATCAAATAATCAATCAATCATGCAAGCATTTTCGAACTTAGCGAGTAGGATCATACAGTGACTCAGGCAAGCATGTCCTGTTGTTAATGTATTTCACCATCGATGTACTCACCCACTCACTAACTCACTCACTCACTCACTGATCACTCACTCACTCTATCCATCCACCAATCCATCAAACAACCAATCCATCCATCCATCCATCCATCCATCCATCAAACAACAAACCAAAAAATCATCTCTTACTGTGAAGGCTTCCACGATGTCGCTGCCAGCGTGGACGAACTCCTCGTGAAGGTTGGTGACTCTCTCAGGGTGGTCGAGCACCACCTCGGGTGTGAAGACTCCGCTCTGCAGGTACCCCCTCCTCTCCAGCTCCCACAGGTACCCCTCCCCACAGATCAGGCTTTCCCCATTGGCCAGGCGCTCGCGAAGACCTGTAACGTACGTTACCATCGTTTTGAGTGAAAATATTCGTGTAAACTTTCAAATTTCCATCCCGCTCTTCCCATTGGCCAGGCGCCCCCGAAGACCTGTAACGCACGCTACCATCGTTTTGTGTGAAAATATTCGTGTACACTTTTAAATTTCCATCCCGCTCTTCCCATTGGCCAGGCGCTCCCGAAGACCTGTAACGCACGCTACCATTGTTTTGTGTGAAAATATTCGTGTACACTTTCACATTTCTATCCCGCTCTTCCCATTGGCCAGGCGCTCCCGAAGACCTGTAACGTACGTTACCATCGTTTTGTGTGAAAATATTCGTGTAAACTTTCAAATTTCCATCCCGCCGCTCTTCCCATTGGCCAGGCGCTCCCGAAGACCTGTAACGCACGCTACTATCGTTTTGTGTGAAAATATTCGTGTACACTTTCAAATATCCATCCCGCTCTTCCCATTGGCCAGGCGCTCCCGAAGACCTGTAACGCACACTACTATCGTTTTGTGTGAAAATATTCGTGTACACTTTCAAATATCCATCCCGCTCTTCCCATTGGCCAGGCGCTCCCGAAGACCTGTAACGCACGCGCTACCATCGTTTTGTGTGAAAATAGTCGTGTACACTTTCAAATAATTATCCATCCCGCTCTTCCCATTGGCCAGGCGCTCCCGAAGACCTGTAACGTACGTTACCATAGGCATAGTTTCTTGTGTCAATAATTATTCAAACTTTCAAAGTACATCACTCTCTCTGCATTAGCCAGGCGAGACTATATATATCTGAATGTTGTCTCGCCAATGACTGCTTTTTGGAGTTGATCTTTTTAGTTTGATATCTACAGATTGACTTAATGATTTTATATCGCTTTACGCGACTCGTTATTTCTGTTGTCATTTATTTATCAAACACTATTGCAGCGGAAACTCCTTTTTCCGACTTTCTCTGCCCCCCCCCCTCCCCACCCCCTTCTCCCCAATAATGTATGATTAATTAATTGACTGGAGTGTCAACGATATAAATCATACGAATACGTACATTCCATTCACTGGTTGAAATGATAAATAAATTTTAAAAAACGCTCGCGCTGGACCCGAGTACTCTTCAGACATTCACACACACACACTCTCTCTCTCTCCCTCACTCCCTCCCTCTCTCTCTTTCTTTCTCACACACACACACACACACACACACACACACACACACACACACACACGAGTACAGACTCATGCACGCACACACACACACACACACACAAACAGTAACACTAACACATGTGCACAAAATGAACACACACACACACACACACACACACACCGCGCGAGAGAAAAAGACTACAGGGAGGCATTGACGTCAAACTTTCGACCGTGACGTAATTACGTCACTATTCTTGGTTTTTATGGTTTACGGTACCATTCGGCGGCGTTGCTACGAGTATGCCGTAGTCTTGGTTGGCCGAAACCTTGCAACGTTCTATCAGACTGCCTGGCTGGCTGTTGCACCGCGAATTCCTCCCACCGCCAAGTCGTTTTTTTGTGGTTTATTTCGCATTTAGGTCCCAAGTAACATTATGAAGTTTGATACGATCAATCGGACCTATTATCAAGTTAGTGTATCAACTTTGGAACGAGCTGCGCCCAGTAGTTTCCCAGCAATAAGCTGTTAAGTCGAGACACACACACACACACACACACACACACACACACACACACACACACACACACACACACAGACAATAAAAAACGCTCGCGCTGGACCCGAGTACTCTTCAGACATTCACACACACACACACACACACACGCACACACACACACACTCTCTCTCTCTCTCTCTCCCTCACTCCCTCCCTCTCTCTCTTTCTTTCTTACACACACACACACACACACACACACACGAGTACAGACTCATGCACGCACACACACACACACACACACACACACACACACACACACACACACAAACACACACACACACACAAACAGTAACACTAACACATGTGCACAAAATGAACACACACACACACACACACACACACCGCGCGAGAGAAAGACTACAGGGAGGCATTGACGTCAAAGACTTTCGACCGTGACGTAATTACGTCACTATTCTTGGTTTACGGTACCATTCGGCGGCTTTGCTACGAGTATGCCATAGTCTTGGTTGGCCGAAACCTTGCACCGTTCTATCAGACTGCCTGGCTGGCTGTTGCACCGCGAATTCCTCCCACCGCCAAGTCGTTTTTTTGTGGTTTATTTCGCATTTAGGTCCCAGGTAACATTATGAAGTTTTAATACGATCAATCGGACCTATTATCAAGATAGTGTATCAACTTTTGAACGAGCTGCGCCCAGTAGTTTCCCAGCAATAAGCTGTTAAGTCGAGACACACACACACACACACACACACACACACACACACACACACACACACAAACAATTAAAGTCTGCTGAGCCCTAGTACTAGCGTACTCGGGGATTAAAGTCTGCTGAGCCCTGGTACTAGCGTACTCGGGGATAAATACATAGTTCAGAAAAAAAATCTGGTGCATGAGGTCGCACAAGCTTGCTGCTCAGTGATTCATGGTGAGTGTTGACAGTGAATGGCACGATTCACGGACACCTGTTATCTGATACTGCAAGCAGTTCTGGGCACAGGGGCTTGTATCGAAATGCGTGGTCAGGACAGGTCAACCAAAGTATCGTAGCCTACACTATAACCATAAACTGTATATAGTACAAGGTGACCCCCAAAAAACGCAACCCACACAAATGCTAATAACTTCTACATCTGTTGACTAAATTACTTTATATTTGGTGTAAATTAATTTCAGCTCATGCAGGAATAGTCCACGCAGTGGACATTTTGTAGGTTAAAAATGGTCTGAAATTAGTGGAAATTCAAAAAACACGTTTTGAACTGGTCATGAAGTTAATGTACTCAAAATATGGAGTAATTTTGGCAACAGATGTAACAGATGTAAAAGTAATTAGCCATTTTATGGGTTGCATTTTTTTGGGTCACCCCTGTGTACCTTGTTATAGTGTACGATACTTGGATCAACCCGGGTCAGGCTCTTTGATACTAACTCCTGTGCTTCTGAGAACAGGAAAACTACAAGTGAAGACTCCATCGACAGTCGGCCACAGAAGAGACTACATTTCAACCAAAGCGGCCTAATCAGGTCAGTTTCAGAACCAAAATGACAAGAAAGGTTTAATTTTTGGAACGTATTTAGAACCAGAAAACAACAACAAAATCCCAACAACATTCACGAGAACTTCGACCTAACGGCCTTTAAAGTGAACAAAACCCCACCTGTTTCAGGTTCAGAGGCACAACACAGAAATGAAATACGTGTCTTTAGCGAGGCCTTACGTTTTCTGTTCTACAATTTGATTCGGTGATGAAAGAGGCTACCCACAGCTCGGTCGCTTTGAGGCATAGTTGTAATTGCGATTGAAAAGTCGCCGAAAAGAGATTTTTCGAAGCAGCTTTTTGGGTAGTCACTGGGTTTAAAGTCATACAGCCGTTAGTGCCTTCTAAGGACCAGGTATGTTGACACGCCAATTAGCAGCTTTTTTCTTTGCGACAAGGACTAGCCTTGAAACTTTGCTCCCAGACAGTTCATGGTGACCCGCCCTAACGGTGTTACGCAGGTGTATTTTTTATATTTAGTCAAGTTTTGACTAAATATTTTAACATCGAGGGGGAATCGAAACGAGGGTCGTGGTGTATGTGCGTGTGTGCGTGTGTGCGTGTGTGCGTGTGTGTGTGTGTGTGTGTGTGTGTGTAGAGCGATTCAGACTAAACTACTGGACCGATCTTTATGAAATTTGACATGAGAGTTCCTGGGTATGAAATCCCCGAACGTTTTTTTCATTTTTTTGATAAATGTCTTTGATGACGTCATATCCGGCTTTTCGTGAAAGTTGAGGCGGCACTGTCACGCCCTCATTTTTCAACCAAATTGGTTCAAATTTTGGTCAAGTAATCTTCGACAAAGCCCGGACTTCGGTATTGCATTTCAGCGTGGTGGCTTAAAAATTAATTAATGACTTTGGTCATTAAAAATCGGAAAATTGTAAAAAAAAGTAAAAATTTATAAAACGATCCAAATTTACGTTTATCTTATTCTCCATCATTTGCTGATTCCAAAAACATATAAATATGTTATATTCGGATTAAAAACAAGCTCTGAAAATTAAATATATAAAAATTATTATCAAAATTAAATTGTCCAAATCAATTTAAAAACACTTTCATCTTATTCCTTGTCGGTTCCTGATTCCAAAAACATATAGATATGATATGTTTGGATTAAAAACACGCTCAGAAAGTTAAAACAAAGAGAGGTACAGAAAAGCGTGCTATCCTTCTTAGCGCAACTACTAGCCCGCTCTTCTTGTCAATTTCACTGCCTTTGCCATGAGCGGTGGCCTGACGATGCAACGAGTAAAATGGCATTGCGTTCAGTTTCATTCTGTGAGTTCGACAGCTACTTGACTAAATATTGTATTTTCGCCTTACGCGACTTGTTTTTAAATACTGACGGTCGTTCTCGCGTCCACTTCGGGACACGCCACCCCCCCTCCCCCCCCCCCACACACACACACACATACACACACACATGCGCGCGCGCACGCGCACACACACACACACACACAAACACACACACACACACACACACACACACACACACACACACACACACGCACGCACACACACACTCTCACACAAAAACAGTTCTTTTGAATGTTTTCTCCATTACCAGTTCAGTACAAGGAACTTAGTCGATAAATATCGACAGGGGGCCGACAAATGGTTTAAATGGGAAATGTGTGTATATGGGTGTGGGTTTGAAACAAACAAACAAACCAACCCATGTGAACCCCGGGCCGCAGGCCTTCGATGTAGTGATTGGAAAAAAAAAGGATGTTCTCAAATGGTTCAATTCTCATTTGGTCTGATTCTCAAATGGTACCGGTATACTCCCCCCCCCTGGCCGCAGGCCTAGGAGTAAAATTTTTATAGACACTGACCTTCTTCCCAGGGGTCATTGACCCAGTTTTAGCTATGAGAGGTGGTTCGCCCAGAGGCTGTAGAGTATACTGGGGCGGTCTCTTTGATGTCTTGAGAGGAAACTTGGCCAGGGTAGTACATGCACCAGAACTGGTGGACACCAAGGACAAACATGAAATCGAAGCAGTTTGCTTTCAGAGAGAACGGTCGTCAGCAACTCAAACTTCTCTGTTTTCTTTTTTTTTTTAAATCTGACTTTCTTTGTGGCCCCCTGACTCCGCCCCCTCCCTCTGTAAGGACCCTCCTCCACAAGGACCGATTTTTGTCAACATTTTAAAGGTCGCTAGAGAGGGGTTCCACTGTATGACCTAACCGCTACTGGCAGACGGCCTCAATCTTCACGCGCAAAGACGAGATTAATAGGTGCTCGGTTTTGGTATTTTGAATTACATTACATTAAACCTTTGTTGGGTTTCATGGTCATGGCAACAGCCATAATAATATTACATGATGTATAATATCATATTTCAGCATATGTGAATTACATGTCATCATACTAAACTGTCATACATTTTTATTCCTACATTATTCTGATTGATCACAACCAAACCTACTATCATTGGACACATCCAAATGCAAGCGCCTGTTCTTGACAATTTCTCTCTGATCTAAATATAAAATCAGTGCAATTTCCTGGGTCGGGCTTTGCCACAGACACTCACGGTTTGGCCTGTAGGTAAAATGTACAATGTATTTTCTGATTTGTGCACAAAAGCTTTTTTTCTTTTTTCTTTTTTTTAACATAACAATGTTTAATGTCACTGTATGTTTAAAAGACCATGGTCATATTTGTAAAAAAAATGTTAAATTAGAAAATAAATAACATTTTGGTTCATGATTTTTCCTACACCTGTGCTAAAAATAAGAAATAAAAATGTCGGGTATATAAGTCACTCAAATACAGCTAGGTATGAATGGCTCGGTTTGAGTATGTTGCAGTTGACCCTGCACAATGCGACATATCATGTTTTTGTTGAACAATTTTGACGTCACCCCTCCCATAGGGTGACGTATTTCACAACTTCCTGTGTTACACAAACTCTGTGATGACCAATTTTGACGTCACCCCTCCCATAGGGTGACGGATTTCACAACTTTCTACAGATGAACAATTTTGACGTCACCCCTCCCATAGGGTGACGGATGTCACAACTTCCTGTGTACACAAACTGATGACGTATTTCACAACAAAATGGCGCTGCCCATGGTCAACCTCGAAACTATCCGTATAGAATGGGGGCGTCCTCGCCCCCATAATAAACAAACGTTCCATTCTCATTTTTCTGGCGGCTGTTACAACTAATGTAACTGCCACACTTATTGATTGAAAACAGTCATTCGTACCACGACGCTCACAGCCAGTGACGAACGAACGCAGCTACGTACGAACGCACTGGTCTGAGCTTTTTGTATGAACATATTCCACAAACACGGTACAGGCAACATTCTATTTATTGACCCGGCAGATAATCTGTGTTTTCCCCCAGGGTTTTATATGACAGATGCTTTAATTCACAGGAAAATTAAGCTGTTGCTTTAAAGGCACAGTCCTCAATCTAGACACAGCAAGCAACCTGGCTTTTATTTTTTGGTATATGACCAAATGGAGGGATGATCTTATTCTATGTAAAACTTTGTTTTCTCCCTCTGGAAAAGAAATCGATTTTTTTTTATATATATATTTTTTTTTTTTAACATATTTAGAGCTTTTCGTAATGTGTTATTGATATAAGCGGATTCGCGATCGTCGATATTGATTTTTCATGGTGTTGTGTAATTTTTAAATTACAAAGGAATTGTTATGTAAGACAGTTTCAAGCGAGCTATCTTTAGCGGATGTATCTACTGTGCAGGGCCGGACCAAATGAGTTGTAAGGGGGGGGGGGGGGTGGGGGTGGGGGGTTCCTCCTTTTTTGGGGGGGAAAATCAGCGAAGTGGCGAAGCCACAAGCGCGCGCCTGCGAAGCAGGCGCGCGAACTAGGGGGGTCCGGGGGCATGCTCCCCCGGAAAATTTTTGAAAAACGGTTAAAATCTGTGCAATCTGGTGCATTCTGGGCCTTGTTTTGAGGGTTAAGGCCTGTCAGTGTGAGTTGGTGGGGGGGGGGGGGGGGGGGTACCTTTTTCTCATCGGATTTCACATTGAATAAAATTTGTTAGAGACACATACAAAATTAATTTTATTTAAAAAAAAAACAAAAAAAAAAACAAACTCAAAGCAAGGTACATGCTTTTTCCAGGGGTGGGGTTCCGGAACCCCTGGAACCCCCCCCCCCCCCCCCCCTGGGTCCGGCCCTGCTGTGCAAACAACTCTACATATGGCAAAAGTGTCACGTGATAATCAACTTTGTCACGTGATCATAACAAAATGGCTACGGAGCGGACACCGGTTAAAAGTAGATGTGTCCTATGTGACAATTAATGAAAAAACCGAGTCCAGCCATAATTATACGGTTGTAGGCAAAGTTGGGTGGAACAATGAAAAACAGCTTGGTGAAATGGTTGAGTCTCTCAGTGGAGAATCTGTTCGTCGAGAGATGGAAGAATCGGCCATTCTGCAATCACTCTCGTCTTTTCTCAGACACATTAGCGAAAAACATACGGGAGATAACTCTGTATCAAATTCTTGTTTTGATAGATTTCGGCTTTTAGCTCCGCTTCTTCTAGGGCCATGACCTTTACTCCGCGTAGTGATGAGCCATCCTGTCAGAGAGACACTGAGCGAGAGCGTGGACCGATGATTTAATATCAGAATGGAGAAGGAGTGTGCCTTTTGCTATGGAAGAACATGCAGGGTTATTCCTGGCAGTGATAAATGTGTGTAGCATGATCTTAAGACATGTGAGTTTGTTTCCATATGTGCGTAGGCCTATACCTGTCCGATTTTGTGTTACATGACCTTAAGACAGACAGAAAGAGACAGAGAGACAGAAACAGAGACAGAGAGACAGAAACAGAGACAGAGACAGAGAGACAGAAAGAGAGACAGAGACACGAGAGACAGAGACACGAGAGACAGAGAGAGACAGACAGACAGACAGACAGACAGACTCGGACACTGAGAGACAGAGACAGAAAGAGACAGAGAGACAAAAAGAGAGACAGAAAGACAAAAAGAGAGACAGAGACACGAGAGACAGAAAGAGAGAGAGAGACAGAGAGACAGAGACAGAGAGACACGAGACAGAGAGACATAGACAGATATCCAGAGAGAGTTCTGATATGAAGGAGTCAAACGGAGCTAAAGCAATCAACAACAACAATCAGTGGAACTGCCACAAGACAGAACAGCCCCGCCCCCCTACCACCGCGACAATAAAAGAGATCCAATCATCAAGAAAATACATCAACGCAGTTAATACATGCACAATAAAACTGGCAATTCAACCTAAAATATCAACACAATCATAAAAAACAAAACAATCGTGAGTCATGAACCAGAACAAAAGCACGATCTTGCACGCAAATTGCTATGACCTAAACATGCCAGCTATCCTATTCATTTCTTCTAACATTTAACCCCAAAGCAACCTCAGCGCGGCTTCACCCGTTTCTCTCTACCTAGCTCTAATTCAAGGTTGCACAGTGTAAACAAACCTACCTTTCGGCTTCATCCTTGCAGATACTGGACAGAGGTTAGACGCTGAAACTGATCCTTTGACCTGTACACTGAGCAGCTGGACAACAAGATCTGAGCGGCAGTATCCAAGATTTTTATACAACCCGTGTATGTATGAACAGACGCTTGGCCTCCTCTCGCGTGTGTTCGTTTTCGTGTTGTTCTCGGAGGCACAGGTGCTTGGAGCTGAATCAAGTTATACGATATAGGATATGTGGACTTGTATGGTTCCATATTTTTGTTTGTTTGTTTGTTTGTTTCTGTATTGGTTGCCGATTGAAAGTGGTAACACTAACAGTCTCTTTTACTGTATTTGTGCTTCTTGTATTAGTTTGTAACTTTGGGTTTCTCTAGATCAGACGGCAAATCAGAAGTACTGACGCGTGTGCTCAGCATGATGGCATCTGCTGACACACGTACTGACAAACATAAACAGACCGAGAGACCGACACTTACACACTCACACTCACACACACACACACACACACACACACACACACACACACACACAAACACACACACACACACACACGCACACACACATATTCTCTCATTATTTGCCAGTTTGTTTGTTTGCTTTTTGTCTGTGTGCGTGTAGAGCTCTGCATGTTTGCTTGATCGGTTAGTGTGGGTATGACGCAGTGCATTTTCGTACACGAGCTTTCAAAACATATTCGATAAGAGCAACGGGGCCGTTAAAATGGAGCAAATGCCAAAGAAAAACAAGTTTAAGCACCTCTTGTGCTTCCTTCTCCCCCTCCCACCCCCTTCCCTCCAACACCAACCTCACCGTTTCACTCCGGTCTCTCCCTCTAACATAAATCAAACTAATACATAGTACAGTGTTGGCTTTTATTTGGCCCATCAACATGTCACCATACATGTAAAATGTGTTAATGAATAACTACAAACAATACTTGAATGTCATGATGACCAGGCACAACAGATTAAATACAATACCGTCGGGGTAAACAATGGGTTGCATCACGAGTGTATTGTTAAACACGTGTATGATGATTGGCTTGTCGTGCCACTCATGACAGGTGTCACAGAACTGCGCTGCACAATATTACAGAACAACCTTTGTCTCTGCAAGTCATAATTGCAAGTCACTACAGAAGTGCTGGGCGAAGCAACCCGCTCGCTGATTAAAACTAATTTAATTATTTGGCATAGTTTCGGAGCAGTTTTGAGCAAATCATTGCAGGTGTTTTTGAATTACAGTAGGGGAAGGGCTCCTAATATGGACCGGCTCCTAATATGGACCACCTCCTGTTCTGACAAACTAACGGCGCTAGAGCGCTCAAACAAGTTTTATTCGCTGTATTCACCCTCTCTGGGTGACTTGCACATGTCAAAAACGTTGCAGAAACACAAACCTCAAAACCGTTAGGCTTTTTCTCTTTTTTTTCTCTCACTTTTGGCAGTGTTCACTCTAAATTTGCCGCCTAAACGGACTCGTTTCTGTCCACAGCCAAAGCTGTTATCACACAAAAATTACTGTATATGACAGCTAAGACCGTATTTGTTACATTTTAGCAGTGTTGACCCCGAGTTTCTTCTGCAAACAAAAAATAATAGCAAAATTTCAAAGTATGTGCAAGTCCCCTAATATGGACCACCTTCAACAAATCGAAGAAAATAAAAGCTAAAGGCTATTTTCATTAATTCATTAAGAAGCTTGCTGGAAATAATCTGTAACTAGCCCTCGAGATTTAAAAACAAAATATAACAAAAAGTCTTCTGTTCGTGGAAGTTGATAATTTCACTTATTTTCACTCTGTTTTTGATAAGCTTCTTTAGTTTCCTGGCGTGCTTCAAATAATGCTCTGATCAACCCGAAACAGATAAATCTAAAGCATATTCTAATTAGTCTGACTTGTACACTAAGTTGTATCATGTTATTTTGAAGTATAGGGGGCTTTTTACAGTGATTCGTGAAGGTCGCTTCACTGGTCCATATCAGGCGCCCAGGCTCCTACTAATTATGGACCATTTGTGATTTTTTTTTCTGTATTTAATTTTTGCTGAATGTCTATCAAAGCTATTTTGCTCTAATTAAGCCTAACGGTTAACCTAAGAGAGAAGGACTACCAAACACAAAATGAAACTTCTTCGCAAGAAAACAAGCTAGTTATCAGTATGAAACAAAAAGTGGTCCATATTAGGAGCCCTTCCCCTACAGCAAATGTCCCTTGAACTTTTGAAGGTCCAAATCGTCCAAAATGGCGCCTTCGGTATACTATCTTTAAAGACACCTAGCTCCCCTTGTTAGCCATGATCTGAAGTCACTACATATACTGTGCAGGCTTTTACAGCGGTGTGGGATGAGAGGTCGCTTCCACTTGGACACATACCCGAAGTGTGAATGCAGAGAGAGAGAGAGAGAGAGAGAGAGAGAGAGAGAGAGAGAGAGAGAGAGAGAGAGAGAGAGAGAGAGAGAGAGAGAGAGAGAGAGAGAGAAAAAGTTAGAGAGAGAGAGAAAGAGCGAGAGAGAGAGAAAGAGAAAGAGTGAGAGAGAGAGAAAGAGTGAGTGAGAGAGAGAAAGAGCGAGAGAGAGAGAGAAAGAGAGAAAGAGAGAGAGAGAGAGAGAAAGAGTGAGAGAGTGAGACAGAGGAATAGAGAGAGAGTGAGAGAGAGAGAGTTTTTGTTGTTGTTGTTGTTGCTGTTGCTGTTGTTATTTTTTTTGTTATTGTTGTTGTTGTTGTTGTTGTTGTTGTTGTTGTTGTTGTTGTTGTTGTTGTTGTTGAATTAATTTAGTAACTGGCACCTATGTAAATCCGCGACAATAACTTAGCCTAAAAAACATGCAATAAACAACAACGAAAACCAACAAACAACCCTCGCTAATTATCCCATGTAAAAGCCGTGTGAAGGATACTCGTATCCCATGTAAAAGTCCGGATAGATATTCCTCGACGGTTAAGATCATCGCGCATTGGGGAAGGGGTTGTGTGTCTTTAAGGACTCGACATTTTGATATGTTGTCCCATGTTCTCTTTATCTGAAAGACAACCCGTGTGCGACACCCTTTTGGAAACGATGTCCTGTTGACTTTGATTTTAAGGAGTCCAAAGGTCACTCGTTGTGCCATTCTTTGGACGCACCTGAGATTATTTCAAAAATGCTTCTTTGCAGGTAAAAGTAACAAGTGGCACCTGCCGATGTTTTAGTGTTCCGAGTCCCGATTACTCTTTACAATAGTGTTGTTCACAGTACTTTTTCTTCTTCTTCTTCTTCTTTTGCGTTCGTGGGCTGAAACTCCAACATACACTCGTGTTTACGTGTATGACCGTTTTTACCCCGCCATTTAGGCAGCCATACGCCGCTTTCGGAGGAAGCATGCTGGATATTTTCGTGTTTCTATAACCCACCAAACTCTGACATGGATTACAGGATCTTTTCCGTGCCCACTTGGTCTTGTGCTTGCGTGTACACACGAAAGGGGATAACCGGGCACTTGCAGGTCTGCACATAAGTTGACCTGGGAGATCGGAAAAATCTCCACCTTAACCCACCAGGCGCAGCCGGGATTCGAACACACGACCTTCTGCTTTGGAGGCCGGCGTCTTACCACCAAGCCATTGCGCCCGTCGTTCACAGTACTGTTTGTCGAGTACGCTCACTTAAACCAGACGAAACGCCGGGTTGGATGTAACAACAACAACAAACGAATTAAAGGTAATCATGGTGCTTGATGTTATCATTTCAAGCCACAAACCAAACTGTGTTCTCGTCTTTGGGTGATTTCGGACAGGTTTTGGAAAACAGTCACAAGACCAAGTGCGCACGGAAAAGATCCTGTAATCCATGTCACTGAGAGCGGCTTGGTGGATTATAGAAACACGAAAATACCCAGCACGCTTCCCCCGAAAGCGGCGTATGGCTGCCTCAATGGCGGGATAAAAACGGTCATACACATAAAAACCCACTCGTGCAAAAACGTGGGAGTTTCAACCCATGAAAGAAAAAGAAGAGAAAGAAAAAAAATCTTTTTGATTTTAGGGTGGGGGGTGGGAGGGGGGACGGGGCGGGCAGTATGTTTATCAATTCTTCCCAACTGTAAGACTCCATTCTGTGCAAGACCTCATCTCTTCACCTTTTAGAGGCTTAAGACACAGGTTCCACAATGTCGGTAAGCACAACAGCACGTGCAAGTGTCGTGCATACCAGAGGGCCATGATCGCTGAACTGAGTCAAGGCCGCGGGCGTGCATATGCACTTAGTGGTATTGCCGACTTACATTAACAGTTAGGCACATGTGCTTCTTTTTCTTATCTATAGGCCATACTGAAGGGTGAAAAAACTGTGTATGAATAACAATGACAAAGAAAGAAAGAAAGAAAGAAAGTTGCTTCCCATTTTCCTTTCTTTGTTAAACAAACTCCATTCAAGTTGGGGCCAAGTTGGGCCGGGAGGAGAGGGGGGGGGGGGGTGGTGGGGGTGGGGGGGGGGGGGGGATGGGGGAGGTTCTATGAGTATGTGGACAGAATGAAACAAAATTATCAAAACAAAATATATCAAACGATGTGTTGTCAAAGTTACCAAGTTAGAATTTGACCATGTCAATGACTCAACTCA
>NC_090247.1:64869900-64944900 GCF_037325665.1 Littorina saxatilis
TGTATCAATGCGTTTGACAGCTTGGTGTGGTGTTGACACAGCGCCCGTTCCTGACAAAATTTTCGAAGTTGCATGGGGAGTGGTGGTTTCGAGTATGTTACCTGAAGTGAGAGCGAAATCATTTTTGGTTTGTGTCTGAGCCTCATGCGTTCGGGAAGAGCCGGGGTGCAACAAGCGACGGGGAAAGGTTTAAACGGAGCGAGTCGGCAGTGCGAGCTTGCATGGTTATATTCCTTGTTGTGAATACTAGCAGTAATAGCACAGGAAGGGTAAAGGTGCAGATCGACCGGCGCTTTGGAACAAGCTCCAGTGGCTCAAAATAACAGAGTCGTCTGCCCTCATCCAAACTTGGAGGTTAGCGGGGTCAACAGCCGTCCTTAACTCGGCTTTTCTCACCTTGAACTGTTGAACCTCCACAGTAATGCTACATCTCTCAGTCATTGTTGCCGGGTCGAATGAGTTATGTTGAGGTGTGGGTGCAAACAAGTGCGAAAGTGATTTTTTAATCACCCTCGGAAAATAAAGATGTATCTTATCTTATTTTATCTTATATTATCTGATGTGATCCGATTTGATGTGATCTAATATGATCTGATCTGATGTGATGTTATGTTATGCTGGCTCTCAGTGGCTTTCGGCAAACATCCGCCATCTTGCAACTACGCGCCAGAACTACGTCACAGTCTCTCGGTTGGTGACGTGGACAATAATTATGTCGCCCACTAGTTCAGAAGAACCAGCTGCACTATATGGGTAGAAAAGCGAATAAAAAAAGTATGATATTTTTTTTTTTAGGTTGTGTTTTGTGTTGTGCTTTGTTGTGTTGTGTGTTGCATGTGTTCTCCGATGCCAAACAAATCATGTTATTGCCGGTTTGTTCGGGTTGCTTGGTGGATTCTCTTACTAACTTTCTTCGCCCCCATCCCTCCTCTTCTTTCTTTATCTCTGTCTCGCGCGCGCACACATTCACACACACACACTGACACACACACTGACACACTGACAAACACACACACACACACACACACACACACACACACACACACACATAAACACAAATATAAACACACACACACACACACACACACACACACACACACACACACACACAAACAGTCCGTGAGAGAGATAGATATGATTTACTCTCTCATTACTTGACCAATCAGATAGCCGCTGAAACACTTTCTCCATTTAGCATTGGCGTAGACAACAGATAAGGTCTTGCATAAGAAGTCAGTTAACCCAGATAAACTTAACTAGAACCCAAGAATCCTTGAATAATCAGTCAACATGCAGCAGCACGATTTTTTTTCTTTCTTTATTTGGTGTTTAACGTCGTTTTCAACCACGAAGGTTATATCGCGACTGGGAAAGGGGGGAGATGGGATAGAGCCACTTGTCAATTGTTTCTTGTTCACAAAAGCACTAATCAAAAATTTGCTCCAGGGGCTTTCAACGTAGTACAATATATTACCTTACTGGGAGAATGCAAGTTTCCAATACAAAGGACTTAACATTTCTTACATACTGCTTGACTAAAATCTTTACAAAAATTGACTATAATTATTCTATACAAGAAACACTTAAAAAGGGTAAAAGGAGAAACAGAATCCGTTAGTCGCCTCTTACGACATGCTGGGTAGCATCGGGTAAATTCTTCCCCCTAACCCGCAGGGGGTAGCAGCACGATGTTTCCATTGTGGAACGAAGAGAAGGGACAAGATAACACGAGGTCACATCTGAAATCCTTGACCCATGGTCTGGACACCCAGACACAGGGAGCTCAGATTTGACCTCGCCTTGAGTTACCTTTTCACTGATAATTGATACCAGACGAGAAAACAAGAGCATTGCCGCGTTCACAGATTTCTGAATCAGTTTGTTTTATTTGTTTTATTTGTGTCAGAGGTCACCCGGATGAATTAGGAAAGAGTGGAATGTGCTGATGAAAGCAATAGTAGTGTAAACAGAATATGCACGGTGTGTGCTTGGTATTCCTATTTGTGTGGTTAACCGTAATTGGAGTGTGGTTGCTCATTAAGTTCAATTTCAGTGGATCGTGGTCATTATCATCAACACAAGCTGCAGTAAAAACATCCATCATCATCATCATCATCATCATCATCATCATCATCATCATCATCATCATCATCATCATCATCATTAGCAGCTGGCATCTGCTGAAGGGACATTAAAACCCAAAAACCAAACCAAAGCAACCATCATAATCATCATCATTATTTCTTGTTCTCCTTTCCAAAGGTAATATTCCTTTCTTGTGTTAAAGTAATTACCACTCAGTGTGTGTGTGTGTGTATGTGGGTACCACACACACACACACACACACACACACACGCGCGCGCGCATACACAAACACACACACAAACACACACACAGAGTCCGACGGTGAGAGCCGGAGAGAGAGAGAGAGAGAGAGAGAGAGAGTGTGTGTGTGTGTGTGTGTGTGCGTGTGTGCGCGCGCTCACGCACCGCGAGACGGAGAGAAAGGAAGAAGAGGAGGGGTGAGGATGGGGGGGGGGGGGAAGGAGAACGTTAAAGACAGAATCAAACAAGCAAGCAACCAACCAACCGAACAAACAATGAAATGCCTTTGTTTAGCATCACAGAACACACTCAACACACAACACCACACAACACAAACAAACAATCACAACAAAATTATGTTTTTATTCGCTTTTCTACCCAAAAGGTGCAGCTGGTTCTTCTGAACTCTGGTTGACATGTTTTCCACGTCACCAACCGCAAACTGTGACGTAGTTTTGGCGCGTAGTTGTAAGATGGCGGATGTTTGCCGAAAGCCAGGGCCAGTTCTCGCAGGCAGTGTGACGAGTTGCCGCAACACAGCCTCACGTACTGCGCACGCCAAGGTCACGTACTGTACACCAAGGTCACGTGCTGCACGTGCAAATGCACGGATCTCTGTCCTGCTGCACTGCAAGGGGGCCACGTCCAATGGATACGCATTTTCACCTGGGATAACATATTGGATAGGATCGGATAAGATAAGATAAGATAAGATCAGATGAGATATGATCAGATCAGATAAGATCACATCACATCAGACTACATCACATCAGGTCACAACACATCAGATCAGCTCAGTTCAGATAACATCAGATCACAACACATCAGATCACAACACATCAGATCATAACACATCAGATCACATCAAGTCACAACACATCAGATCAGCTCAGTTCAAATCACATCAGATAACATCAGATTAGATCACATCGGTAAGATAAGATAAGATACGAGAAGATAAGAGAATGTAAGATAAGATAAATCTTTATTTTCCGGGGGTTGTAGAATAAGTTCTTTCGTAATGTGTTTGCCCCCATTCCGCATTTTCAAAACATCAACAGAATTTACAAATAACCGACACAATACCTGTCTGTGGGTCTCTGAGAGACTGGAAGGATTTGTCCGAGTCTGACGTCCTGAAAGGCACCGGCAGGGCAGCGATCGGACCCTGAGAAGCAGCCATCGATTGGTACAGCTAACAGTTAGTTACTCCTTGGTAAACATTCTCATGTCTCTGATGATGTGGGAAGTTTCCCAAGTGCACTTTACCATCGTCGTCGTCGACGTCATCATCGTCGTCGTCGTCGTCGTCCTCCTTGTCGTCGTCGTCGTCGTCGTCATCATCATCATCATCATCATCATCGTCGTCGTCGTCATCATCATCATCATCATCATCATCATCATCATCATCATCATCATCATCATCATCATCATCATCATCATCATCATCATCATCATCATCATCATCATCACTGACCTTGCAGACTGTCCTGACCTCCCTGAGCAGCGGCAGCACGGTGTGAGAACCACGACCACAGTTCAGTCCTACCACGTCAGCTCCCAGCTCCTCCAGCTGACGTAACGCTTCAGGGATGGCTACGTCATCCGCCGTCATATCCGGTACAAAGGGACCAAGAGTGACGACGGCCGGGAGACCTGGACAAGAAGTGGCTGGGTGGTGTGTTTTTTTAATTTTTTTTTTTAATATAAAAACAGAGGCTATGAGAATAAGTAAAGTATTTCAGCACTGACCCAAGACGACCCAACCCGGTCCCTAGCCCACTTCAGGTCTCCTCTAGAAGCCGGCAGCTAGCTGTCTACATCCCCCCCCCCCCCCCCTGCATTTTTATTTTTTATTTTCATACAAAGCCGGGTTTTCCCGTGTAACATGCCCCTAATGGCTTTGCCGTGAGGGCGTAAAACTTACATTTTCTCTCTCTCTCTCAATAAGTAAAGTTGTCGCATTATGTTAAACCTCCGATGCTGTGCTAAGTTTCATAAACGAATCGTTTGTTTGTTTGTTTTTGTTTAACGCCCAGCCGACCACGAAGGGCCATGTCAGGGCGGTGCTGCTTTGACACTTAACGTGCGCCACACACAAGACAGAAGTCGCAGCACAGGCTTCATTGTCTCACCCAGTCACATTATTCTGACACCGGACCAACCAGTCCTAGCACTAACCCCATAATGCCGGACGCCAGGCGGAGCAGCCACTAGATTGGCAATTTTAAAGTCTTAGGTATGACCCGGCCGGGGTTCGAACCCACGACCTCCCGATCACGGGGCGGACGCCTTACCACTAGGCCACCGTGCCGGTCATAAACGAATCGGAACAAGAGACTGCAGGTAAGAGCAACAAGAACTTCTACTTTACTGATTTGATTCTTTTTCTTGCTGTCATCTCCCCTTTTATGTGTTTTGTATTTTTTTGCTGATGAAGACAGAACGTCGAAACCGGTCCTTGTTCGTTATTTTTATTGTCCATGTTTCTGGTGAGTATATTTTCATTGTTATCTTGTTCATAGAAGAAAGCCGGAACATCAGAGGAACATATTGCTCTTCATGACGTTAGGTTGACATTTTCGTAAACAATTGTATTGAGCAGTCAAATCACAGCCTTCGTCGTTTCAGGAACCCATTTTGGGTCGTAGCTTCGGCCGGAGGCTTGCAGCGACTTGACATAAAAGACTGCATGGAAAAATTGCTTTGAAAGCGGCGGTGCCAAAGATATCAACAGTAAATAAGTTATAGGCTATTCAATCTATCTTTGATTAAAGATTTCATCGCGAAACATTTACATTTAACATTACATGCTGCTGGGTGACACATGCATATTTAAGATTACTCTTGTGTAACTGAGACCATATAAACTTGTTTTCATTTTTATCTAGCTCCTTTCTTTTTCGTCTCCTTGTACAAATAGTTAAACCCACGTCGCCCATTACACCAACTTTGTAAATTTCCAAGTCACAACAATAAAGCATTCTTGACAAAATAGTTGTGCACAGTGAAAGCCACCTTTTGATACCCCCTGATATGGACTCCCTCCCTTTTAACACCTTGGTTTCTCAGACGTGATGATGGTGATTGGGATGAAGATGAATGATGGATGATGGATAATGGATAATGGATAATGGATGATGGATAATGGACGATGGGCGATGGGGGATGGATGATGGATGATGGCGGTGGTGATGATGATGATGACGATGACGATGACGATGACGACGACGATGACGACGACGACGACGATGATGATGGGGAGGAGGAGGAGGAGGAGGAGGAGGAGGAGGAAGAGAAGAAGGAGGAGGAAGGGGTGAGATGAGGTATGCAATACTGTTGCCCTTAAAACCACGGAGGAAAATATTTACACTAGTTTATCATTTAGCGATTACGAGGAGGAGGAGGGGGAAAAAGGAGCAGAAACATATAACGATGCCGTTCGACTGAGAGAAAGAAAGAACATGCATTAAGGTTATTAGTGATGGTGATGATAATGTGGAGGAGGCGCCCTATGATCATGGTAATTATGCGTCTCTGATTAAAGGAAAGAAGAACAAGTCGCGTAAGGCGAAAATACAATATTTAGTCAAGTAGCTGTCGAACTCACAGAATGAAACTGAACGCAATGCAACGCAGCAAGACCGTAGCATCGTCAGTCCACCGCGCACGGCAAAGGCAGTGAAATTGACAAGAAGAGCGGGGTAGTACTTGCGCTGAGAAGGATAGCACGCTTTTCTGTACCTCTCTTCGTTTTAACTTTCTGAGCGTGTTTTTAATCCAAACATATCATATCTATATGTTTTTGGAATCAGGAACCGACAAGGAATAAGATGAAAGTGTTTTTAAATTGATTTCGAAAAAAAAATTTTGATAATAATTTTTATATATTTAATTTTCAGAGCTTGTCTTTAATCCGAATATAACATATTTATATGTTTTTGGAATCAGCAAATGATGGAGAATAAGATAAACGTAAATTTTTATTTTTTTTACAATGTTCAGATTTTTAATGACCAAAGTCATTAATTAATTTTTAAGCCACCAAGCTGAAATGCAATACCGAAGTCCGGGCTTCGTCGAAGATTACTTGACCAAAATTTCAACCAATTTGGTTGAAAAATGAGGGCGTGACAGTGCCGCCTCAACTTTCACGAAAAGCCGGATATGACGTCATCAAAGACATTTATCAAAAAAATGAAAAAAACGTTCGGGGATTTCATACCCAGGAACTCTCATGTCAAATTTTATAAAGATCGGTCCAGTAGTTTAGTCTGAATCGCTCTACACACACACACACACACACACAGACACACAGACACACACACACACACACACACACGCACATACACCACGACCCTCGTTTCGATTCCCCCTCGATGTTAAAATATTTAGTCAAAACTTGACTAAATATAAAAAGGAAAGGCGAATAAGGAGGGATGGAATTAAGCTGATGACTTGGTCCTATCAGTGATCTGAATGCACGAACATTTCATAAAAATACTGGGGAAAAAAACAGACAAACAAACACACAAGCAAACAAACAAACGAACAAACAAACCCCATAACACAAACAATCACAAAAAGAAAAATGAACAACAACAACAAAACGATTCGCGTTGTCTGGTTACAGGGACCTATTGCCGCTCTTCCCGTTCCGTTCAGAACTACAGAGAAGGAGAACTCATTTCAGTCTCTCATCGACCCTCGCACAGGTGAGTGTTGCTATCCCGAGACAGACGGAGCCAGAGACAGACAGATATTTTGAGATTGCTTGTGTGTGAAAGAGAGACAGCGAGAGATAATTAGGGGGTAGGGGTTGGATGGTTTCAGATACAATATCGATTCCTGTATCCATCCTCTTATTCTTCTTTGGCACTGAATACTTCAACTTTTCCCTGAACAATTTGTTTGTTTTCAGGAAAAGACGCATACCCTCTGAACATGAACCCCTTGCTCTGTTCAAGAGAAGACATTCGAGACTTCGCCGAACGTGACAAGCGAAAAATATAGGAGTTCAGTACGTTGGCCTTTGTTGTGGAAATTGTCCAGCTCCGATACAAGAATTGGCGCAAGCGTACGGGAAAAAGCCGCCATCTTGCAAATATGCACCCGATATACGTCACAGCCTCGCTGTGGGAGGCGACACAATGACACCAAGACAACGTAAAGTACAGCTCCATATTATGGGTCGTCCCTCTACGAACAAATGAGTTTACACGAATACCATTGAGTGGGGTCTAAAAAATCAAGATAATTTTCTAGAACAGTTACCCAAATTTAAGGAAGATGCTGCAAGGTGCCAAACTTGGCAGACGGAGTGAAATGGCGGTGCCTTGAACTGCCTGAAGTAGGGGAAGGGCCCCTAATATGGACCACTTTTTGTTTATTGCTGATAACTAGCTTGTTTTCGTGCAAAGAAGTTTCATTTTGTGCTTGGTAGTCCTTCTTTTTTAGGTTAATCGTTAGGCCTAATTAGAGTAAAATAGCTTTGATACACATTCAGCAAAAATTAAATACAGAAAAAACCCACAAAGGGTCCATATTAGGAGCCTGGGCGCCTAATATGGACCAGTGAAGCGGCCTTCACGAATCACTGTAAAAAGCCCCCTATATTTCAAAATAACATGATACAACTATACGGGGATATAGCTCAGTTGGTAGCGCGCTGGATTTGTATTCAGTTGGCCGCTGTCAGCGTGAGTTCGATCCCAGGTTCGGCGGAAATTTATTTCAGAGTCAACTTTGTGTGCAGACTCTCTTCGGTGTCCGAATCCTCCCCCCCGTGTACACTACATTGGGTGTGCACGTTAAAGATCCCACGATTGACAAAAGGGTCTTTCCTGGCAAAATTGCTTAGGCACAGTTAATAATTGTCTACCTATACCCGTGTGACTTGGAATAATAGGCCGTGAAAGGTAAATATGCGCCGAAATGGCTGCAATCTACTGGCCGTATAAAATTTCATCTCACACGGCATCACTGCAGAGCGCCTAGAACTGTACCCACGGAATATGCGCGATATAAGCGTCATTGATTAAAAAAAAAAACTTAGTGTACAAGTCAGCCTAATTAAAATATGCTCTAGATTTATCTGTTTCGGGTTGATGAGAGCATTATTTGAAGCACACCAGGAAACTAAAGAAGCTTATCAAAAACAGTGAAAATAAGTGAAATTATCAACTTCCACGAAAAGAAGACTTTTCGTTGCATTTTTTTTAAATCTCGAGGGCTAGTTATAGGTTATTACCAGCAAGCTTCTTAATGAATTAATGAAAATAGCCTTTAGCTTTTATTTTCTTCGATTTGTTGAAGGTGGTCCATATTAGGGGACTCGCACATACTTTGAGATTTTGCTATTATTTTTTGTTTGCAGTAGAAACTCGGGGTCAACACTGCTGAATTGTAACAAATACGATTTTATCTGTCATATATGAACCATTTCTGTTTGATAAAAGCTTTGGCTGTAGACAGAAACGAGTCCGTTTTAGGCGGCAAATTTAGAGTGAACGCTGCCAAAAGTGAAAAAAGAGAAAAAACCTAACGGTTTTGAGATTTGTGTTTCTGCAACTGTTCTGACATGTGCAAGTTATCCAAAGAGGGTGAATACAGCGAATAAAACTTTTTTTGAGCGCTCTAGCGCCGTTAGTTGGTGGTGGTCCATATTAGGAGCCGGTCCATATTAGGAGCCCTTCCCCTAACTTTGTGGCATAATGTTCACTTTGAAATTCGATTCATGTTGTTACTCTCTTTTTCATATTCAATGGACGTACACAATGAAACTACATATCGGACAGTCAAGTTGATGGAGACGATTAACCCCTTCACTGCCCACCCCGTATGTAATACGTGGTCATTTTCTGTTTATCGTACGCCCATAACCGTATCTCATACGTGGGATTTGTGTCATCATTTCAGGACATTTCTGAAAACTAAATGGGAGGTAACCACTGTCCAAGTACTTGTTGGGGTTCTAAACACAGTTCTTTCCCATAGACCGCTCGGATAAGTTACTACCACTGTGGCAGTGAAGGGGTTAAATCAACTGTTCTTGAACTTAAGCTAGATGGATAACTTAAGGCTAACTTGCCGCTGTTATGTCAGCGTGTCGTAAGGTTCTAGGTGAAAAGGATCATATTTTGGAAATACATGAAGTGGTTTGTCGCTAGAATGGCCCATGTTGTGCAAAATAAAAGCCTGAATAATACAGATCATGAACGGACATCATTGAATTATAATTCCAGATCTTGAACGAATGTTCTGAAAATATAATTTCAAATTGTATCATGATTTTAATAATAAAACTGTTTAAGGTTGAATGTTGTTAGCTTATGTTTGCACTTGTGCGTTTACCTGTGCGTATAAGCGCGCGCGTGTGTGTGTGTATATATGTATGTGTGTGTGTGCGTGTGTGTGTGTGTGTGTGTGTGTATGCGTGTATGTGTGCCAGTGTGACAGTGTGTGTGCGAGTGTGTGTGTGTGTGTGTGTGTGTGAGTGTGAGTGTGTGCGTGTGTGTGTGTGTGAGTGTGTGTGTGTGTATGCGTGTGTGTTAATTAGCGTGTATGTGTGCAGGCGCACGATTCACATCCCGAGCTCCTTTTTAATATCAACTGACATTAGAACACACACACTCACACACACACACACACACACACACACACACACACACACACACACACACACACACACTCTCTGACAGACACACATAAACACCTTCACACACACACACACACACACACACACAGTCATTAAAATAGAATGTATTAATCATAAGAATAATGTGTACTCTTCGAATGAATAATAATAAAACCAACAATGATTAAAAGTTTATTATTTACAGATATCAGTAAATCTATGCTAAAAGGTATGTCTGCCTAAACTATAAATGGCAGATAAGATACAGTTTCGCGGAGTATGTTTAAATACAGCTTGTTCACAACATTTTTATTTTTAAAGACCCGGTGTGGGTTTTTTCTTGACAAAAACAACAATTAAAAAGTCTATTCTGACACATCTCCAACAGCCTGTGTTAAAATAAAGTTGTGCAATGTAAGCTTTCACGGTTATGAAACACATCTGTGGAGGATGCTTGAAATGTGCAAACATGACGCTAGCGACATTTTCTGAACACATCCATGTCTCCAATTTCGTAAAATGACAGACTGAAATAAAATAAAATTAAATGAAATACAGTCTTGCCAATATTGCACTGAATTATTTACAGTCTCTGACTCAGCAGGCCGGTGCTCTTGCAAAATGACGTAATCTTGCCGTCGCTTTCATGCACGTCATATACGCGCATTTCGTCATCGCGTGGATTAGCAAATTCACCACAGCCACATGCCCATTTATTCTCGCACACAGCACACAACTCCATCCTCTCAAGTTTTGATCGAAAACCTCTGCTCCTTCTTTCAACAGTTCGGTGACAACACTGACACGGCCGTAAAAACACGCCATGTGGAGAGCGGTGTCAAGTGTGTTCGTCTTGGCCTTGACGTCAGCACCGTGACGTATCAGAAGCCGCGTGACGTCATCGTGACCGTATTCGCTCGCTAAGTGAAGAGGAGTGACGTTTTTGGTGGTGGTGGCATTGACGTCAGCACCGCAATCGAGGAGAAGCTTGGTGACTTCAAGGCTGCCCATATGACTCGCGAAGTGCAACGGTGTAGCGTTGTTTGTGGACTTTGCGTTCACGTCAGCCCCCGAGTCAATGAGCAGTGTCACGATAGCTTCATGACCGTAGCCGCTCGCGCAATGTAGAGCAGTCTTTGCTTCTGGAAGCTCTGTGGCATGTACGTCTGCTCCTTTCTCTATCAGAGCTCTGACAACATCCACACCACCAGTCTCACACGCCGCCATTAGAGCAGCCACGCTGTGTCTGTTCCCACAGTCGACGTCACTGGTGCTTTCACTAAGACTTTCTACACCTTTGTCGCAGCAAGCTTCCAGCACATTTGTGAAGTCAAAAGCTTCGGAAACTTTCACATCCGCATCACATTTGATGTTTAGATTGTCGCAGCAAGCTTCCTGCAAATGTGTGAAGTCTAGAGCCTTCGAAACTTTCACACCAGCATCTGATTTGATGTTGGTGTCAGCACTCAGCTGAAGGTGTATGTTAGCAGTGTTGATGTTACACTTGCTTGAATCTGGCGAGCGAAGAGACCGAGTTCTTGCTGGGATGTTGCTCTCTGTGTAAATGACATTTCCAGTGTCCTCTGGAAACATCTGGTCGGTCTGGTGTGCGCTGCAAGTCACACATACTTCACATTGTTGGTTCTGTTGTAAAATTGTGTCTTCAGACTCATGGTAGCTTTGTGAGATGCAGGTATCGCTGTTATTGTGACTGGATCTCTTCGTTTGTGACTCGATCGGTTCTGCGGCTTGACACTCAGAACAGCGTTCGTTGGGCGCCATAATGTTGACTCAGATCTGCAACACACCAAGTTGGCAACTATAATTACAAAAAAAGCCCTCATTTATGAAAATGCGAATGCAAAACAGTGAAGATAAAAAAAATGCTGATAACAGAAATGCTATACGAAACCACGGTTTGTTATCTAGAGTCGTCTGCCTGAAGTGTCACGTAGGGCCATAATCAGTGGACGTCAACAGCAACAACAGCAAACCGTGTGTGTGTGGTTTATTTCTGCATGCTTATTACCTTTTAACTTTGCATGGTTAGTCTAGACTGACGTACAACTAATTTCAAAAACTGTCCCATAACACACTATACAGATAAACTCTTCACAATAAGTCTTTGTATGCACGACCACATGCACAGCCGTGATAATGAAACATGAAAAAGCAAGCAGGTTGCGCGTAAAGTGTGATAACAGAAGGATGAAAGAAAGAAAGAAACAAACAAACAAAAAGGAAACTAAGGAAAAATCGAGGAAAGAAGAACGACGAAGAACATCTGGATGTCGCGTGGATTCAGTAGTCGGCGAAATGCCAAAGCTTATTTCACTGAAATCGACGAAAAGCTTGCCGTCTGAAAACATCTACAACCCAAGTTGCCTTTGCTAAGCCCACCACACGCACTGCAGCTTCTTCAGTTTAATCAAGATCAGCAAACAGGCTTTATATATAAAAAAAATATATATAAAAAATAAAAAAAAATAAAAAAACTGATATATATATCAAGCGTCGCGGCGCCCAGACGGGGGTTCAAGTACTTGTAGTATCAGATTTGCCCAACTTTTCCCACGGAAAATAAATCCCAGCATCATTCGTAAACACACATGTAAAGACAAAAGGGTATAGACAAGCCTGTATGTGACTGACAAAAAATAATCCTATACTGCTTTTACTTACCACGTTGAAGACTGAGATTGACAGCGACAGAATGTTAGACTGTGTCCCCGTTTCGACACCCAGCGTACAACGGTGAAAATGCAGAGGCACTGAAATTACAGCTGGACTCCCTTAGACTGTGAATCTTTATACAACTGAAGAAAACAGTTCACAAGGTTTTCCAAACATCACCAAAATACGTGGATCTCTTGATTTCCACGGGAAATTCGGAGACGGCTGAGCTTGGAACGGAACATTTTTTTTTAAAGGTTACACAAAAATCAAAAACAAAACAAAAACACGAAATGTAATCTTTTGCATTTGAAAATAAAGCAACACCCAGAGAAAAACAGGAGGGAGATATAGTACTGAAAAACAGCCTGAATAAATATTATCAATAAATCAGGAAATTAATAAATTGAAAGTATGCGTCTGTATGTGCACACTTGAGGTTCAGGCTATTGAATCGGCAATATAACAAGACATATTATTGTCTTCTCTAGTTTTAACATGATACGCTTGAAGGAATAACCGAAGAAACACTCAAAAGACGAGACGTTAATTATATTTGTTCTTTTCACCTCTTCAGGGCAGGCAAAACTGACTAATTCGGGCTAAGAGAAAAATCTCACATTTGCCCAGTATGTTCATTGAAATGAAACCTTACATATGTGTGCCAGTCAGTAGTGTGTGTGTGTGTGTGTGCGCGTGTGTGAGGCGACCCTGGGCGGAAAGGACGTAACTCTGGAATTGGTGAACAAAACATTGTGGCATCTGTCGGGCGCAAAGTAAGAATCCGGGGCAGAGTTGGAATAATCGGGATTTCCCGAAACCTCATTTGATTTCCAACAAAGCGGCGCATTTCCGGAAACGAGCTGCCTCGTTCTAGAAATGGCAACCCTTCGACTGGCACAAAAAGTATACCCTTTTCACAGGTCATGAATAAGGTATATGAAAAAGCAAGGTCTTATACAGAGGAAGTCTTGAATTGGGGGGGGGGGGGGGGGGGTACACTGTGTAACAATTCTCTCAGTGACACTCAGCGCATGCAGCTAGCTAGTTGCTGCTGTCTCGATCTATTTTGAACACAATGATTTTTTTTTTCTCAGAGTAGAGTGTTAGTTTGTTACAACAGGCTGAAATCATCTTTAATTCAACATTTTGCAACAATCAATCACATCAATATAGCGCACAGACTTGCACATCCCGTTTCAAGACTGAGCTTAGATTACCATGCAGTGTGACAAGAGCCTACTCAGTAAAGGGACGTAATGCTGTCTCTGTAGGCCAGAGAGACTGTGTAAGTTTAATATATATAATCAGTTAAGACTGAGTAAAAAAAATATTACAATCGATAGTTACCACTGAGTGAAAAGTAATATCGGAAACACTCTTGTTGTGTTTTTGTTGTTGTAAAATGTAGGAAATGGCTAATTTGCCGGTACCGGCAACGTAGCTTGTAGGCTACGTTGCCGGTACCGGCAAAATAACGATAGGGTACGGTAGAGGCTATTTTGCCGGTAGAGGCTCTCTCTCTCTATCTCTCTCTTAAAACGTTGTCTTATCCACGAACAAAAGCCATATTTCTCTCTCTCTCTCTCTCTCTCTCTCTCTCTCTCTCTCTTTTTTTTTTTTTTTCTCTCTCTCTCTTGCTCTCCCTTTCTCTCTCTCTCTCTCTCTCTCTCTCTCTCTCTCTCTCTCTCTCTCTCTCTCTCTCTCTCTCTCTGAAGCTAGTAAAGTGAAAGTTACCGCCTGTGATTAAATACTCACCAATAAATGACAGTTTCTGATGGGAATTTCTTTGGGGGAGAGAAGTGTTCACTGATTGACAAATTTGAACTTTTATAGTGAGTTTTATTATCAACTTTGAAGTTGATTGGTTGATCACTGCCCTGTCGTTATAGTGTGATTTTTGTTCAACCGAGGCCGCCGATGCTCAACAATCCGACAGACAGCAACAAAATGGGCTTCAACGTCGGTGATCAATTTGCTTCGTATGAAGAGTTTCAACAGGCACTTGTGGGGTATGAGAAATCCACATTTGTGCAGCTGTGGAAACGCGACAGTCGCACTCTGGCGGCAGCACAAGGACGATGTCCAAATAGAAAATCCAATAGCGCCATCAAGTTTTACGAACTGAGATCATCGGATATTTGCCAGTTAAATTAGTGTATTTGGTGTTTTAAGAGAGAGAGAGAGAGAGAGAGAGAGAGAGAGAGAGAGAGAGAGAGAGACTCGGAGAGAGAGAGAGAGAGAGAGGGAGAGAGAAAGAGAGAGAGAGAGAAATATGGCTCTTATTCGTGTATAAGACAAGGTTGTAATTGCATTTGAAGTTAGCACATCAGAAATACAAATATTGAAGATTACTTGTGTATTGCCTTTGTGAGATGGAGAATCCGACTAGACGTTTCACTTTACTAGCTTCACTGAGCAGCGTCCAACCGGCAAAATAGCCTCTACCCGGCGTAACATATCGTTATTTTGCCGGTACCGGCAACGTAGCCCACAGGCTTGATCTGAAACGTTAAAAAATACGTAAAATTGGTGCGTTTTGGTCGAGTGGGATGGGTCGTTGTTGAACTGTGTTGTCACAGCCCGCCGAAGTTATCAAAAGAGTTTTTGCTTTTTGTCACAATTCGGTTGGTTTGGGGCGTTATACAATGCATCTGCTTTTTCAAGACTAAGCATTGATCACTTTAAAACACAAGGATCATCATAGGCCATCATTATTCTCTTTATTTATATAGCGCCTTATCCGAAGTTCAAAGCGCTTTATGCCGTGTGAGATGGAATGTTTTACACAATATTTCACGCATTCACATCGACCAGCAAACCTCAAGCCTGTTAGGCGAATGTTCACCTTTCGCGGCCTTTATTCCAAGTCACACGGGTATTTGATGGACATTTTTATCTATGCCTATACAATTTTGCCAGGAAAGACCCTTTTGTCAATCGTGGGATCTTTAACGTGCACACCCCAATATAGTGTACACGAAGGGACCTCGGTTTTTCGTCTCATCCGAAAGACTAGCACTTGAACCCACCATCAAGGTTAGGAAAGGGGGGAGAAAATAGCGGCCCGACCCAGGGTCGAACACGCAACCTCTCGATTCCGAGCGCAAGTGCGTTACCACTCGGCCACCCAGACCACATGACTTGTATCATTTTACATCGCATTCTAAGAAAGAGCAGAATTCTCACTATGCGCGCGATACATTTCTAGAATCGCGTAGCGCAAAGTTGGAATTCCTACAATGGCGGCCATTGTTGGAATTCCAACAAAGCGCAGGTCATTTCTGGAAAAGCGCCGATGACGAGATGGGTCGCAACAGCATCTACCGGGGGTGGCCTCCCTTAGAGGATAGTATTTAAATCGTAAGAAATGAACAAAATTGTGCTGGTCTTCCTCAAGATAAGTTAAAAATTCACACTAACGGTGAAATATACAGTGTATTAAGACTCATAACTATGCTGCCTTGGTTGCTGGAAGGCCTAGTAGACTGCATGCGTAATTGAATGAACAGGAAGCTAAACATATCCCTGACAGGGCCCCTGCTGACCTTCACCCTGTCATATTTCTAAATGTATTCCTCAAATACAGATGCTACAACTGTCTTTTTTTTCTGTATCATCGTTTTTATTCTAAACTCCTTTAATCCCAGAAAATGTTCGATGATCAGTATTTTGCTCTTGCCAAAAAAGGGAAATGTAAAAGAAAAGCAAAAAAAGTTACCCATCATGCCACTGTTCCGAGCATGAATGAGTCTAAAATGGCAGACTGAGTGTTTACGTCTGTGATAGGCAATACATTGTAAGTTTGATCTCTTTACTGATTTTGTGCTTGTCATGTTGGGATTGAACGATATGTTACCGCTACTTTTTTTCGTCCTCGTTGATTCTTAGGCTTTATTTTTTCTCGCATCACGGCGAATTTTGAAGTAGACAGTTCGTAGGGCTGTAGAAATGTAATATTTTGTCTAAAAATACACATGATCTTATCAAACGTTCGTAAATAGTGTGAACAACAGCACTAGCAGTCAAAGACCTTTTATGGGCAAACATGTTCGAGTTTCAAACCAAGAGACTGAATAACATGAAGTCTACTAACGTCGAAACATTCTGACACAGTGACACATTCTGAACATTTGGCCTCAGACCGACACTGTGACAATGAGTCGACACCCAAACACCCAAGTAAAACAGTGACACACGCAACCATCATTTCCATGCCTTCGCTATCAGTTACACTTCCAAGAAAAAGGTTGCATGCAACTGGTATCGTATAGAATAGCAACTCTCGTCTTTCAGCTTGTTATATATGTCACAGAGGAAATGAGAATCCAGTGAGATTCCGAATCGCACTAGTGCCTTAAAGTCATGAATGACTGAAGATGAAATGGTTTTAACAACAATTGTAAACCTTTGAACACATTATTTCCCCCAATTCCTATTTCCCCTAGTGAAAACTGGAATTCCAATCTCCACTGAAACTGGATTCCCGTTTGCACTGGCGCAAACTAGAATTCCAATCTTCACTAACAAATATCCAGTGGAGATGATAATTCTAGTTTGCCCTAGTGCAAACTGGAATTCCAATCTCCACTAGTGCGATTCGGAATCTCACTGGATTCTCATTTCCACTGTGACATATATATCGGTGGCATCATTCAACTGGTTATGTTCAGTCTCAAAGTAGACCAGAATTTCTAAATCTAACTTCTAAGGAGGAAAATGAGCAGTGCATGTGTTTTCAGTTCACAAGTCATGTTATTGCATTTCTGCACACATTTCAGATAAAGTGATAGACCTAAGTTGTCAGTTTGTGCAGCATGTCAATGTAACTCGACTCACTATGGGTGCATGGTTATTTCTCTAAAACCAGCCATTTACGTTTAGTGAGGCTGAGAAATCCAGTTTGCATGCATTGCAAAGTGCAATTGCAAGCTATTTTTCCAATGATATGTGTGAGGGTGGATGTGTGTGTTGTCACCCTCGAAGTCGCCGTTCACAAAAAAGTTCAAGTCTGAAAGTAAAACAAAACAGCTGTAGATAACAACTTGAATTTAACAAAATAACAACACTGCTTGCTCTGGTATTGGTAATGACGCAACTCTTTGCTTCCTGTTGCAGAACATTTTGTAAACGGGAGTTGAATAAAACGGAAAACACGGTGGCCTGGCGCAAGTGCTGTGCCTGTGGCTGGCGTGTGTTATGGCCCATAGGCGGCATCATCGTCTAAGGGATCGACAGAGAGAGTATGATCACTACAGCAGCGACACAGAAGAGTATTCAGAAGCAGAGGACCACTCCAGGAAGACTTGTATCAAGAGGACCAGGTCAGGGGGAAAAACTGATTTTTAACTGCACATTTTGCTTTCTGTGTACAGTGGCAACCCCCTTTTTAATACCTACAAACTCACTTCCACTTGACAACTATGCATTACAGACGGCCATGCAGTAAGTGAGTATCACATACACCCTGAGGCAGAAGTACAGACTGTTAGTGTTGATGTTATCACTCATCAGATTCAGAGACACATGTAACAAAAACTTCAACAATCAAAAGTCGGTCAAAATTAACAAAAAGTTAAATACAACTTTATTACTTTTTATGCTCAGTTGAGGGTTTCTGAGTCTTGTGTACTTCTAAACTTGTAAGATACATGACTGCATTACTGACCTGGGGTCAAGTTATGGCATGAGAAGCTGTGGGGCAAACATTTTCTCTGAGTGTAAGTTGTAACCGTTTGTGCATGTGTTTGTTGTCATGTGGATGAGCAACATTTAATGATCTATTTCTCTGTGTATGTGACGACTGACATAAATATACTGTGTGTGTGTGTGACTGTGCATGTGACTGTTAGTGTTATCCTGAGGCTAAACACAATGGCTAGTTTGTAAAATGTATTACCTAGGATCTGTTTACCAATACGCAATACCACTGTTGCTGATGTTTGAAAATCAAAAGCTGCTGTGTCGCACACTTCTCTGTTCTTCATTACAGTGTGTGTATGTGATTCCCTTTGGCTTAGCAACATCAGTTGTTTTGTTACTGCATTTCCGACCTGGGGTCTAGTTACTGCACACCAGAAGCTGTTGGCAGGCATGGGAATTGTCCGCCGAAATTTGTGTTTGTTCCGCCGAAAAAGCAAAAGTGTCCGCCGAAAAAATAAATGGGGGAGGCAAAAATGGTTCTAAAAACTGAATTTAATGGCAAACTTGGAGCTCAGATGACACCAAATTGCACCATATGGGTTCTTTGGAGAGAAAAAATTCGGGGGGGGGGGGGGGGGGACATGCCCCCGAACCCCCCTAGTAAGCCTATAGGTGCTTCGCACCGTCGACTTTGCTATATATATTACTTAAATATTTTCAGCTTTTTTTTTTTTTTCAATTCCCATGCCTGGTTGGGCAAAATGTTGTTTGTGAAAGTGTGTGCACGCATTCTCTTTCCAGTGGCTGAGCAGCATGGCTTGTTTTTTTTACTGCATTACTGACCAGGGTTCTAGTTGCTAGTGTGTCACTGTTTGTGTGTGTGTGTGTGTGCACTCTGGTGTGGCTTATCTACACCACTTGTTTTTATTACTCACTTTACTGTGTTACAGTGGAACCCCCCTTTTAAGACCCCTCAATTTCAGAGTCAGACTTCCTCCTTTTTCAGACCTCATTTTCTCAGATGTTCTGTTGGCGAACTCTGAAAATGTATCTCCATTCTATAAAGACTCCCTCATTTTACTATTTTTAGGACCTGATTTTTGGAGGTCTTAGAAGAGTGGGGGGGGGGGGGGGTGGGGGGGTCCACTGTACTCACTTTACTGTGACACTGACCTGGAGTCTGTTTACTGAACATTAGAAGAAGTGTGGCAAACTGTTGCTGTGTTGCCAGGGAGTTCGTTTTGGCAGTGTCACACCTGCACTGTAGATGGATTATGTGAGGGTGACATTTTACAGTCGGGCCCTCGGCTAGTTTTGGCAACTACAGCTGCTTTGTGGGATGATTTGTATTTGCTTTGAAGTTGCCATGAGGATTTTCTCATTCTTTTTCCACATAGGTTTTTGCATAGCTGGGTTGACAAGCATACACTGATGGGGTCTACTAAGTTCTGGTCCCTTGTTTTTATCAAGGTTTTGGTGAATCATTCAGCAGACGTAATGTGTTGTAGGCCCTTTGTGTATAGTGAACATTCCAAAGATCTTTAGGAGTCCAAGTGGGGAGCTAGACTTTGCATTTTTGCAAAATGTATCACTGTCACGTTTGAGCAATAGTTCATGTTTGGTCAAATTGATAACACTAACAGTACTTTGTTGGGCTCAGCTTACAGAATGAATGAAAGTGCTGAAGGTAAGGTAATCCATAAACCGCTACTAAACAGTTAATTCTGCTGAGACAAACTTTTGGTCATTGCTGATAATGATAGACGTTTTTTTTCTGAAGGTAAACTGTCACTTAGAGTTTGAGAATGACAATGTCCGCTCAGTATCATGAGTATGGTGTGTTTTTCTTTTGAAAACATGCAAATCGGGGCTCTTTTTCACTGGGTCAGGCTTGGAGTGTTTACAACTAACCTTATTTTCAAGTGATACATCTCTTCCACGGCACATGAACATCCTGACAGTTTTGTTTTTATGATGACACATGAAAATAAAATGGACCCCACATGTTATATTATGAAAGAGAAGTAGATTGTTTCAATGTTCGACTGAACATATATTTGCAAAAAGTATGTTTGGCTTAGTGCAAGTGAGAGTATAGATGTGGGGGTTCGGGTCAATGACAACTGACATACTTTGGTCATGTTCACATCAAGTACTGAACTTGTCGGAAGTAGCTTCATGTAAGAAAATCAGAGAATGTGCCATGTTTTTTAATTCAACTGAATACAATTAACATCTTCAGTCCTTTTCAAATTCTTAAATAATACGGAATGGCTTGGGTGCTGGCGAGTCTGTTACGGAGCCCCCAGGCTCGAGAACCAGCAGTCACCGGTATCTCACAGGTCACAAAATAGACATTCCTACTCCTAGTTTTCCCTGACCTGGCAGGTATCCGTTCTAATCTTATCTCAGTTGTTAGTGAACTGTGCTTGGGTTCATGAGGTTGTAGGTTAGAGCCCTACCATCACTTAAAAAAAAAAAAAATTTAAATCTTTTTAACTTATTGTTTTCCTTCTTAACTCTCCTTTCTTTTATTATGCTCTATTCTTCTTTTTTTCCAAAGCATTTCTGTGATCGAACTGAGATTGCAATAATAAAGCTCACAAGTCGCTGATTTGGCATTGATCACTGAATTTGTCTGCGACCAAGCAACGTGTATTACTGGTCCCGAGGCTAGAAGCAGCATTTGTTAACAAAATGCAGTACATAAATCATTAATATGAACATGACGTGGAATCAGTAAAATAAAATAACAACAACATAACACCTAAGTTTAGGCATTACAATACACATAATAACTATCACTGTGTTCGTGTGTCAGCCATCAACGATCCAAACCTTATCTGGTTTTAAAAGCAGCTTAATATGTACAACAATGGCTCTTATTTCTGTCTTTTCAGTTCCATTGGCCCTCCTCGATCCAAGCCCTGTCTGGTAAACCGGACGCGCTCGTTGAGCCTAGACAACACCAGTAGCAACGAAGACTGCGGGCCCGAGGGACCTCAACCCGAGCAGTCCGAGTCAGTCGCTAACGCCATCACCAAGGCTGCAGCCGCCACGGCCAGCTTTAGAATCGCAGAGGGCGCCTGCAGTCTCCCCTTGGCCTTGGGCAACGCTAATGTCAACCGCTTCGTGGAACACAGGCCGCACAACCTTGACCTTCACCGAGCGAGAATGTTCCACCTCAACAGCCCCATGGCGCACGCGGCGTGCAGGGGGGACCACTGCAAGGCCATGGAGTGGACGGAGCCCATCGTGTGTTCCAGCCCCCGCCTCCCGCCCACCACAGGCAAGTTGACTCTAGTGGTCGACGACACGCGGTTCCTGGTGGACGCTGACCTCTTCAAAGCGTACCCCGAGACCATGTTAGGCCGGTGAGTTCTGGGCTTTGATAATGCACGGCGCGGATAATTTTAACTAATTATGTTCTACTGGTCAGGTTAAAACATGCAATTGTCATCTGTGCTTGGTTAAACCCTCTCAAAGTTTGAGACAGGTTACCGTATTTTCCGGGTTACAAGGCGCTACAGTGCATAAGGCGCACCCCCTTCTTTTTAAACAAAATTGTAATCCAGTCACCCATTGGGCGCAGGGGGCCAATAGGGCGCACCAAAATTAAAAAAGTATACCGTAACAAACGGTCGAAGAATGAAAATAAGCCGCACATCAAAGGAAGAATACAGAGTGGAAATATGTGTGCTCTGTGTGTGCCGCGAGATCAAAGGCAGGTCCATTGTGATAGCTGGGTGGCCTTGTTTTGACACTGACCTTCTTCCCATGGGTCAATGACCCAGTTTTTGCTATGAGAGGTGGTTCCCCTGTCATAGATCTGAGAGAAGAAACACTTCCTGCACCGGCTGCACCGGGGTCAGTGACCGAGTTTAACCTATGGGGCGGTCTCTTTGATGTCTTGAGAGGAAACTTGGCCAGGGTAGTACCTAGTAGCTGAAACATGCATTATCACAAGTTGTTTGACTGGTACTCAGGCGGTCTCTTTGATTTTTTTCGTATTTCATACACCGATTAGGCCCTTCGTTATACAAGACGCAGGGGTCTAAAAGACGCAGGGGTCAAACTCGAGGAAAAAAGTTGCGCCTTATGACCCGGAAAGTACGATACTTAATTGTGCACTGCAAGTGTGAGTTTTGCGTCTCTTTGCGGCGTGACTTTGGTAATGATAATGTATTTTTTGTATGGTCGCATTAGGCCAAAAACAAACAAAATAAAAACAAGCAAAACAATGATGGTTGTGGTACCAAGTGAAGAAAAGAAGGTACTGAGACTTTTGAGTCATGAGGTTGTGTTACTGTTAGAATTTGATTGAGTGAAATTATGTTGTACTTGTCAGGTTTAACCATGCATTTGTCATCTGTGCTTAGTTAAACCCTCTCAAAGTTTGAGACGGGTAACTTTAGTTTTGTTGATGAAAATGTATTGCCTGTGGGATTGAAACCATGGTGGTAAGTTTATATTGCATATTTATTGTGTGTAGTTTGATGGCTGAATCTAGTGTGTTTATTTTCAACTCATTTTGCATTTGTTAGACTGCAGTGGTGCTCTGTGTGTGCAGGATGTTCACGTCATCACTAGATTATAACTTCACACGCCCCAACGAACGAGGGGAGTACGAGGTTGCTGATGGGATATCCGCCACCATCTTCAGAGCAATTCTTGTGAGTCCACCTTCAAATTAAAGCGGTCTTTGTGTTGTTGTTGTTGCAGAGTCAACATGTTTTGTGTATCATTAATCTGTGGTGTTCATGTAGAGTCTATGTCTGGAGTCTATGTCCTGTCGTCAGAGCTGGCAATGCTATTTTAGACATGTTTAGTATGCATTCAGCGCACTAATTTTTGTATGACCTTATTGAGTAAATCACCGAGCTATGCTTCTCGAATTAGTCAGAGTAACGTGTTCTATCCGAAATGCGATCTGACTGAGTTTCTGCATTGTCCTTTGTATACAATTAATAAAATTTTGAATTCAAAAAGCAAAAAAGTTGAAATTTCCACATGCTATCTTATTATTTGATGATTTTTTTTGGCTAGATGATTGATTGGTGCCAATGGTTTTTGTAATAACTGAATAGGTCATTTTTATTTTTATTTTAGGAAGGGCGGTACCATTGGGTACATGTATGAAGTTCCTGAGATTGCTAGATTGCATTATTTGCTTTTTTTCCCCCGCTCAGTATTTTCTGGTGTGTGTTTGGCATGCATTTAAGCTGCTTTTTTTCTCCAATTTCCTGATCTGAATCATAATGCCTGTATGTTTGATGGTGTGACAGGAGTACTACAAGGGCGGCAAGATCTACTGTCCGCCCTGCATGCCGGTACAGGAGCTGAGAGAGGCCTGCGACTACCTCCTCATACCCTTCAACGCTGAAACCGTCAAGTGCCAAAATCTTCGTAAGTCAGGGCGCAAAACACCATGTTGCGGAGGAGTTTTAATGCTGTTTTTTTCTAGAAAATGGCAGAAGTTGTTGTTATTGTTTTCACCAGTTTTCAGTGCAAGCAGCAAAGTTACTTAACAAACAAGTAACCAAGAAATGCATTTTTGTCATTTTTACCAGTGTTCAGCAAAGCTAGCAAAATTACAACAACAGTGTTGTTGCCAGGCCTCGGTCTTCGGTCTCTGACGCATTCCTTTCTGATTTAACGCATTGGACCTAGCCTTGTCCGGTCGATGGACCGATAGTTTTTACGTTTTGGTGGTCAACTGATTGATACATATTCGTACAAGGCGGACAAGGTCTGCAATGAATGGAATGGGAGTTAAAACAAACCCCGATCGAAAAGCTCATGTTCGCTACGAGTGAAAATGCATTCGGTGCCGAGTCCGTGTTTGTCGTCATTGACACTCGAGGCTGCTTTTACGGAAATACCCGATCCAGCCGGTGTACCTATTTACCGAAAACAGCGGAAAGTTCATCAATATAATACTACGGCATGGTAATGCGAAGATCAGGCAGGATCCTTACAGTCGCACACTGGGCACTGTATTGGAAAGGGTAGGCCAGGAATGGCGGTACAATTTGGACCTATTGTTTTTTTAAAGCCAGGACATTTGGACCTATTGTGTTTTTTTAGGGAGGTCCAAATGACCTATTGTCTTCTTAGGCTGGCAACAACACTGCAACAAGAAACAAAGGAACAAATAAACATCATTTCTGTCATCCATGGCCACAGCAGTGTGCATTTTCTGATGTAAAAGGTAACCTTTTAATGGAACCCTGCTGTAGATAAGCAAATTCAGTCGCAAGTAATTTTATGGTGTTCTTGTGATTCCATTGGTGTTTTGCCAAACGACAAATTTATGTTACTAAAACAAACCAAAGTAATGAATTGCAGTTTTATAATATATGACAGCTTTCGGGGAAACCTGGTATGTATGTCGCACAAAACACTTCCGAGTTACGCACTGACAACGGTCGTCAGGTAAACATTTCTGATTTTTACATTTTGAAATGTTTGAACTCAGGATACAATCACCATGCCAATGGTTCTTTTGCTTTTTTTGTGCTTTTTTTTAAATGAACAAAACATTGAATAGGTTACATTGCTTTTAACCTTGTACGTTGCATCCTTGTGCTCAATTTCTATTAACTCTGCACTTTTGGAGAACTTTGGATTTGCACGTAACTGGATGCTGAACCCCTTTTGCATTCATAATTCAAAATTAAGAAAGATAAACTGATGGATTTTTTTGCAATGTTGTTGAGGGTCTTTTCTGTAGTACAGGACGCTGAAGAATCAATTTAAAAAAAGGGTTTTACATTTTTTTTGGTTTTTTTGTTTGCAAGTCCAGTTTACATGTTCTTTGTGTGCGTGGTCACATATGATGAGTGGGTGTGTTTTTCAGGCGGCCTTTTGCATGAACTATCCAATGACGGCGCTCGGATCCAGTTTGAGGAATACTGTGAAGAACTTATTCTGCCTCTGATGGTCAAGTCTGCCAGTGTAAGTTACCTCCCTTCGCTTACTTTGTTTTATTTGTCATATGTTTCGGTATCGGCTCTATTATAGCAGGAAAGAAATGGCATTGAGTAATGAAATTCTAGGATTGTCTGGTATATTGGTACAAGATTGAATCAAAATACTGGCATTGTACTAGTTATATTTGTTCTCACCAGTACCATATGTATGCAACTGTGCAGAAGTCAAGTCAAGTCAAACAGTTTATTTACCAAATGCAAAGCACAGGATTTTGTTATGGTGTATGCATAAAACTTCACACTCCTTCCACACGCATATATCATAATAATAAATATGTACAGATAAAGTGTTCAATTTCACTGGGCCTATTTACGTGTGTATACCAACCAGACAGTTCAAAACGGACTGGTTGTTCTTTTAGCACCAATTTGACAGGAGTGATCACAGGTTGCATGGATAAAGATAAATGAATTCCCTAAAATCATATCTAAAAATATAATCATCAATATAATAAATCCGAGTACATGCTGACACAGTTATTCAAAGGACACAACCCTTATATCTATTAAGATATTTCATTTAAGGATACTCGATCCATTTCAAAACTTTAGCTGACACATATCACAGATCTAACAGATCTAAGAACGATCCACCATTGAGGCCGCAAGGACTGCCTCAGGAAAGAAAACATTGAATAGTAGCGGAAAGAAACTTCACGTTCCAAAATTTTGTTTTAAATTTTGTTATTTATTTATGTATATTTTTTACTGTGGTTCTCTGCTAAACGATACAATCACTAGCTTTTCAGTGAAAAGGATGAAATTGATGAATGGATAATTGCCCTTTATGTTTTTGCCCTTTTGTTAGTGTTATGTGAGATACACTGTTTCGAAAGAAAGACGGATTAGCTGTTGTTTGTGCTGCGTTTAGCTTTCTAGTGTTGCAAAACTCGCAGTGTTTATGGTTATCATCTTCATTCGTTAGGCGGCAACAATCGTCGTGGATTATTCTGGTAATGGGTATCATTGTTGTGTTGATTGTGTGTTGCAGCGGGGGGACAGGGAGTGCCATATTGTTGTGCTGACAGACGACGACGTCCTGGAGTGGGATGAAGAATATCCGCCTCAGATGGGGGAGGAGTTTACAGAAAGTAGGTATTTTGCAAAGCTATAAAGTATAAGGCTATTATAAACGTTTGCTGTTTGAAATTAAATAATTTTGCATTGGTAAAAATGGCTCACTCATTTACTGCTTTGCCTTGTGTTTGAATTTAAATCATTATTAATGGGATGGAGTCTGCTTAGCTGTAACTTGTCTATTCAGCTTAGTATAATGTCTTAATACTAGAGAAGACGGCGGCATGTATGCGTGTCGCAGGAGTGGATGTCTAAAAGGAGCGAACGAGAAGAAGAATAAATCTCTAGCATTTTTGAGCTGAGAGGAAGGAATGATTTCTCATGGAGGAGTTCTTCAGATAAAATAAGAAATAGTTAAACAGACCTTCTACCTGAAAAGTTTTATTTTGTTATTTTCAATGAACTCTTCACTTTTGTGAAAGTTATTTCAATGCATTTATTTTGTGTGTTGCAGTCATCAGCAGTACCAGTCTGTACCGGTTCTGTCGCTACATCGAGAACAGGACGGTGGCCAAACAGGTGCTGAAGGAGCGAGGGCTGAAGAAAATCAGGCTTGGCATTGAAGGTGAGGATGCTCTGGGATTAAAGGCCCACTCCTCATGAGACGAAAAACCGAGGTCCCTTCGTGTACACTACATTGGGGTGTGCACGTTAAAGATCCCACGATTGACAAAAGGGTCTTTCCTGGCAAAATTGTATAGGCATAGATAAAAATGTCCATCAAATACCCGTGGGACTTGGAATCAAGTAAAAAATTCCATCTCACACGGCATTAAGTCTCAGGAAACATGAATACACGCATGCAGGAAAAAAAAATATATGGGTAGCGCCGTATACTGTATGGCAGCTCGCTTTCCCCAGGGAGAAAGCAGCCCGAATTTCCATGAGGGTAACCTCACTGGACTATAAATCCTATCCAATCCAATTCATCCAATCCAAAAGCAAACAACAAACATATTAAGCACAAAGTTTTGTAAAAGAGGACCCAATTCATGAGACAGTGTCAGACTTTGAATACTACACGTATTGTCAACAGGTCTTAATTTGTTTGTGTTGCTCGAGTTTTGCCACCTGATAGAATCAAAGTAATCAGCTTTAAAGGCTTAAGATGACAGTTTGGCTAACCATCTCAGAGCTGGCCAGGCTTTGACATGGAATAAGACCATCCTTCCATTTGGTCACAAGACTCGCATACCAAAATGAACAGCCTGGTTAGTCCATGTGCACAGAGGGATTTTTTGGACGAGTAATTTCTTAAAAAGCCACTAGTTCCATTTACAAAATTGATTAATCCAAAAAAAAGCCACTGGTTCCATTTACAAAATTAATTAATCCAAAAAAAAGCCACTGGTTCCATTTACAAAATTAATTAATCCCAAAAAAAGCCACTGGTTCCATTTACAAAATTATTTAATCCAAAAAAAAGCCACTGGTTCCATTTACAAAATTAATTAATCCAAAAAAAAGCCACTGGTTCCATTTACAAAATTAATTAATCCAAAAAAAAGCCACTGGTTCCATTTACAAAATTAATTAATCCAAAAAAAAGCCACTGGTTCCATTTACAAAATTAATTAATCCAAAAAAAAGCCACTGGTTCCATTTACAAAATTCATTGAAAATCCTTCTTTGTTAATTCGACATTTTGATTGGTCAATGCAATCACTCAGCGGTCAGGCAATCAGCGTGTCTCACCTCCAAATGGATCTGCCTCAATGTACACTTCCTGGCAAGCGTATCAATACAAGTCATGTGTTTCACGTGTCGCCAGCATGGATACAGCCTCAACTAGTCTCGGTTAGCTTTGAGGGTCATTTTACAAGTAGGAAATATGAAGTACCAACGAAATACCGAGACCATAAGGTATGCGAAGTGATGACGTCGGATACGTGACGTAAGTTGATGCATGAATTCTTTCGGACTACGTCAGTCAATTCCAAAGATCGCTTTTGTGATGAAAAGAATTTGTTTTGAGTTTGCTGTCCAGAAACCCGTCAAAAAAGAAGGGAAAATGTATGTGAAAGAAAACAAAACAGGAGGAGAGTGATACGATAGGAATACAGAGACATATTTCTTGGGACTTGACCCTTGCAGGTAGGTGGACTGAAAGTAGTGTGTGAACAGAACAGAACCAATTCTGTCAGTTTACCATCGCATGAAAGCAGGGAAGAGATCGTCGTCAGATCCTTTGAATGGATAGATTTACAATTACAATATCGACCTACTGCTTTCAACATGTCGGGCTGTGCCTAAATTGTCTCACCTGTGATTTGTAAATGGAATCCCTCAGGCCTACGGCCTTCGGGATTCCATTTACAAATCACAGGTGAGACAATTTGGGCACCGCCCTCCATGTTGAAAGCAATCGGTGAATATTGTATCATTAATCCCAAAAAAAAGCCACTGGTTCCATTTACAAAATTAATTAATCCAAAAAAAAAGCCACTGCTTCCATTTACAAAATTAATTAATCCAAAAAAAAGCCACTGGTTCCATTTACAAAATTAATTAATCCCAAAAAAAGCCACTGGTTCCATTTACAAAATTAATTAATCCAAAAAAAAGCCACTGGTTCCATTTACAAAATTAATTAATCCCAAAAAAAAGCCACTGGTTCCATTTACAAAATTAATTAATCCAAAAAAAAGCCACTGGTTCCATTTACAAAATTAATTAATCCCAAAAAAAAGCCACTGGTTCCATTTACAAAATTAATTAATCCCAAAAAAAAGCCACTGGTTCCATTTACAAAATTAATTAATCCCAAAAAAAAGCCACTGGTTCCATTTACAAAATTAATTAATCCAAAAAAAAAGCCACTGCTTCCATTTACAAAATTAATTAATCCAAAAAAAAGCCACTGGTTCCATTTACAAAATTAATTGATCCAAAAAAAAGCCACTGGTTCCATTTACAAAATTCATTGTAAATCCTTCTTTGTTAATTCGACATTTTGATTGGTCAATGCAATCACTCAGCGGTCAGGCAATCAGCGTGTCTCACCTCCAAATGGATCTGCCTCAATGTACACTTCCTGGCAAGCGTATCAATACAAGTCATGTGTTTCACGTGTCGCCAGCATGGATACAGCCTCAACTAGTCTCGGTTAGCTTTGAGGGTCATTTTACAAGTAGGAAATATGAAGTACCAACGAAATACCGAGACCATAAGGTATGCGAAGTGATGACGTCGGATACGTGACGTAAGTTGATGCATGAATTCTTTCGGACTACGTCAGTCAATTCCAAAGATCGCTTTTGTGATGAAAAGAATTTGTTTTGAGTTTGCTGTCCAGAAACCCGTCAAAAAAGAAGGGAAAATGTATGTGAAAGAAAACAAAACAGGAGGAGAGTGATACGATAGGAATACAGAGACATATTTCTTGGGACTTGACCCTTGCAGGTAGGTGGACTGAAAGTAGTGTGTGAACAGAACAGAACCAATTCTGTCAGTTTACCATCGCATGAAAGCAGGGAAGAGATCGTCGTCAGATCCTTTGAATGGATAGATTTACAATTACAATATCGACCTACTGCTTTCAACATGTCGGGCTGTGCCTAAATTGTCTCACCTGTGATTTGTAAATGGAATCCCTCAGGCCTACGGCCTTCGGGATTCCATTTACAAATCACAGGTGAGACAATTTGGGCACCGCCCTCCATGTTGAAAGCAATCGGTGAATATTGTATCAGTAATCCCAAAAAAAAGCCACTGGTTCCATTTACAAAATTAATTAATCCAAAAAAAAAGCCACTGCTTCCATTTACAAAATTAATTAATCCAAAAAAAAGCCACTGGTTCCATTTATAAAATTAATTAATCCAAAAAAAAGCCACTGGTTCCATTTACAAAATTAATTAATCCAAAAAAAAGCCACTGGTTCCATTTACAAAATTAATTAATCCCAAAAAAAAGCCACTGGTTCCATTTACAAAATTAATTAATCCAAAAAAAAGCCACTGGTTCCATTTACAAAATTAATTAATCCCAAAAAAAAGCCACTGGTTCCATTTACAAAATTAATTAATCCCAAAAAAAAGCCACTGGTTCCATTTACAAAATTAATTAATCCCAAAAAAAAGCCACTGGTTCCATTTACAAAATTAATTAATCCAAAAAAAAAGCCACTGCTTCCATTTACAAAATTAATTAATCCAAAAAAAAGCCACTGGTTCCATTTACAAAATTAATTAATCCAAAAAAAAAGCCACTGGTTCCATTTACAAAATTAATTAATCCCCAAAAAAGCCACTAGTTCCATTTACAAAATTAATTAATCCAAAAAAAAGCCACTGGTTCCATTTACAAAATTAATTAATCCAAAAAAAAGCCACTGGTTCCATTTACAAAATTAATTAATCCAAAAAAAAGCCACTGGTTCCATTTACAAAATTAATTGATCCAAAAAAAAGCCACTGGTTCCATTTACAAAATTAATTGATCCAAAAAAAAGCCCACTGTGCATAGAAACCGAGAAAGCAGCCATGCTGTTCATTGTTGGTATGTGACCAAGTGGAGGATGGTCTTATTCCATGTAGAACCCTGGCCAGATCTGAGACCGTCGGTCAAACTGTGATCACGGGAAGGAGTGTGCCTTCAAAGTGGTTTTCTTTGATTTTATTCAGAAATTTACTCGATGCTCCCCAGCATGTCGTAAGAGGCGACTAACGGATTCTGTTTCTCCTTTTACCCTTGTTAAGTGTTTCTTGTATAGAATATAGTCAATGTTTGTAAAGATTTTAGTCAAGCAGTATGTAAGAAATGTTAAGTCATTTGTACTGGAAACTTGCATTCTCCCAGTAAGGTAATATATTGTACTACGATGCAAGCCCCTGGAGCAATTTTTTATATAACCTTCGTGGTTGAAAACGACGTTAAACACCAAATAAAGAAAGAAAAGCAATTTTTTTTATTAGTGCTTTTGTGAACAAGAAACAATTAACAAGTGGCTCTATCCCATCGCCCCTCCTTTCCCCGTCGCGATATAACCTTTGTGGTTGAAAACGACTTTAAACACCAAAGAAAGAAAGATGGCAGACTCGAGCAACACATACAAATTTTGACCTATTGACAATAGTATTTAAAGTCTGACCCGTCTCGTGCATTGGATCCTCATTTACTAAGAGATTGTGCTTAGCACGTTTTTTGGTTGGTTCCATGTAATTCATGAGAGGTTAGAGGGTGTGATTGTGCACATGTGTGGGTAGACTTGAAAAATAAGAAATTTTGAATGATGAATTTAATCATTGTGGTGTTTGCACGCAATGGGGCTGGTACAGGTCAAGGGAGACAACCACAGGCTTTGCTCAGATTTCTGAAGCTTGTGTGTAGTGGGAATAATTTATAGGGCAATTTTTTCTTTATTTTTTTTCCTTTCAACCAGTCTTTAGAAAGAGGTTTATTGTTATTCTGCTGATTGCAGTATCTGGTGGTTTTTTTTGTGGTCTGTTTTCCATCAGAAATATTTATGAGCTTTGCAAGTGCTTTGTATTATTTGTGCTTCCGTATAAATCTATGTCTTGCAAGTGAGCTGTGGTTGGTACTTGTCATTTCTGATGTCTGCCAACACTGAACCTATCTTGTGTTTCTAGGGTACCCAACATACAAGGAAAAAATCAAGAGAAGACCCGGTGGAAGAGCTGAAGGTATGTCTGTACAGTCAAAGTTTACTGTAAATGTTATGTTTTGGGCCACTTCAGTTTGCTATCACCAGTTGAAGGTATGTCTGTACAGTCAAAGTTTACTGTAAATGTTATGTTTTGGGCCACTTCAGTTTGCTATCACCAGCTGAAGGTATGTCTGTACAGTCAAAGTTTACTGTAAATGTTATGTTTTGGGCCACTTCCGTTTGCTATCACCAGCTGAAGGTATGTCTGTACAGTCAAAGTTTACTGTAAATGTTATGTTTTGGGCCACTTCAGTTTGCTATCACCAGCTGAAGGTATGTCCGTAGAGTGTAAATGTACTCTATATTTTTTTAGGATTTTGGGCACTTCTTTTTGCTATTACCAGCTGTTTTGGTTTAGTATCATGATCTTCTTGTTGCTGGGTCGTATCTTATGTACTCAGTATGCAAATGGTTACATCTGGAAATCAGAACTTTTGAACTTGTACTGAGCTATATTTTAGCATGGGAAGCGATAAGATGCATTTTAGGCAAACATGCAATCCAAAAGCAACAAAAGCATACTTTTCTGTTGGCTCTTAATAAGTTTGAGTCTGTGTATGTAATTGACAAATACCAGAAATAACTGTTGAGTTTTTATGAGTTGTGGAAAAATTTGCTTTCACTTGTTTTTCCTTGCAGGCCTGAAAGTGGCGAGTATTTTACTCGCCATGGCGAGTAGAAACAAATAACTGGCGAGTAGAAATGTTCATCTACTCACCAAATGTGAGTTAAGTTGCTGAAAAAATGTGTTGGTTTGGCTAGTAAAGTTTGCTCTCTGGCTAGTACATTTTTCAGAATCATTAGCCAAAGGCTAGTGCACCATGTTGTGGACTTGCAGGGCTGCCTTGCTTTTCCATTGAAACACAGAGGCAAGCTTCAAGCAACATTTCTATGAAAACAGGGGGAAACAACTCTTCCAGAACCAATACAAAATTGACAGTTATTTCCAAACATCGTCTATTGTGTAGTAATTTAGAATAAAATGTTCCTGTATGTGTCTGCTGTTAATCCAAGCAAGCATTAACTTTTCTTCTCTCTCTCCCCCAGTGATCTACAACTACGTACAGAGGCCGTTCCTACGCATGTCGTGGGAGAAGGAGGAAGCCAAGTCGCGACACGTGGACTTTCAGTGCGTACGCAGCAAGTCCATCACCAACCTGTCCACCACCGGCAGCGAGGCGGGCGCCGCACCCCACAACGAACACCCCCAGCCCGTCATCGAGCAAGCGCAGGACGGAACCATCAACGTCATCCCCCCACAGCCCTCCCCCTCCGAGCCCTACCCCGAGGTCCAGCTGCCTCCCGATGTGGAGTAGCTTTCCGCGGTGTGTCAGGGCGTGTGTGTTTGTGTGCTTGTTTAGAAAGAAAAAGACAATGTGAGGAATGGAGGGGTGGAAGTGGGGTCGGTCTAGGGTGATGCTGAAAACGTTATTCTTCTCAAAGACTTACCCCAAGGTCACGCTATCTCCTGATGTGAAGTACCCGGAAGGCCATGTGTGGGAGATAGTTGGCAATTTATGTGTGTGTGTGAGGAGGGGGGGGGGGTCCTTTTGGGGTTGGGGGATATTGGATTGGGGAATATCGTGAAGCTTGTGGCAATGTGTGTATCTACGTGTGAATATAGTTTGCAGCTCCTCCACACAAGAACTGTGAAGAACTTGAACAGTTAAGACCAGGATCAGGTGAACGTGTAAGAAAACCGCAGATCTATATTATCTCACAGTAATGCATTTTCAATTTTTGTTTTATTTAGATGAGCACTCCATACATTCATTATGGTTAGACTGGGCGGGTGGATGGTTGAGTGAATTGCAAATGAGAGTATCCTATCATGTGCAATGACTGGGTTGAGAAGTAAAACAGTTCTTTCATTTTAGTCTTCATCAGCCTTCACAGATCTGCATTTGGTTCCTATGGAAATATCTCTGGTGTGTTTTGCACACCTAATTTTGTACTTAATACTTATTGTGTAATTATTTTTGGTGTAAATTGGCAGACTAGAGTTTTCAGGGTTTTTTGTTCTGGAGTAATTTTTACACTGAAAGCTACAGCAAGTTTGAAGACCAGTTGCTTCTACCCTTTAGATTTGTACTACTGCAGCCAAGCTTTTTTTCTCGTTTGCTCTGCTTTCTTGTTTTACTTTTCTTTCTTTTTTTATCAAGTTTTCCATTGTCAGGAGACTGTCTTTTTTTTATCTTTTATTTTAACATTTTATTTTGAAAATGTTCTTGTCTGTTTTGAGGGTCAAGTAAAAGTTGCTTCTGCTTTTTCATACCAGCAGATATAGTGATAGTAGAACATTGTAAATTAACCTGTTCTTGTTTGTACTTTTTTTTTCTACCTCAGATGTTTGTTTTGTGAAGACTCGAGCCTTCAAAATTGTATTACAGAAAAAAAGTATTACTTAGCTAAAAGAAAACTTTGTATGGTTGAACTGGAGAGCAGAGAGACAGGAAGATGCCATTTGTAATGTTTTTGTAAATCCTCAAAGCTTCTTGCCTGTGAGCATTGGTAAGTAGATACACATCAGCCATGTGATGCCAGACCTGGGAAGGAACCAATACGATTTTGCCGTATTTTGTACGCATGATTGTCTAGCACACCTGTTTACTCATAAAATTTTGCCGTATTTTGTACGCCATATTTCCAAGAATACGATAAATACGCTGGTTGATAAGAAAATACGACTATTTCCAGTGTCATATTCTTACAGTGTTATCATCAGTGCGACGGACGATGTATTAGAATTTCACTGTTTTACGTCGGTCACATGATTAAGAAACACCTCTACCTGGTAAGAAAATACACTCAATATTTTGAAAACACACAAAGTCTCTGTGGAAAATACACCAACCGTTCCAATTAGGTAAACAGGTCTGGTCTAGAATACGATCAGTACGGTCAAAAGAAAAAAAATATGCCGATCAAGTGTTTTGACACATGAATACAGTTTTAGTCAGTAAACATTAAAAGAAGCATATGTTTTGAATGTATTGGTAAATTTGATTAATGGTGTGACGGACACCTGTGAAGCATGTTTGATACATGGATGTTCAAATGCTCTGTCACGTAGGCTAATTTTTCTGAAAATACACCAAGTTTGTTTGAGAATACTCCAGTGCCAAACAGGGGTTTCCCAGGTCTGTGATGCAGTTTACACTGAGTTGTTACAGAAGCTGTATTTTTTATTATAACTGATGTTGCAGTTTCAAATAAACTCTTCCAGAGCCATGCCCTTTGTTTTTTCTACTGTACATTTTGTTGTGTTAATTTTACGCACATGGAGAGATGAGCTTGGTCTTTAGGATTTTGCATTGCTTTGTCTTATGTACTTTAATACATTGTAACTTTTGTGTGTGGTTGGGTCAAGGTAGCCATACTTTGGTTGTTTCTTCTTGGGTTATGTAAACATTTACAGATGTTAAAGCAACATTTTTCCCTGTAAAGTGTGTTCATATGAAGACCTTAGAGTATCTGCAGATGGATTTAGAAGTCTTTGCAATATTGAATAAAGCAGTAATATTACTGATGTAAATGAGACATGCCAGTCAAAATGTGTACTTATATGTACATCGTTGTATTTGTACAAAGACGTTGTGCATGATGGAGGTTCCTAGTCCTACCTTATTCACAGCGTCCGGGGACGAGGTGCACCAAGCAAAAGTGGGTGCCACCCAACTGGGTGAGAACTAACCGCGGGGTCTGATTCGTTGAAATCACAGCAAATCTTAATTTCAACCAATCCAACACTGTGGCTGGTTCCCACCCGGTTGGTAACTTTCTCGTGCACCTCGGCCCTGTACTCTGAAGTCAACCCTGGTGTAACCTCTCCCCTCACCCTTAGCTTGTAATGGGGTTTTTAAAAGTCAAAACTAAGTTTGAATATTTGCCAGAGTTGACTCATCTTCTGTCAGTTTTGTAGAGTTATTTTAAAGCATTCTCTTCAAGTATTGATCTGTCCTGTCCTTTGCCAGGGATAAGGGTCGTCCTAGGAACAGCTTGAACACATCCCGGAATTAAACAGCCTGGCTGCTTTCTGCACAGCATGGCATTTAAAAAAAAATAATTGTGTAACATACACCAGTCTAAACATGTGTCAGTAATTCAGTAATACAAAAAAATAATTGTGTAACATACACCAGTCTAAACATGTGTCAGTAATTCAGTAATAAAAAAAAAAGTGACTTTGAAGGTGGCACAGCAGACACTATTGTTCATTATATTTTTTTTTTTTCAATAAACTTTTTCAGAAATGTATATATTCTTGCGCGAAATAACCTTAATGTAGTAGATGTGCAATACATTTTGGACAATGTTACGCTAAAACACCGTTTGCTACGCTGAGAATTAAAAAAAAAAAGTAAATTGCTAGGGTTGAGGTTTGACAAGGGTTGTCAGGTGTGGATCTGTGATAGTTCACTTGGGAAGGGATGTCTGTTTACAGAAAGAAGTATTTCCTACCTCAACATTGGAAGACTGTGGTGTGTTGTCGCTGAACGTGATTGCCTTGCATTTTGGCTGTACAGATCTATCCATGCTTTTGATGTCAAGACTTGATGCTGACTGGTCAAATACTTTCCTTTTTCATGCATATGATTTGAACGTGAATACATTCATGTTTGCCAAGCAAATTGGTTTACAGTGGAACTCCTCCTTGAAGACCTCAACAAATCTGAGAAATTCAGGTCTTAAAAAGGAGGGAGTCTGAAAATGGAGGGGGGGGGGGGGGGGTCTTAAAAGGGAGTTTCCACTGTATACCAGTTGAAATGACGTGTTTGCTAAGCAAATCGGTGAGCCAGCTAAAGTAGGCGACCCTGTGAGAGCTTGTCTCCCAGTAACGGTCAGTCTCAGACTATGCCTGAGATGAACTATGGAAAGCCTGCTGCAGCAAACTTTACTTTCTCGTTGCCTTAATTTGGGGACTGCCCTGCAAGTACGAGCTCTGGTTATTTTCCAGCAATGTGTTATTACAGGAAGACCACGGAGATTTGTGTTGCTAATTCTCAACCAGGACAATTACAATTTGAAGGGTAAATGCACTGACCGTAGTTTAGTTTTGTAAATACTTTTTACCTTACTTATAAGCAGTTGCTGTATTTTAAAGTGTGCTGATCCAAATGTTGGATCGTGTAGTGTGCTATATCAGCTGGCATACGCATAACACAGCTTCTTTGTTCTCGTTTGATGACAGGCTTTTGTGGGGAAAACGTTTATGCGAATGTCTCAATTTTGTGAGGTTGTTCATTGGCTATGCAAGCATAGCTGAAAAGTAGGTTATGTTTGTTAAAGATTATTTTGTGTACACAGAGTATGGGGGTTGGAAGTGACATTTTTGATAACCAACTGAAAATCAAAAAGCAGATCATCCTTTTTTCACTACAAGTATTGTATACAGTAATAGTCTTTGCACTCTTGAATTATAATTGGGTACATGCAGCTCTCCACATAAGTTGTTTGATTTTGAATAAACTCCAAGTAGATGCCAAACCATTTTCTTCAAGCAATACTTTTAATAAACGTTTACATATCGGCTTGAGCACATTTTTGATGAATGCAATCATTCACGTGTTAACACTTGTGAGGGAAATGTATCTCTTTAATTAAAACATTACAGTGATGTCTGCATTATAGTAAATGTATATGCTGCATTGAATATGAACACCTCTGGTATATGTTGTTTCTAAATTCATAGGATCAGATTGCCATTGACTTTTCATGGCGAGTAAAACACTGGGAAAATCCTACACAGTTTCAGAGATTTTGAGGGGGTTATTTTCGATACTGAGATCCCTGATTAACTAAAATTTAAAAACAAATAATCCCTGAAGATTGTTTTCAGATTTTTCTGGGATGTTTTTTTCTTCAGGTTTGTATGGGACTTCTGATTGTCAGTGTGGTAAATGAGGAAAGAATGGTGCTTGTGGGTAAAATGTCCTTCTTTTGAAAAGCTATTCGTTAAAAAATTTAAATAAGCGCATCAAAGTAGGATAGCTTCTGGTTAATGAAGTGAAGTCCCATTTTAAAAGTTATGTTTCTTTTCATTCATTTTCCTTCAACATGGTTAGTGGCTGAAGATTTTTTGTAATTGTGTGTTTAGATTTTATTTGCTTTGGGTTCTATTCCTTGTTGGAAGGCAGTCAATGGTTAATATTCAACATAATTGAGTAATTACAATTCTTTCTGACAATATCTGGGGTTTGGTTATTAAAATTGAGTGGAACGTATGGTTTGCAGAATGCTGAAGAATGTCTCTTTTGTCCACTTTTATTGCTGATTTTTCTCTTCAAAATTCAAATCGGTGAAATGATACTGGAAGGAAATCCTAGACTATGATTTGTACTGTAGTCAAAACAATGTAAATCGTGATTTTGTTGCCCTCACTGATGTTGTGATCTGTCATGTCGATCGTAAATGAACGCTGTTGATAGATGTTTGGCTTTATTCCCCACACCCCCCTTTGCCTTAAGGTAAGGTTTGCTGTGTTTCTGTGTACCATGTATCGAATTGTGTGGCTTGCCGGGCTGCTCACCACTACCAGCAAAAATCCATACGGTTTCTTAATTCCAAACAGCATTGCTGACGTGATGTATTCCTGATATTTGCCATACAAGCGTTTGAAGGGTTTGTTTCTGTTTATTGTTGATAATTCTATATTCTGTATTGAGTTGAGCCTGTATTTTTCATGAAGGAACAGTCTCTTCATGTGTACAGATTAAATGTACTTTACATGGATGCAGTTTTTTGGGTGCCACTGTTTTAAACATGCCATTTAGAAAGTTGTCAAAAATCAAAGTCTTAGGCTTTGAGGGAAAATAGGTCTGTCTCAACGATTGCAGATTGCAGACAAATGATTCTGTGTGGGTGTGTGTGTTTGTTCCTGTGTGTGTGTGTGTGTGTTTCTGTGTGTGGTTCTCTGTGTGTGTGTGTGTGTGTGTTTCTGTGTGTGGTTCTCTGTGTGTGTGTGTGTGTAGATGTGAAATGTCTGCATACAGTTTTCACCATGCTTCTAAATACAGCAAAAAGCAGGACTGCTGTGTGAGTCAAAAATAAGTACTTGTACATATAAATTGTTCTGGTTGAAGAGACTGTTCCTTTACACTTGTGTGCGAATACCTGCTGTATGTGGTATGTATAGCCTTTGAGTCAATATTACTCAAGATTTGTTTGGTTTTTCCCTGCTCTGAAATGCTTGAGTGGCAAAAAAATATTGCTTTTTTTTTTAATGTTTCTGGTATTGCATGCAAGCTTGTGAAAAAGTCTTGTGTGTAAAGCATTGATTTTGATGTCTGGCAGACCACAGCATTTTGTTGCCACAGAAACGACTATGTCAGCGCCATTTTTGCACAGAATAAAGGCTATAAACATGTGACAGGAATTTGTAATGGTGTGTGTGTGTGTGTGTACCGGTTTGTGTGCAAATATTCAAGTGATGACTTGTATGAACGAGCTTTGTGGTCTGTTTGGTTATGAATAATTAGGAAATGGAAAACTTGATTTGAAACTTAAAATAGGGTTATGTAAAATGAAAAATAAATATTAACAAAGAAATCTTACTTTTAAACATACTTGCTTACATGCAGATGCACGCAGTCACGCACATGTACTTACACACGCGTGTATGCACAACAATATTTATCAAATGGGAAGCCAATCGTTACCCGGCGGTCACGGGTTCAAATCTATTAACAGGCAAAACTTTGTTCTCAAACGTTTTGCTTACATTCTCAACTTTCCGTGTTAATTCTCTGGTAACTTCTTTTTTTTAAACTTTTTTAATATTTTTTTAATAGATTTTTCTTTATTCCAAAGATTTTGAGTAATGTATCGAAGATCGAATATGTCAAAGAGTTGCATAATTATCGAGTACTTCAAGTGAATGATTTTCCTTGAATGACCCATTCTATTTTTAGTAACATCGGCCTTTGGTAAAATCCCAATGGGCGATTGTATCACCTTGCGAAGACTGCATGTAATTGTTGTTAACGACTTCTAATTGACGTACATGTACTTCTGATGTCACTTAATTCTTTATTTCCTGACTAAAAGAAGTCGATTAAAAGTTACAACGCCTGCATTGTTTACAAGAATAAAATTGTTTTCCTTGCAATACCAATCCACCTACTGAGCGAGAACAGAATCACATCTAACAATGACTGAGGGAACACTAGTGAACGGTGTGTGTGTGTGAAATGAGGGGGCGAAAGGAGGGGGTAACAGAAGGCAACTAGGATTGGAAGTGTGGGCGGGGATGTAGCTCAGTCGGTAGCGCGCTGGATTTGTATCCAGTTGGCCGCTGTCAGCGTGAGTTCGTCCCCACGTTCGGCGAGAGCTTTATTTCTCAGTCAACTTTGTGTGCAGACTCTGCTCGGTGTCCGAACACCCCCGTGTGTACACGCAAAGCACAAGACCAAGTGCGCACGAAAAAGATCCTGTAATCCATGTGAGAGTTCGGTGGGTTATAGAAACACGAAAATACCCAGCATGCTTCCTCCGAAAACGGCGTATGGCTGCCTAAATGGCGGGGTAAAAAACGGTCATACTCGTAAAATTCCACTCGTGCAAAAAACACGAGTGTACGAGGGAGTTTCAGCCCACGAACGCAGAAGATGAAGAAGAAGAAAGAAGGATAGGAAGTGTGTGGGGTGGGGTGGGGAGGGAAAGGGGGGGGGGGTTAGAGGGGAGGCTAAAAGAAGACTGATTTGATAGAAAACTGTATCCGAGAAGGTGTCACGTAAACTACTTTAACTATAACCAGGCTCCGACCAAGGCTTCGATCTCATCCGAATCCTGCCATGCCTGTACATAATCTGTCCAGCATGGGCGATAGGTCATATTTTTAGCCGTGCAATTTTTCGCTCAGCTGCCCCTTCGGTCTGAGAATCTCTTCTGTCCAATTCCCTGGGTATTAATTAAATACTGCAACCCCAGGAGACACGGTCAGTTCGGCCCAAACAGCTTGGAACCGGATTAGGCAAAGAAATAATCTCGCTTGGTTGAGTCTAACAGAGGTCGACAAAAGGTGATTCGCATCCTGCAGAAAGAGCTCATTCGAGTGGATGTTAAAAGAAATTGAACACGTAATATGTCGGTGCAGTGTGTGTGTGTGGGTTGATGTGTTTGTGTGTTGTTGGAGGTGGATGTGTTTGTGTGTGTGTGTGTGTTGTGTGTGTGTGTGTGTGTGTGTGTGTGTGTTTGGTTTAATTGTGTGTGTGGGTGTGTGTGTGTGTTTGAGTGTGTGAGTGTGTGTGTGTGAGTGTGTGTGTGTGTGTGTGTGTGTGTGTGTGTGTGTGTGTGTGTGTGTGTGTGTGTGAGAGTGTGTGTATGAACAATGCACATACTCTTGCGCGTTCTTGTGCCTTTTCGTTCTTGGCACGATTCGATAAACATAATTAAAAATAAAATCTGAAACCAAATACAAGCTGTGTGATCATATATATATAACACTTAACATATTCTATATACAGCTGATTAGATTTATCCAATAAATGCACGTCCAACCAACCGTTTCGTGACAGTGCAATTCGGACAACATTCGTATACATGTCTTGTGCTCACATAATATATTTGATTATTCATATGTTCACATGACATCACAATCAAATTATTAGAGTAATGCAGCGCGAGATATGTATAGCCATTGATTCAGGGAAAACATGTAGTGTATTTGTTGTTTTAGTGATAATGTATATAAACATCTAGGACTGTTTTCAGCATTGTTTAACATGTTCTGTTTGATTAAGGGTATTCAGCTGGTATTTCCTTGTTTTTACTACCTATTTTATTCATGTTTTTATTACTTAGTTAGTGGAAGAATCTTTTGTAATGTATGTGTGATGGTGTATGCTTTTAATTAAGCGTTGTTGACTATGAATGTAGATGTAAATGCTTGTATAACTGTGTTTGAATTTTAAATGTGTCAAGCGCAAAGAGCATAATTGTAAAGTTATGATGTTGCGCTATATAAATGCTCATTTATTATTATTATTATTATTATTATTATTATTATTATTATTATTATTATTATTATTATTATTATTATTATTATTAATATTATTATTATTATTATTATTATTATTATTAAAACCACTAAACTGAGTCTAGGAAGAAGGTGAAAGCAGAAGGGGAGTGTGTGTTGGGGGGGGGGGGGGGGGTAGGGGGGGTAGGGGGGGGGAGCGGGAGGGGGGGGTGCAGGTAGGTTGCTTTATGCAAACATTTTGTCAAAGTAGATTGAAAACGAAATTAAGAACCGGCTGCGTACAAAATAATGCAAATTAGAAACAAAAACAAAAATAGAGAACAACAAGTCGCGTAAGGCGAAATTACTACATTTAGTCAAGCTGTCGAACTCACAGAATGAAACTGAACGCACTGCATTTTTTCACAATGACCGTAGTCCGCCGCTAGTGCAAAAGGCAGTGAAAGTGACGAGCCTGTTTAGCGCGGTAGCGGTTGCGCTGTGCTGCATAGCACGCTTTACTGTACCTCTCTTCGTTTTAACTTTCTGAGCGTGTTTTTAATCCAAACATATCATATCTATATGTTTTTGGAATCAGGAACCGACAAGAAATAAGATAAAATTGTTTTTAAAACGATTTCGGATATTTAATTTTAATCATAATTTTTATATTTTTAATTTTCAGAGCTTGTTTTTAATCCGAATATAACATATTTATATGTTTTTGGAATCAGAACATGATGAAAAATAAAACAAAAGCAATTTTGGATCGTTTTATACAAAAATGATTTTAATTACAATTTTCAGATTTTTAATGACCAAAGTCATTAATTAATTTTTAAGCCTACATGCTGAAATGCAATACCAAAGTCCGGCCTTAATTATGTAATTATGTAACACTATTTCCAACAAAAGCAGTCACTTTTTGGTTCAAAGCTAGCTGACACTATCTCGAAAACTACATCAACACAGCCACTCCTTGGCCCGTATGCATGAACTAGAAGTAAGAAACACTGGAAGTAGAGGCCTCTTTTCGAAGTGGGAACTCCCGAAGTCAGCTTTCTAACACTGTTCACAATGCATGAACTGACTTGAACGCCAAAGTAGTGACAGCGAGAGTATTAAGGTCAAGGTCGGGGAAATTGGGGGAATCCCTACTAATACGCATGCGCACGTTTCTATCAACATGGCAGTCAACGAAAATGGCAAGGCACGTGTGCCGCTCAAAAAGAAAGTAGACACGGAGGGGCGTTCTGCGCCTTTTTCAGATGGTGAAATTGCTGTACTCTTGACAGAAGTGTTTTACGAAAGAACGGTTATTCTGTCCAAATTTCAGAACAGTCTAACTGTTAAACATAAAGACGCTGTCTGGTCCAAAATTGCCAAAGAAGTGTCGGTCGCTCTCTCTCTCTCTCTCTCTCTCTCTCTCTCTCTCTCTCTCTCTCTCTCTCTCTCTCTCTCTCTCTTACGACACACGCACACACAGACAAACGTACACTCATGCACATACTGACACTATGACACAAGTCACACTGACGGCACACATAAACACACACACACCACACACTGCACACACACGCGCGCGCTCGCGCGCACACATATACACACACACACGCACCCATACACGCACGCACACAGTCACAAACAAATAACCACACACTCACTCTCTCTCACTTTCTCTCATTCTCTCTCAATCTACACTCATACACACACTGAAACTATGATGACACAAGTGACACGTCACACACACACACACACACACACACACATACTCACCGTAGTGACACACATAATTATACACACGCGCGTACAGTTGAAAGTCAAGACATGATATGATTTTTTCAAAGCATAGGAAGGTTTCTTTTGCAAATGAATAAAATTAACACAGAGGCAAAACCCGGTTTTTGCAGCCGGAATGCAATTGCGGAGGCTTAAAAAGGAAAAGATTAATAAAAAAATATATAGCTCCTGGCGGAACTTGAACCCGGAGCGAATGAACGAGAGTCCGGAACCGTTACCACTGCACTATGTTACTCGTGTAGAATAGAGGCATGATGAAAAAAGGCATTCTGAGTTATTCAGTCGTGCTGGTTTGAAAGCTCGCCACCTTCGCCGAATGACTCGAGCACGTTTTTTTCGGTCAGTAACTGATCGAACTGTCGCTTTTGAGTCACTCTGTTTTAAGCATTTCACCTAAATTAAACAAGAATGTCACAGTCCGTGTCTATGGTGCAAGGTAGGAGACCGTCTCATTGTAGCCAAGTTACGACAGTTGCTCGATTGACGCATTTCACGTCTTCGATATTGTGTCTGAGATCATTTCCCAATGAGCTGCCTTTAAAAACGGAATGTCCTGCAATTGTAGTATGCGCTGGAGGTTTCTTTTGGATGGGTAAGGACCCTTGAGATGCGATATCGTCGTATAATTATGTCAAGCGAGAGGCCCTTGACATTGGAAGTGGGAACTTCGAAAGCAAAGTTGCCAGCTACTCGGTATGCACGAGCTAAATTGAACGCCGAAGTAGTGGCTTCGAGAGTTCTGAGGTCAAGGTCGAGAAAATTGGGGGAATCCCAATTAGTGCGCATGCGTTTGTAAACGGTAGGCTTGGTGACCAGAAGAAACGAATCTCATCGCGAGTTCGTAAATGGGCAAACGTTGATCGCGCTGTAGCTTTTACTATAATTGTTGTTTTTAACTGGTTGAACGAAAGCTGTGATAATTGTCCTTAAATAGAATGACTGTCTATAATAATGATTTCGTTGACCAGAATGTTGGGGACAATAAAAAAAGGTTGTTTATGTGGTAGCGAAGTCGGTTAACTTAAAACTCTTTTTGTAGTGTTTTTTTAATGATTGTGTATCGGTAAAACTGCTGGACAAAAATAGTTTGGTCAGAGCGAATGTTTGTGTTACTGGTAAATTTAAAAAGGCAGAACTCCATTTTTTGGGAATCAAGATATAAGGTGTAGTGAAAAGAAGATAAGTTCAGCGAATTTCATATTATTTGAGAAAATGTGTGTCCGAATTTTTAAAACAGAAAAATTGTTGTACTTAGGTGTTTGTAAATTACGTTTGTCCTCGTTAATTGTGAAGAGGATGTATGTTTATATAAAGTTCAAAGTCAAGATTGGATTTTTGTAGCCTACGTGCGTGTGTGCATGTGTATTAGACATAATACATAGACATAGAACACTTTATTATCTCAATTACGATAAACTCGGGTGTGGTGAATCACAATAAACAGCATAAAACGTAAGAACATGAATAAAATATCAAGGCGCAAATATAGTCAGCTCATCATAGTGTGGGGAGTGGGTACACACACACACACACACACACACACACACACACACACACACACACACACACACACACACACACACACACACACACCGTCGAACACACACATAACATCGAACACACACACACACACACACACACACACACACACACACACACACACACACACCGTCGAACACACACACACCGTCGAACACACACACACCGTCGAACACACACATAACATCGAAAACAAACACACACACACACACAAACACACACACAAACACACACACAAACACACAAATACAAACACACACACAAACACACACACAAACACACACACACACACACACACACACACACACACACACGGCACGCGCGAACACGCAAACAAACGTATGAAGGAACAGACGCACAATTATACCCGCACGCACGCACACACAGGCAGACAGGCACTCGCACAAATACATACACACACACACACACACACACACACACACACACACACACACACACACACACACACAGAGATAAAGCAATGACAAAAAAAATAGCAGAAACTTACACTTCAACACTCGAACACACACACACACACGCACACAAACACACGCACGCACGCACACAAACACACACACACACACACACACACTCACACATGCACACAACGACGCCCATTTTCATAGAAACACAGTAACCCCCTCGTATAAGCGGGAATGAAAGAGTGGTGGCCAATGACCCAGAACAAACAAAAGTCAAAGCTGGCAACTCAGGTTTGCATTCAGGGAAATTTGCACGAAATGCATGCAGAAGATACGACTTTTCCCTCTATTTTCTCTCTTTGGGAGCGTCAGCTCGGTTTGACATGAAAAACTGAAGAAAAGCCCTGCCTTTTTGCACTGAGAAACTGTGGAAGTAGCGTGTTTACTACTGGGTCTGGCTGTAGTACATTTTCCCTCATTTACTTCCTCGTTAGCTTCCAAAGTAAACTCTTTTTTCGTCCCATGCATGCGAAAGTGAGGATGTACTTCCGATGTCACTCAAAACTTTAGAAGTAGTCGCAAAATACCCTGAGTTACTTCCTCGCTTTGCTTCGAGGTAAACCCTTTTTCCGGCCCATGCATACGAAAGTGAGGCAAGTACTTCCGATGTCACTCAAAACTTCGGGAGTTGTCGCGAACTTCCCCCATAAGCATACGGGCCCTTGTGTGTTTGACTCATCAAAATCCCAAATCAAAATGATTCACTACCCTGGTTACAAGAAAAACTGCGAAAATAGCTGCATGTTGTTTAACCGAAGATAATATCAACACACTCCTGGGGGACCAATTCTGACGATCAGACCTCCTCAGACTCCTCTAATTCACCCTGTCCAGTCTCCACTCAATTTACCGCTTGGCTGCCTTTAAATAGGTCCGGAAACGACTTCGTTCGGACCAGACTCAAAAAGAAGGTAGTCTTCGGATATGGTCCTTTCGTTCTGAGGCTTGGGAGAGTACAGTGCGTTAAACTGACGGGGCTCTCTTTCACCGACATGGATAAAGTAAAGGATGCACCGCTGGTGTCTTCGTAAGAACTCAAAGACTTCAGAGCATTGTGATAATGAGGGCGTCTTCCAGAAGGAAGGTAGTCTGCACAGACGGTCCTTTCGTTCTGAAACTTGGAAGAGTACAGTACGGTAAGCAGACGGAGGTGTCTTTCACCGACATGGAGAAAGTAAAGGCTGCATCTTTGGTTTCTTCGCAAGAACTGGAAGACTTCAGGGTATTAAAAGAACGAGCGTCTCTTCCAGAGACTTGAAAGCGGTTAATGATACCCACTCCTCCCTGCCTTCCTCCATGTTCCATTTCGCTGAGCTGGTGGCGCGTATAACGACAAACTAGGGGAAATTTCCCTAATTAATAAGCGTGATAGGATCTCATTTTTAAAGTGACGCAGGGAATTGATGAAGTGACGGGCCTGTTTGGTAAAAATAGTTCCAGAAAAATTGCCCGAAGGGTCGGGAGGGGTATTTAAGATGAAAGGAGAGAATCAGGGGTCCACTTCCATTCCAACCTGCTCAGTCTTCGAGGATCTAGCAGAAGCTGCCTCCGAAACTGTGAGTCAGAAAGAAGGATTTTTTTCTTGCTTCTACTTGTTGCAGTTTCTTTATCTTTTGGTTTTAATGTCTTCTTTGTAGACTGGATTTTGAAAGCCTTGGTCTAAGAATTTAGCAATCGGATTGAGGAAAAACAAGTAGGTGCAACGGGTTTTTTTTCAGAAACGCCCGAAGTTCATACAGTTAATAAAAACGAAAATATGGAAGAAAAAAAGCAAACAAGACTTTTAACCAGGAAGAAAAATTACGAGTGGAAAATATTTAAATAATTGAATTTAAAATTCGCAACAACAAAAGAGGGAGAAAAACAAAGAGGAAGATAATTAGTTAACCGAGTATTAAGTTAGTATAAAAAAAACCAGCATTAGTCAAAAAGAAAAGATTTCAGACTCTGGTTTTCAATGGCAGTTTATTTGTAAGCTAACATTTTGAATCAAGAAAGTTTGACATTATTGTCTCGCTTGTTTTTGTGTTTTTGCCAATTATGGATCATTGGTTCTTTTATACGAACGCTTTGTTTTTCGTTCATGATAATCGCCACGGAATAAGTGAGATCAAGGAGCAAGAGAGAAAAGGCTGTATTGCACAATCTATTAACTAATATAGAAATTAGTCGACGCTTTTAGTTTGTATCAAGACGCCAATTATGTGCATATTAAAGGCAATCGTTGTTTAGCAAATTTTGTATTTGTCATGTGTATTTTTGTGCTTGGTTTCATTTTTACAGACAACATCTATTTTGTGCATAGCGTTTTTCAGGGCATATTTTATGGATATTATATCCAGTTTGTGCAATGTTCTATCCGTACGGTTTTTATTTCTGTTCCAAAAACGCGATTTTGCAAATGCAATGTTTCTTCATAGATGTGAACTTAAGCTTTAGCTTTTTTTTTTTTACATTTGTCAAGTTTTGACTAAATGTTTTAACGTAGAGGGGGGAATCGAGACGAGGGTGTGGTGTATGTGTGTGTGTGCGTGTGTGTGTGTAGAGCGATTGAGAGTAAACTACTGGACCGATCTTTATGAAATTTGACATGAAAGTTCCTGGGTATGACATCCCCGGAAATGTTTTTCTTTTTTTCGATAAATGTCTTTGATGACGTCATATCTGGCTTTTTGTAAAAGTTGAGGCGGCACTGTCACACCCTCATTTTTCAATCAAATTGATTGAAATTTTGGCCAAGCAATCTTCGACGAAGGCCGGGGTTTGGTATTGCATTTCAGCTTGGTGGCTTAAAAGTTAATTAATGACTTTGGTCATTAAAAATCTGAAAATTGTAATTAAAATTACTTTTTTATAAAACGATCCAAATTTACGTTCATCTTATTTTTCATCATTTGCTGATTCCAAAAACATATAAATATGTTATATCCTTCTCAGCGCAACTACTACCCCGCTCTTCTTGTCAATTTCACTGCCTTTGTCACGAGCGGTGGACTGACGATGCTACGAGTATACGGTCTTGCTGAAAAATTGCATTGCGTTCAGTTTCATTCTGTGAGTTCGACAGCTTGACTAAATGTTGTATTTTCGCCTTACGCGACTTGTTTATTGTTTCGTACGAAATACTTGTTGTCTTCTTTGTATAAAATTGACAGTGCAGTAACTATTGCTGTATCGTCTATATCATTCGTAGGCTGGTGATACGTACAGTTTTATTTTGGGTTTCAATGTTTATAGCCTATATTGTAGTAGATACCAAATAGGTCTGTGTGTGTGCGTGTGTGTGTGAGGGGGAGGGGGGAGGGGGGAGGGGGGTTCCATACAGAACGATTGTAAGAAAAGTTCAGGGACTGAAAAAAATCACATTAAACACAAACAGAGAACATGTTAACAAAAATAAGCACAATCATATATTCCCTTGTTTGTTTGCAAAATCGCATAGGTTATCATTTCACTATGCTTAAATTTAATTTCTGAGGACATAGTTTTGATGCGTTTAAAATGTGGTTTAAATTGAACCCAAAAACAAGAATTGTAGGTAACTGGAACGTGTAACTGTGGACAAGGCAAAGCGTTAAATGCACAGTACGTCGACCCAGTGGACTTATATTTAGACAGACAGACACACACTTATGGTACACATAATGAACTTATCTAAAACGTGTCGGTGTATATAGCATGCATGATGCCAGCAAGGTAATTATCAATGACGTAGGGGAAGGGCTCCTAATATGGACCACTTTTTGCTTCATGCTAATAACTAGCTTGTTTTCTTGCGAAGAAGTTTCATTTTGTGTTTGGTAGTCCTTCTTTCTTAGGTTAACCGTTAGACCTAATTAGAGTGAAATAGCTTTGATAGATATTCAGCAAAAATTGAATACAGAAAAAAACACAAATGGTCCATATTAGGAGCCTGGGCGCCTAATATGGACCACTGAAGCGGCCTTCTCGAATCACTGTAAAAAGCCCCCTATACTTCAAAATACCATGATACAACTTAGTGTGCAAGTCAGACTAATCAAACTATGCTTTAGATTTATCTGTTTCGGGTTGATGAGAGCATTATTTTAAGCACACCAGGAAACTAAAGAAGCTTATCAAAAACAGAGTGAAAATAAGTGAAATTATTAACTTCCACGAAAAGAAGCCTATTTGTGATATTTTTTTTAAATCTCGAAGGCTAGTTATAATTATAAGTTATTTCCAGCAAGCTTCTGAATGAACTAATGAAAATAGCATTTAGTTTTTATTTTCTTCGATTTGTTGAAGGTGGTCCATATTAGGGGACTCACACATACTTTGAGATTTTGCTACTATATTTTGTTTGCAGTAGAAACTCGGGGTCAACATTGCTAAAATGTAACAAATACGGTTTTAGCTGTCATATTTAGCCATTTTTGTGGGATAAAAGCTTTGTCTGTGGACAGAAACGTGTCCGTTTTAGGCGGCAAATTTAGAGTGAACCCTGCCAAAATTGAAAAAAAAGAGAAAAAGCCTAACGGGTTTGAGGTTTGTGTTTCTGCAACTGTTTTGACATGTGAAAGTTATCAAGAGAGGGTGAATACAGCCATTGGAATTGTTTTAAGGGCTCTACACCGTTAGTTTGTCAAAACAGGAGGGGGTCCATATTAGGAGCCGGTCCATATTAGGAGCCCTTCCCCTACTGTAAATGTAAAGTTTTGTTTTGTCTAGAATTAAACGTTCCAATAACCTAACATTCTTGTTTTTTAATTCTGAACTTTGGAACGTTAGCAGTCGATCTGCTTGCGGTTCAATTAGGATAAAAGCAATACGCTTCACAAATTCTTATTTCAGGAATATCGCAGGACATCAGTACTCCGCAACTTTATAACATCAGCAAGTTTCATCTGAAAGAACGAACCAAGATCACAGAACATTTACCAAGATATCCACCGAAGTAAAAGTATCTCACGCGTCAAAATGCGTCACACGATGACGTTCTTTCTCTTGGTAGCCTCCTGTCTTCTCTTCCTGCAAGGCTCCAGCGCCGAGAACGTGCGCAGCGTGACGTCACCGGTGAACGCACCGAAGCTTACCCCTGAGGAGGCGGCGTTAAGACCGGAACAAACGCGCATAAGACAATTACTTCATCGGAGTTTTGGGTCTATGAGGCGCGTCAAAGGACGCAGACGGGTAGCAGAAAAACGGACGGACCCGACGGATACGAACCTGGCGAACCCAACTCGGTTAGTACGAAATCAAAGAGAATCGACAGAGCGCTTAGACTCAAGAACGGACGGACGTAGACACACGGTGGAGTTTACGCGACGTGAGGCGAGAGTTAGCGACGACACCAGACGTTTAACTGACTCAAGACGACGCTTAGAAGGCAGGAGCAGGCGTGTGACCCGCGCAGAACGTGTAACTGAAACCCGACGACGTGCAACTGACGACGTGAAACGTGAAACTGACGACGCAAGACGCATGACTGACAATAGGCGTGTAACTGACGAAAATCGGCATCTAAGTGAGGACAGGGAGCGTTTGACTGACTCTCGACGACGTGTGACTGACGACAACAGACGTGAAAATAACGACATGGAACGTCTGACTGACTCTCGACGACATGTGACTGACGACAACAGACGTGTAAATGAGGACAGGGAACGCGTTACTGACTCTCGACGACGTTTGAACGACGATGACAGACGTCTAAGTGAGGACAGGGAACGTGTGACTGCCTCTCGACGACGTGCAATTGACACCCATCGACGCGAGAATGACGACAGCAGGCGTCTTACTGACTCTCGACGCGATGTGACCGACGACATCAGGCATGTGGGTGATCACAACAGACGTGTAAATGAGGACAGAGAACGTGTAACTGACTCTCGACGACGTGTGACAGTAGCAGACGACGAAAGGCGTGTGAGTGAAATCAGGGAAAATCTGACTTATTCTCGACGACGAGTGACCGACGACAAAAGGCGTGTGATTGACAACAGAAGACGTGCTGTTGAGAGGGAAACTGTCACTGACGCCCGACGACACGTAACTGACGGTCAAACACGGGAGACTGTCGATAACAGACGTGAGACTGTCGCCAACAGACGGGAAACTGTCGATAACAGACGTATCACTGACGGCAACAGACGCGAGACTGTCGATAACAGACGTATCACTGACGGCAACAGACGCGAGACTATCGATAACAGACGTATCACTGACGGCAACAGACGCGAGACTGTCGATAACAGACGTATCACTGACGGCAACAGACGTGAGACTGTCGATAACAGACGTATCACGGACGGCAACAGACGCGAGACTGTCAACAACAGACGTATCTCTGACGGCACCAGACGTATCACTGACGGCAACAGACGTGAGACTGTCGATAACAGACGTATCACTGACGGCAAAAGACGCGAGACTGTCGATAACAGGCGTATCACTGACGGCAACAGACGCAAGACTGTCGGTAACAGACGTATCACTGACGGCAACAGACGCGAGACTGTCGATAACAGACGTATCACTGACGGCAACAGACGCGAGACTGTCGATAACAGACGTATCACTGACGGCAACAGACGCGAAACTGTCGATAACAGACGTATCACTGACGGCAACAGGCGCGAGACTGTCGATAACAGACGTATCACTGACGGCAACAAGCGCGAGACTGTCGATAACAGACGTATCACTGACGGCAACAGACGCGAGACTGTCGATAACAGACGTATCACTGACGGCAACAGACGCGAGACTGTCGATAACAGACGTATCACTGACGGCAACAGACGCGAGACTGTCGATAACAGACGTATCACTGACGGCAACAGACGTGAGACTGTCGATAACAGACGTATCACTGACGGCAACAGACGCGAGACTGTTGATAACAGACGTGTAAGTGAGGACAGGGAACGTGTGACTGATTCTCGACGACATGGGACTGACGACAACAGACGTACTATGGAGAGAGAAAGTGCAACTGACTCCCGACGACGTGTTGGCGACGACAACAGGCGTTTGACTGACACACGGGTTGAAACTGATTCCCGACGTAAAACTGATAATAGCAGACGTGTAACTGACACTGATTCAGGAAGACGCCTCACAGATGAAACCGAATCTAGACGTCGTGTGGATGATGAACCAAAATGCATGATAGACTCAAGACGTCGTGTTGATGACGAAACAAGACGCGCTACTGACTCAAGACGTGTGGGTGACGAAACAAGACGCGTTACTGACTCAAGACGTCGTGTGGGTGACGCAACAAGACGCGTTACTGACTCCGGACGTCGTGTTGATGACAAAACAAGACGCGATACTGACTCCGAACGTCGTGTCGGCGATGAAACAAGACGCGTTACTGACTCACGACGTCGTGTTGATGACGAAACAAGACGCGTTACTGACTCAAGACGTCGTGTGGGTGACGAAAAAAGACGCGTTACTGACTCCGGACGTCGTGTTGATGACGAAACAAGACGCCTTATTGACTCTAGACGTCGTGTGGGTGACGACACAAGACGCGTGACTGACTCAAGACTTCGTGTGGATGACGAAACAAGACGCGTGACTGACTCAAGACTTCGTGGGGATGACGAAACAAGACGCGTAACTGACTCAGGACGTCGTGTCGGCGATGAAGCAAGACGCGTTATTGAATCTAGACGTGTGGGTGACGAAACAAGACGCGTTATTGAGTCAAGACGTCGTGTCGGCGATCAAATAAGACGCGTTACTGACTCAAGACGTCGTGTGGATGACGAAACAAGACGCGTTACTGACTTTGGACGTCGTGTGGATGATGACGCACGACGAGTGACTGACACAAGACGAAATGGGGATGACAAAGCTAGACTCATTACTGGTTCCAGGCGTAGTGTGGACGATGGAACAAGACGAAATTTGGACGAGGAAACACGACGCGTCACTGACTCCAGACGAAATGTAGATGGCAACGTAAGACTAGTGCGGGACTCCAGACGATCTGTAAATGACGAAACAAGACGTGTAACTGACTGCAACAGGCGAGTAGACGAAGAAACCCCACGTATGCCTGACTCTAGACGACGAGTGAACGAAGAAACACGACTTGTAACAGACTCCAACGGACGTGTAGCACGACGAGTTACTGACTCCAAACAATATATGGACGAAGAAACAAGACGGGTAACCGACTCCAGACGTCGTGTAGTTGACGGCGCAAGACGCGTGACTGACTCAAGACGTCGTGTTGATGACGACACAAGACGAGTGACCGACTTAAGACGTGTTGATGACGAGACAAGACGCATGACTGACTCAAGACGACGTGTTGATGACGACACAAGACAAGTGACCGACTCAAGACGACGTGTTGATGACGACACAAGACAAGTGACCGACTCAAGACGACGTGTTGATGACGCCACAAGACGAGTGACTGACTCAAGACGTCGTGTTGATGACGAGACAAGACGAGCGACCGACTCCAGACGTCGGGTTGATGACGACACAAGACGAGTGACCGACTCAAGACGTCGTGTTGATGACGACACAAGACGAGTGACTGACTCAAATCGACGTGTTGATGACGAGACAAGACGAGTGACCGACTCCAGACGTCGTGTTGATGACGACACAAGACGAGTGACCGACTCAAGACGTCGTGTTGATGACGACACAAGACGAGTGACTGACTCAAGACGACGTGTTGATGACGACACAAGACGAGTGACTGACTCAAGACGACGACGTGTAGATGGCACTGCAAGACGCGTTTCTGACCAAACACGACGTGTTACCGAAGCCCCAAGACTTGTAACCAAATCCGTTTCATACAAACCCGTCTCAGTCGAATCACAAAACTTTTGCCAATCTACGACCTACAGCCTCGACTTACTGATGAAATCTCCAATGTGCCATGCTACTGCAACTACGATTGAGACGGAAACTAAAGCATCGGACACTGAAGGCATCTCTCACGGGGAACTGGTGGCAATGGTGTCATTTGGCAAGATCCTCAGAGAAAACTCTCTCCTTGGCAGCTACTTCCACGATCTCGCTCAGAGCTGGAAGGCTTTTGTTTCTTGCTACACGTGAGTCTTTGTTGATGCTTGTGTCCTACCTTGTCGGGTGTCACGTGCTACATTTCATTTGTTTGTCTCTGTCTGTCTGTCTGTCTGTCTGTCTCTCTCTCTCTTTTTCAGTCTCTCCCTTTATCTCTCCCTCTCTTTCTCTGTATGTCTATCTATCTGTCTGTCCGACTGTCTGTCGGTCTGTCTGTCGGTCTTTCTGTCGGTCTTTCTGTTTCTCTGTGTCTCTGTTTTTTTTCCTTCTGTTTCTCTCTCTGTTTTCTGTTCAGAAACTTTACTTCCGTTTTCTCATCTATCAGACAAGGTAGGCTTGATGTCTGAGGCAACACTGTCCTAGAAAGGCCAACAGCTGTAAGAAATAAACTTGGCGCAGTTTTAAAAATTAGGCTGCCAAAAAGTGTTGTCGAAAATGAGTTTTGAAACTGTTAGACGTAAATGTTGGAAAACGTGGGTTGTCCGGAATATTTAGTTGCGGAGTATTCTTAGTTCCAATAGTACAGGAGTAGTCATAACAATCAAACACTTGAGAACTGATTTTATTTGTTATCTACATTTCTCTAGTGTTTTTCATAAGTGAAACATTTCTACATCGGCAGACGCCACTTTGTGACGCTTTTGTCATGTGTTTCCTTTGTGCTTCAGATGTTCAAGTATCTGCTACTTGATCGATTTGCTTATATTTTTGACATAAAAGTGTCATTAGAGTAGTTAATACATTCAGAACCAAAGCCTAGACCGTCAACAGTTCAAGGTCTACATTTTTGATACTGGGATATGTTAACTAGTATAGATTATAGTGCTTAGCCAACGTAAGAATTCTTGTCAAATATGTGATTTGTATGGCAGCAGTTTTACCCGATTGAGGTGCTAAATAGGATTAGTTTAAACTGATTAGAGTTATGATTTAACATTTTCATTATTTACAGGCCAAAAAAATAAATAGGTCTGTTTACGGTAACCTGACCGACCCTATTTTTTTTCGCGCGACCCTAGACTTTTTTTGGGCTTTTGGGAAAAAAAAAAATTGGCAAAATAACGTAAAAATATGGTTTTTGGGAAAAAAACAATAAAATAAAAAAATCCCGACCTACCGACCCTATTTTTTGGGCCTATGTTACCGTAAACAGACCTATTTTTTTGTGTGGCCTAAGCACCGTATCAATACGAATGTCTCCTGCCAGGAAATTGGTGTCCGTCTTCAAATCCAAGGCCCTCTTTTCTTCTTCGCACACTTGCCTTCTTGTCCCGAATGATTTCGGAAAAGTCATTGATATGCTTGTTGTGTCTGCCTTCCCGTTTGCCTGTCCGTCTGTCTGTCTGTCTGTCTGTTTGTCTGTCTGTCTATCTATATGACTGTTCGTCCGTCCGTCGGTCTGTCTGTCTATTTGTCTGTCTGTTTGAATCTCTGTTTTTGATTCTCTACTTTGCAAAGATATACGCTTTAGTCGTTATATGTATTGTCAAATGCTACGTCTGCATGAGCGAGAGAGGGAGATCTAGAGAGAGAGAGAGAGAAAGAGAGAGAGAGAGAGAGAGAGAGAGAGAGAGAGAGAGAGAGAGAGAGAGGGAGAGAGAGAGAGAGAGAGAGAGAGAGAGAGAGAGAGAGAGAAAGAGGGAGAGAGAGAGAATTGAATTGAATTGAATTGAACTTTATTTAACAAGGATTACGATTTAAGGCTACGCCTTTTCTTACAATCTGTCCTTGGGACGCATAGACACACAATGATAAAAAAAAATAAAAAAAAGTTAACAACAAAAGGAGGTCGTAAAACCTAAACTCGTGATGATAAAGATGACGATGACGATGATGATGATGATGATGATGATGATGATGATGATGATGATGATGATGATGATGAAGATAAGGCATGAAGAGCATACATATGTGGTTATTCATAAAATCAAATGCATACTATGCAGGTAATTATGCATTCAAGAAAGAAGAGAGAGAGAGTGAGAGAGTGAGAGAGAGATTTTCTTATCTATCCTTTTCTTTTTTCAATTTCTTCTTTTCCATTCACTTTATTAGATTTGTCCATATTCATTTGGTAAAGAAGGCCTTTAAGTTAAAAAGCTGAGTGGGTAAATGTGTAAATGGAACCAGTTGAGTCCAGTTTGCACAGTTTCCAGAATATCGGCAACTTTTTTCCTTATCAATTTGCTGCTTGTGTGGATTTCTGGAGCCACTTACTTTCTTTCTTGCAGTTTGCCCGGTACCTCTGGAATCTCTGGAATCTCTGGAATCTCCGAAAAACTGTCGGACCCGTACCACGCTACCTCTTGGTGAGTTGATTAGTTGTTATCAATAAGTCATTTATCACTGTGGATGATAAACACGTTATAGAATATGTTGGTGGTGCTGGTGATAATGATTATGACGGTGACGGTCATGGTGGTAATGACATATCGGGGCCTTGGGTTTCATATCAGCCGCCGCTGACATATATTCTTGTTGTTGATGGTGTGTCTCTCGCTCCGACCAGTCATTAACACTGACGCTACGTACATTATCGCTGCTAGGACAGCATGACCTGCATCACCCACTCACTGGCCAAGGACAGCCAGGGTTGATGTGCACGAGAAAGTTATTAGTTGTTTGGGAACCAGCCGCGGGCGGGGTCGGAATGCTTTAATTGAAATCACAAGCAAATCTCCACTTCAACCAATAGACGATGTTCGGAAATAATTATCTGTGTCGGGTTTGTATGGGTTGTGAAAGAGTGACTACCCTTGCTTTTAGTGAGACAAACAGTCCACACGTGCTTCATGTCCCCGTGGTTGAGACACACCCCTCGCTAGTGACTGGCCCGTGGATGGGTTCTCTCACTAAAAGCAAGCGTATTTACTCTTTCCCAACCTAAGGCCAAAAAAAAAGAGGTCTGTTTACGGTAACATAGGCCCAAAAAATAGGGTCGGTAGGTCGGAATTTTATTTTATTTATTTTTTTCCCCAAAAAAGCCATATTTTTACGTTATTTTTTAATTTTTTTTTCTCCCAAATGCCAAAATAAAGTCTAGGGTCGCGCGAAAAAAATAAAGTCGGTCGGGTTACCGTAAACAGACTATTTTTTGTTGTTGGCCTAAACAAACCCGACAGAGTTTTTTCCGGAATTCGTCTATTGGCTGTCTCATATATACCAGCCCTGGCTGTCTTAGGCCAGTGTGTGTGTGTGTGTGTGTGTGTGTGTGTGTGTGTGTGTGTGCGCAACAGTCTTGGCTGTCTTTGGCCAGTGCACGGTGTGCGTGCGTGCGTGCGTGCGTGCCGCGTGCACGGTGCGTGCGTGTGTGCATTTGTGCGTGCGTGCGTGTGTATGTGTGTATGCGTGCGTGCGTATGTGCGTGCGTGTGTGTGTGTGTGTGTGTGTGTGTGTGTGTGTGTGTGTGTGTGTGTGTGTAATGTAGGCAGAACAGCGGCGTTCAGTAGATTTGTTGCACCTTTTTTTCAAGTGTTATTCGTATCTCAGTTACAAGTCAGGGAATTCTCCTCTGATTATTCCCCTTTAATCGTGTGTCTGACAGGCTTTCGCAAGGGGCCGCCACCGTCCTTCCTGTCGCCATGGCAAGCCTAATGGGAATGCTGGGACCGAGAGGATCAAAGGTCATCTGAAACTGACACGATCGCCGGTGAAAAGCTGACTGCGGGCTGATATATTATTTATCACACAATGAAACTGATGTTATATCGTGCGTTTCCGGTGTTACGCGGAGAGGCAACGATTAGATTTGCTCTATATTTATGATGTGTTTTTATGATCACAGAGAAATCAAATATGATCGTTTATCCCTATATCTGAAATTATTTATAAACCAAAGTGAAAGTTTCACGTAACTTGATCCTTCCGATTTTAACGTTTGCTTTTTTGTTTGTTTTGGAGTTCATCTACAAAAGGACATCGGTTGCTCATTCGAATTTCTGTTGGGGTTCCTTGCCATTTTTTGTCTTTTTTTGTTTGTTTGATCAAGTATTTTTATTCTTGCGCTTTTTTTTCTCTGCGCTGCTAAGCTTGGCTTCTTACATCAAAATAAGATCGTAAATTGAGTTTCGTACATTCGCATATGTAAAGTCCGTCTCTAGTTAATATACAAAAAAATCGCGTCCAATGTATTCTGCTGTGTAAGAATAGCAGTCTGTTTACTTTTTTTCCTTTCTTTTCATGTGTCTTACTTTATTTTTTGCTTCTTTCCTTTTTTAAGTTATATTTATGAAGCCAAATGGTCATTCAATATCCATTGGAGTTTTTGTTAGTTCACGTCTGAGCGCGGGCTTTTAGAGCGAAACTACTTTTCGGAGACTGTATCTAAAGTGGTTACATCTTTAAATCCCACATTTTCAGGAAAATGTTTTTTTACGAAGAAAATGGAACACAAAATAAACATTGGATTTTTTTTGTAATATATCAATGACAGTAGTACGGCTATTTATTGCTTCATTATGTTTTTTATTGAAAAAAAGATTATTAAGTTTTTTTGACTCAAGCAGGTATTAATTTTGCACTTACAGGAAATTTATTCGAAGCTCTTCCTTTTTTTCTGGGATTCAAAACAGAAAATTGCGCTTTCATTTTGCTGTTTTTAATGAGTCAGCATAGGGTGTCTTATTAATTTTTATAATCTAACTTCATTTATTTTTTATGTGAACCGGTTTTGCTTTTCCGTCATTTGCTTTTGATTTTATAATTGTGTTGCGGCGAAAATAGCCATTATATGTTATTGTGTGATACAAGCTCTGCAATCAGTTTGTTCCATGTCGCTGTGGTATTCTCAGATTTTCCTTCGGGGTGAAGGCAGATACAACAAAGCTATGAACAAGGAACACAATTTATTTTCTACATGAAGGCTTTCTTTTCGTACGGTTATATAAATTGTGTGTGTATATATCTCGTGTTGAGGCGACTGCGTACATTATGATATTCATTAGAAAAAACAAGTAAAAGAGTAAAGTTTGATCAGCACATCTCGATGCGGTCGTGTTTTTGTGTGTGTGGTATGAATAATGGATGCAAGGGACGGATGAACCCCTAACATTTTTGCACACACACACACACACACACACACACACACACACACACACACACACACACACACACACACACACACACATACACGCGCGCGCGCGCGCGCACACTCATCAACCACAAACCACCAAACACACCCACCAAACACACCCACCAAACACACCCACCAAACACACTACTGAACCCCAAGCCTTTATTTTAGTGAAAAAAATCCTTACAAACAGAATGAGAGAAATATTTCAAAGTAAGAGAGAAAAAACGACACCCCCCCCCCCCCCCTCCCACCAAAAAAAACCCACAAAAAAACTACAAAAACCAAGAACCGAAACAAATTTTCAAAAACAAAAATTGTCAGCGTTATATTTAACAGAAATGAAAGATAAATTTCATAATGATAATGGTTCCTTTTGTATGTGACTTTTTGTGAAAATGAAACGGAGCAACACGTTATTTTATTGCAAAGGGGTAAAAAGACCACACACAAAAATCAATAATCATGTCGAAAAGCTCTCGACACTCATATATTCCATCTTTTGTTTGCTATCAGTTATTGCAAAAGTAACAAAGAATGCCCTTTGCCCTTTGAAAAACATAATAAAATGCCGTAACAAACACCCCCCCCCCCAAAAAAAAAAAAAAAAAAGTAAACAAATAAATAAATTAAAATTGTTTAAAAAAAAACACTGACAAGTTTGTGTGTGTGTGTGGCTTGAAGAGAATCTAATACGCGTTTTTAAAATCAAACCCTCCATCTTGTTAGTTTGCCTCAGAATCCAGACGCCCCCGCCCCCTCCCATCACACCCATCCCACGTGCACTCCACTCCACCCCAACCCCTCCAAATACCAATCCCTGCCAGAAAGTAATCTAATCAGCTCCTACACTATGTAATCCGTCCGTGAACAATGTTATAAACCTGTGGCCGACAGTTCTGATCTCCTGGAATACTTGATCTCCTTGTGTTCCTTCTGCCTGTCTTCTTTCTCTTCCCCTTCGTTCTGCTGCAGATAGACATGCCTTCTTCTTCATCAATCGTTCATTATCAGGACTACACCCATGTGACATGCAGTCTCCAAATCAGCCGCGCGCCGCAATTCTGGAATAATTGTTTTACATAATTATGTTTCTTCCATCTTCTTCTTTTGCCCTGTTCTTCTTCTGAACTGCACTACCGGTCAAATCAAGCTCTGTTCTTTTGGGATACTTGTTTCCCTTCCGTTTCTTTTATTTGTTTTCTATCCATCCTTTTCTATGAACTCCCCTCCGTTCAGCCGATGAGGAGACTGACATTTACATGTTTTGGGGGATACTTGTGTTACTTCCGTTGCTTCTATTTTATTTCCCCTCCGTTCTGCTGCAGAAGAGGCTGCAATGTAAATATACAGTCTACGGGTCTGTCCTGGTTGCAGTTTGGGTGGCCGAGGACCACCAACATTCTTCATTTGAAAATCATTGTATCAACTTGCATAAGAGACAATGTACTGTTCCACATAGATTCGGGCTATCTCTCCCCCCCCCCCCCCATATAAATCCACCGAACAAGAAGACAGCAATGATGAAAAGAAGACACACGCTCTAACATTAAGCTATGCCCACCAGAATCACCCTCCAGAGAAAGAACAGGAAATTAGGGACACAGTTCCTTTAACATAAGGTGACAAGAATATTATCTATAGAAGGCTTTCGGTCCAATGCGTCATCCTCAGGACATGTCCACGTCGAAGGGAATCTGACAGATGCAAGGCTCCAATCCGTGCATGCAGAATCCTTTCCCGAAATTCGTGCACGACATTCCGTTACAGCAGTTTTTCTCCCACGGCACGCATTTCTCCATGTAGTTCAAACACTGAAAACAAAATGAAAGCATGAAATTTAAAAAAAGCACACCACCAAATCGATGGGTTTAAACCAGAACCATTTACCTCAAGATAACATGTTTTGCAACTTTATACTTATTAGACATGGTAACATGATTCTCACTTTCTGTGCAGGATTCTTGAAAATCTTGGATAATTGCGTATTTATAAGTCATAATTTGTTCTGGCTCCAAGCATTTCTCCTGCTCATCTTGGAAGCAGAACCCACTAACTCCATCTAGGTTGGAAGCAGAACGTGCTAAGTTCAGTTTAGTCTGTTCTGCAACTGAGGCCTGTGGGGAAAGGGGAGTGTTTCACTGCGAGCCAGATGCAGCCATCGTAACCTGACCTTTTCTGCTTGCTGTGCCACAGTCACTGTTCCTGTTCTCAGCGCAGCCAGATAAGGGCACAATAGCGGTAGACTGATAGTCTGCTAACGTTCCTAAATCCAGAATCACTATAAAACGTCACTGTAAAGTCGATGCAGTAGTGAATGTTTTGTTTTGTCAAACATTTTGTCAAATCGTTCCATTAACTAACCATTCCTGCTTTTTGATTCCGAAAGCATGAAAATCATGGCATGTTCTGCTTAAAATCTGAAAACAATCTTTGGCTGAAGTTTATGCTGGGTATGTATTCGGTTACAGCAGTTGTTCTCCTGCGGAACGCATGTTTCAATATAAACTGTGCAAAAATATGATTGCACCCCTTTTCGTACCCAAACTAAAACATTCATTCCCGTGTCATTTCATTCAAACTTTATATGCCATTACAAGCCCTCCACTTGGCTATCTGCCACACTTTTCGGATCAAAGATTTTTGCTGTAGGTATCACGTGACCGCCGCCGAAGTAAGGGTACCCCCAAAATCGATCTGACAAAAACGTAAGGTACAAATTACAAATTTGACTCAAATACAAAATAGGCGTAACTTGGCGACTTAAATCAAAGAGATACGCAAGATAGCAAAACAAAACAACCTGTTGTGGATAGATAATTGATTTAGCTTTCTTCTCGTATGTAAAAGTTGCCAAGTTTCGCCTATTCTGCATTTTTGTCGATTTAAAAAAAAAATTTTGAAACACACACACACACACACACACACACACACACATACACACACACACACACAGTACTCACACACACACACAAACACACACATACACACACACACACACACACTCACACACACACACAAACACACACATACACACACATACACACATACACACACATACACACATACACACACACACACACACATACACACACGTACCTAAAGTGTGGATGGTTACCTAAGAGGCGGCACTGGGTGTAGTGCCTTTCTAGTGCACTTGCACTACAACAGCACTGGGTGCAGTACTCGCTCCGGCATCGAAGAATTTTGCACTAAAAAATGCACAAAATTTGACCTATTTCGTCGCCTATAGAGGACGGAAAGAATGTCATTTTGAACGTTGTTATGACATTCTTTCCGTCAAAAAAGTCAATTTAACGGTGTTAAATGAAGCGAGCATCCACACAATTAGGTTGCCATCCAGAGTTTAGGTTGCCATCCACGTGTGGATAGTTGCCTTATGGTGATTTAGGCAACCAAACCTGTGGAAACATGGGTACACATACACACACACACACACACACACACACACACACACACACACACACACACGTTTTTGTCAGGTTGATTTGGAACAATCTGAAAACTGCAACTTTGCAGCATTCCATACAGGGCTTTTTGTTACACCGGTTTTTTTTTCAAGGCATGCATTTTTTCTCTTCAGGTTCAAACACAAAAACAGAAAAGTAAATGTAGACACACATTTTGCAACATTCTAGCTGTCACATCAATATTTCCCTTGGGTTTACATTTGATCCATCTTAAAAAATTAAAACATTAAAAATCAGATAGACTGCCAACGTTCCAGAATAATCAAAACACTAATGCTAATAAACGTTCCAATTACCTACAATCTAAAAAATAAAAACAAATCCAAAAACAAAGTTTTTGACAATTATGATATCAAAAATAAAGATTGAAAGAACATTTACAGGTTCGACAATCGTTCTCGCGATAAAGTTGAACATTCAACACTTGTGAAGACATCAGTTTAATAAAAGGTTGTCCTCTTTGGAACGCGTGTTTGTGTGTGTGGATCACACACTGAAAGAGCGGTCAGGAGCAATCCGGGGATTATGCGTTTTCTTCTCTCGTCTCTGTATCTGTGTGTCTGCGCGTCTGTCCGCGTGGCGGTTTGTCTAGTCTGTCTGTTATTCCGTTTGTCTGGCTGTGTGTCTGTCTATTCTTGTCCCTATCCAAAAACAAAAAACTATACTGATTCTATCAAGATAAGTTTTGTGTGAATATTTGTTTGTCTGTTCACTTAAAAGACCGTTGGGTCGAAATATCTGTGAATGTATTGTTTTGTCAATAACAAACGTTCCAACAACCTACCTTTCTTGTTTTTTTTATCCTTGTGCCTATTAGATTGTCTACCTGTCTGTCTATCTGTCTATCTCTTTCTACTATCCCCCCCCCCCCCTTTCTTCAGTCATGCATTTCTCCATGTAGTTCAAACATGTCTACATTGCTGTTGTAACAAAAGACATCTATAGCCCCAACAGCTCTTTTAAAATGTAAAATGTATACCTTGGATTTATTCTTTCAAAACGATTTCCGATTCACTTGGTTTCCTATTCCATCACCTTCCCCAGTTATTTTGTTCCTTCAAGTCAGTCGTCGAACCGATGAAAACACTCCTGGGGACATTTTTGACAACACCGCGGGAGCCATATAGAAATCTAACCATCCGTTATCAAATTATAGAGAGGATCATTCGTTTCAGATGAATAATTCAACCCGATTCGGACAACGGTGACTGAGTAGGCATTGAGCATGATATGCCAACGGCAACATAAAAGGATTTTTAAAAAAAAGTGCTGAAGCAGGATGCAACAGAATGTGAGACAAAAGGACCAATGGCATGGGAACAAAACAATCAACAACAACAACAAATATCGTTTTCATGTTTGCAGAGAGTGTATTATAGAATAACCTAAACTCTGCTGGAGGTGAGGCAACATGCGTTTGTAGTATTTGCAAACGCACGACATCCGGTGCCAGTTTCAAAGATAAATAACAGCCCGATGTTAAAGTTGAAAAATAAGAGAAATCTTTAGATTTGGCGTAGAGACACAGACATAAAAGACACATCAACCCAGCACAAAATGGTTAAACAAACATTGAGATAATGAAACAAATTAAACAAACATTGAGATAATGAAACAAAAAAGTCAAAGCAGGTCAACTTAAATAAAAAAGGACATGCTTAGATGGAAAATAATTACATACAATGAAAAGCTCTCCTGACGTTAACATTGACTGCCATTATCTTTCTTGAGATAGGGTAGACATTATTTGTTATCGTTAGATTTGACTGTGATATCCACATTTATCAGTCCCAATATCGTGAAAGCTGAGATCATATCAGATCGAGACTTGAGCCGTGATCTGATATGAGAGCCGAGATCTGATATGATTCAGCCTTTCGAGACATTGGGACTGATAAATGTGGATATCACAGTCAAATCTAACGATAACGATTTATCGCATTCGATTTCGGAACAGTACCCCAGTCTAAGAAATCGGTCAAAAGCAAGGGAGGCTACAGCCATGTTGGAAATGTTGGATTGTCTTTTCCCGCTTTCGCAACTTTGCTGCTGTAACTTTTATTTTTCATTTAGTCTTTCGTTTTCTTAGACGAAAATAAGACATCTAAAAACAACAACGAATTTGTTTTTGTGGCAACAGATCACACAAAAAAGGGTTCAGCGGGAGGAACACGGAACAGCCTTCGTGGTTACTTGTAGACTTTTAGATATGAAAGGCTTTGATTTGGCAATTCTGAACGATGGCAGGAACTGAAGTGCGCCGGGCTGTATCAGTGAAGTCCTCTGGGTCACTTTCTGTGCAGAAGACAGCTTCCAGTTCTTCTTCGACGGACTGCAGTGTTGATTATTTTGTCGAATCGCCCACTGCAGACGACACAACATTATAAGATGGCGTCTCCCGACAGATTCGTGACTGTTTTGAAGCTGTTGAGGTTTTTTTGTGCATGTCGCTTAATTGGCTACGACAAAGAGGGGTGGGACAGTGATTCATGCTGGCACGAAATGTTTAAATCGGCTGCTCATGTCCAGCCTTTTCGTGAGTGATATGCGCTGATACACTGCAAGAGAACTCGCAGGTTTGTGAGTCTCCAGCGCTTCCAAGTTCAGTTATGTTTACAGCTGTTCCAATGGCCTCCCTCGGTAAGGTTAAAACATTCTACTCTGCTACATCTCGGTTAAAGGTGGGAGGGAAAAGTTTGTATTTATTCATTACACAGCTTAAACTTTCTGATGCAATAACTTTCCTTTTATAAAGTTGTGCTTAAAAAGAATGGGAGACTTGTGTTTCCTTCAAGTAAGATTTCTGTCTTTAAAATTACAATTGGAAAACTACTTCCTACGCGATATCAAATTCACAAGGAACTTCCTGCGCTATATCAATTGATATACAGTTCCTAGTTGACCAATGACAGCGGCTGTTTTTGTCATGTGACCAGTACAAATGCGATAAAACCATTTAAAAGTTAAACGTATTCCCAAGAGCATGTTTGGTCGTGGACGGGTGTGCTAGGGTAGTGGGGGGGGGGGGGGGGGGGGTAGTTGGAGGGCGAGATGTTCGAGAACGTGTCTGGGGCCAGCTTTATGAGGGCGGGTTTTACCGCCACGGTCCTAGTTGGGGTCGAACCTCGACCACCAGTGTGAGAGGCAAGTACTCTAAGCACACGGAGCCAAATATAACCCACCACCACCACCACCACCACCACCACCACCACCACCAACAACAACAACAACAACAACAACAACAACAACAACAACAACCACCAACCAAACGAAAAACTCAAGTGTGCTAGCGTGAAAGTGCGTTAGAGTGTGTGTGTGTGTGTTTGTGTGTGTGTGTGCGTGTGTGTGCGTGCATGCGTGCGTGCGTGCTTGCGTGCGTGCGTGCGTGTGTGTGTGTGTGTGTGTGTGTGTGTGTGTGTGTGTGTGTGTGTGTGTGCGTGTGTGTGGGCTAGTGTGTTTGTGTTTTTCTGTGTGTGTATTTGTCAGTGTGTTAGTCTGTGTGTGTATTTGTCAGTGTGTTAGTCTGTGTGTGTATTTGTCAGTGTGTTAGTCTGTGTGTGTATATGTCAGTGTGTTAGTCTGTGTGTGTATTTGTCAGTGTGTTAGTCTATGTGTGGGGTCTTACGGCCATGGTCGATGAAGATGAAACAGAAGACGACAGACATGCTCCCCTCGAACCGAATAAAAAAGCTGATCTGACAACAGTTAACATCTTTTAATAGCTTACCCTGCCACTGCGTAGAGCAGCCACCATCTGCTGTCTGGGGGCTAACCGCATGGTTCTCACGATCGCCACTGACGTCATCGACACCAGCACCAGTGCTACTAGGAGTGCTTTGCGCATGCCCATACTGCTCATGTTCCGTTTCCGGCTGTCTTTGGAATTTTCCGCTTCCGGTGGTCTTGAAAAATATTGTTGGTTTTCAGGGGTGAGTGGTTGAATTAGGAGCTGAAAGCAGAAAAAGACACGTATCAAACACTGTTATGAATTCATTACGTTTTTTATATTAAACTCCGATGTAACGCACAGGTCAGCGAATGCACTTGAAAATATTCAAGAGGATATCAAAGAAAACAGAACACAGCCACACAGCCATGGATATAGACACAGACACATGCACGTAAGCACGCAAGCACCCCCTTCCACACACTAGATGCTAGGGTAAAAGATCTTTCGAAATTAGTTCATACAGGCGTCATTCAAACTTACTGAGTACGGTAATCGCTGCTTATCATTCACTCCTTGCGTACAACAGCTGTCAACCTGGAGTTTGTTGTGCTGTTGTGATAAGCAGGCAAATTTGTTCTTAGATCAGACCCTAACACGGAATCAACGTAGTTATCAAAAGGAAATAAGTGCTTGTAAACTCAACGGTAACATATTTTTTTCGTTTCTTTTCACGTAACATCAACATACTTAGAAGAAAACAGGCCACAAAGGCAATTTTAATGCGGATAGCACGTTCTTTTTTTATTTTTTTATTTACGAAACTGTTTATCATATAACGTCTGTGAAACGAAACAAAACAATATGTTACAATCGAGTGCATTTTCCTTTATTTTTGACAAAGAAACTCCCGTCGCCTAAATAACAACTTTCAGCTATTCTTAATGTGTGGAGTTTTACCATTTGGAAACAGAAAACTAAAGAAAAAATCCCTATTAACAGCAATTGTTTTTTTTCAGTGTAGCGATAAGATATTTTGACAAGATAAGTATTATGCCGATGAGTGGAAGACAGTTATTTGAATAACATGTTGACGGTAGCTGTATGTATCAAGATAGTAATTTTTCTGTTTACATGCATAGTCTCAAAAAATGCATGGAATTTTCTAAAATATTTCGGGAGGATTCCATAACACCATCCCCCCCCCCCCCCCACACACACACACAAGCAAATGCTTTAGGTTTGTTTTGAAATTTACTTGAGTTATCTTTGGTTTGTAAGCATGCAACATTAGCCGCTGCACTGAATAGTCAATTCATTTTTTTTAATTTTTTTATATTTTTTTTTGCATGCAAAAGTCGCATGGTTTCTTCTTAAAAAGGTTTTTGTTTAGTGAAAAATACTTGCAATCTGTACTTTTTAAAAATGTAGGGGGAAAAACAACAGAAAAAAGTTAACAACCGCGTCCAGCATTCATGCACATAGCTAGTGTACGAATAGTTAGAAGAGCTAGTACCACTTCGTACACACTCGTACTCAATCTTTAATTCAACTTAACAATATTTTCTTTGTTTTGTTCAGTAATGTGTCCGTTCTCACACACCCGACATGTATTGACTTGAACATGCAACGGGCATTGATTGATTCAATAATTTATTGATTAATTCATTAACTCATCGCCCATCACATCGGCCCTTCTTATGACCTACGTAAGCGATTGACCGTTTGCAAATAGAAGGAACTGAGAAATATCAGTTAGTATTAGGCGTCAGCTTTCGGCCATACTATTTCAAATAAAAAGTGCCATTTCTGCCAAACTAAACTTCAGAATAGTTTACAATTTTACGAGATTAAACCCAAAACTTCCATCAATCAACTTACCTTCCCCCAACATCACCCCCCCCCCCCCCCCCTCTGTCTTCCTCTCCATCCGTCGATCCATCCATCAAACCATACACATTTTAAGACTCACCTGGAACTGACTCGAGCGAAGCAAATCACGGTAGAAAGCACCCTTTTCTTCTCTATTCAGACAGTAGCTTGCTAAACTTTGTCACCCTTGTGTCTATCTTTTGCACTGAAAATGCTCTGCTGTCCACGTCCAGATCAAACCACACTCCAAAATGAGTTTCTTGGGTTCTGCAACGTTACAAATAATCACTGAATCATTCCCAGTCCGATCTTTATAACGCGTAAATTTCAGTCTGACGAGAGGCATCTCATTGGTTGAATCTGCGCGTGGGTTTCCCCCGGGGCGTGGCGTTTGATTTCTCTGGAATCGGCGTTTGATGTGTCGCTGCGCTGGCACAATCCTTTGTCACGCGAGCCTGAAACACTTTGGCGTGATTTCCATTCTGCCTTCGTCTCGTTAGGATTCCTCACAGCGTCTAGATTCCTTTCTGTTAAAGGTACCTTATAAAGCGTCGAGATTCCTTTCTGTTTAAGTTACGTTCTGGCACGATTTTCATTCTGCCTTCATCTCTTTTACATTCCGTAAAGCGTCTAGTTTCTTTTCGTTAAAGGTACCTTCTGGCATGATTTCCATTCCGCATTCGTCTTTTCAACATTCCGTATGGCGTCTAGATTCCTTTCTACTGAAGGAACCTTACAAAGCGTCTAGTTTCTTTTCTGTTGAGGATATCTTCTAGCATCCTTTTCATTCTGCATTCGTCTCTTTAACATTCCGTATGGCGTCTAGATTCCTTTCTATTGAAGGAACCTTACAAAGCGTCTAGTTTCTTTTCTGTTGAGGATATCTTCTAGCATCCTTTTCATTCTGCATTCGTTCTCTTTAACATTCCGTATGGCGTCTAGATTCCTTTCTACTGAAGGAACCTTACAAAGCGTCTAGTTTCTTTTCTGTTGAGGATATCTTCTAGCATCCTTGACATCCTTTTCATTCTGCCTTCGTCTCTTTAAGATTCCTTACAGCGTCTAGATTCCTTTCTGTTAACAGTGCCTTTTTAGCGTCTAGATTCATGTCTGTTAAAGGCCCCTACTGGCATGAATTTTATTCTTTCTTCGTCTCTTTAACATTTCGTTAAGCGTCTGGATTCCTCTCTGTTAAAGGTACCTTCTGGTATGATTTGCATCCTATCTTCGTCTTTTTTAGATTCCGTAGAGCTTCTGAATTATTGTCTTTTTAATGGATGTATTTCCCGAGCAAGCGTCATGTACATCAGCACAAATCTACACACACGTACCTAAAGTGTGGATGGTTACCTAAGAGGCGGCACTGGGTGTAGTGCCTTTCTAGTGCACTTGCACTACAACAGCACTGGGTGCAGTACTCGCTCCGGCATCGAAGAATTTTGCACTAAAAAATGCACAAAATTTGACCTATTTCGTCGCCTATAGAGGACGGAAAGAATGTCATTTTGAACATTGTTATGACATTCTTTCCGTCAAAAAAGTCAATTTAACGGTGTTAAATGAAGCGAGCATCCACACAATTAGGTTGCCATCCAGAGTTTAGGTTGCCATCCACGTGTGGATAGTTGCCTTATGGTGATTTAGGCAACCAAACCTGTGGAAACATGGGTACACGCACACACACACACACACACACACACACACACACACACACACACACACACACACACACACACACACACACACTCTCTCACACACACACACACACACACACACACACACTCACACACGTGCACACACACTTTCAATCTCTCCTTCTCTCTCTGTCTTCCATCTACACAGTGTAGAACAGCGTTTTTAGAGGCGCGCACATAATATTCCGGAAATGCGAGAGTCTCATTTCCGCATCCCAATATGCGGACAGGGAAAAAGTGAAAAATTCACAAAATGCGAGATTGTCAAGCTGACTTGTTTGAAATCCGACGGAGTTCTGTGCAGGAAGTGAAAGAAATGAACTCACGAAAAACTGTTTTTATTGCGGTCATTTCTAACTGTTTATGTTCCCTGGACATTCTCCATCTTTACACCCCCGGTATAGGGGTGTGTATAGGTTTCGGTCGATGTGTTTGTGTGTTTGTGTGTTTGTGTTCGCATATAGATCTCAAGAATGAACGGACCGATCGTCACCAAACTTGGTGAACAGGTTCTATACATTCCTGAGACGGTCTTTACAAAAATTTGGACCAGTCAAACACACGGTTAGGGAGTTATTGGTGGATTAAAATTAAGAGTGACATATTAATGGTCAAAGGGAAATAACCTTCTCAGTTGGTGGCAGTGAGAATGGTTATTTCCCTTTGACCAACGGGGGTGTTTTTCCTACCTCGAAGGAATTTCTTGTTTTGTTTTGTTTTGAATACGACGTTCCTTCCCCCGAAAGCGGCGTACTATGGCTGCCTAAATGGCGGGGTAAAAACGGTCATACACGTAAAAACCGTGGGAGTTTTAGCCCATGAACGAAGAAGAATATGACGTTCCTGAAGTCGAACTGCGCATTCTGTCATGCCAGCGCTTATTTGTCCATGAAGCCAAATTGTCTTCTTCTTCTTCTTTTCGATAGCCGATCACACTTGGAGTCCAGATCTTGAGATATAATTAGTGGTCCTCTGCAGCGCAGACACTGGCCCGTACAGCTTGTTGTGCAGGGACTCCGGCAATGGCCAGATTTCCTCTCTCAGCACCTGGTGGTTCCTGCAGTCTCGTAGGATGTGGGCCGTGTCCTGCTCTGCTTCTCCACAAGAACACATGGGGGAGGGCACAACATGCAGCTTCCCGTGGAGATGCTGGTTAAGTCTGTTGCCAAATTGTCTTTCTTTTTGTGTTGTGTGCAAACGTTCATTCTATTGTTTCCCCTGCTATATCTATGTATTGTTTTTAATATTTGTTTCCGCCCCCGCCCTGATATACTCTGCCTTATTTGTGTTTTAAAAAGCAATTGGATTTGCTTCTGATTTCAATGTAAAGATGTCAATAAACTGTCCAACAAAACCCGCATTCCCGCCCCCGCCCACTTTAAACTTTTACGTGACAGAATCTTCCTTACTGAAAAAGAAGAAGAAGCTAGCGAACCAAGTCCAAAGAGGTTACTTTATCCAAAATAACAGAAATATAAATACGAGATATCGATCCGGTAGCTCAGTTGGTAGAGCACTGGACTTGTGATCGAAAGGTCGCAGGTTCGAATTCGGGCCGGGACGGACACGGGTCAACTTTATGTGCAGACCCAGAGACAGAAGCCATGTCCCACCCCCGTGTCATCACAATGGCACGTAAAAGACCTTGGTCATTCTGCCATAAGTGCAGGTGGCTGAATACACCTAAACACGCAGACACTTGGGTAGCGCGACTCCGTTGCTGCTAGCTTTCCACTGGGAGGAAGCGACCCGAATTTCCCAGCGATGGGACAATAAAGTAATGAAAATGAAATGAGAAAAAATGAAATGAAGGAAAAAACATCATTAGAGACAAGGACTGACAAAACTGTTAACCAACTGGGTCGCTTTTGTTGATACTTGTCCTGGTCCTCTGTAAGTAATGTGCAGTTAGTTCTTGTCTATTACTGCTATGCAAACATCCTCCTCCTCACCATCCTTATCATTCTCATCTTCATCATCATCATCGACGTCGTCGATGTCGTCGTCAACATTAACCCAGATTCTGCGTGTGCGCTTTCTTTATGATATCCGTGGAGCACCACAGGTAGGTGAGTATTAAACATCCATTCAACAATTTAAGCGCTTTTATTCTACATACGTGAGAGACACCACCCATGTCATAACTAAACCATATCTCCACACAAGTGTATATCATGTAAAAACAACGTCGGGTCAAAGTGAGGCTAGAAGAAACTGAAGGGGAAAACATGAAAGCCAAAAGAAAAGTAAGGGTAAGTAACTTTCGGATTTCTCGTTCTCTTACTTTTGTTAAGCAATGTACATCAACATCGTCATACGGTGTTTGTCCCGTTATAGATTCGAAGAGATGATCTTGTTCATATTAATATCCATCGTGTCTTAAGTATCGTTTTTAACTAAGTTAGAAAAACCGCAAAACCAAAACACAAGACGAAAGAAAACTTGTGTGTGGGTGTTTTCTTCCTCTTTGATACGCCGTAATGTTCTTCATTTTAGTTGTCTTTTATTTGCCCTCTATCAGTTCTAATCAGCCTTGAACCAAGAAGACGGGAACAAAAAGCACCTCTTTATTCTTTCACCGGAAACACTATATCAAAGCCACCCAGTGAGTGCAATGACAGTTCCTGGGCAATAGAAATAAGACGGAGGAACCCCCCCCCGAGAATTAAATGGATATTGTTAGCCCGTACTAGTGAGTTTTTTTGGTCATAATACTAGTACCCACACACACAAAATCGGGACGGGTCAGCTAATTTAACTGTAATGTTTTTGTTTTTTTGTTCTTTCATGTGCTTGCATAGACGTTTTCCGGATATCGTATGAAGAAAATGCATGCACAAAAGTCTGCCGGAGTTCGTATTAAGTGCGAGAGTTGCGCCCCTTGCGTGCGCTCCCAACTAAGTGAAACATTGCCACTGATTCTACACTGACAACTGCCCACTGAAAACTCGAGTCGTTATTTCTGAACATCGTTTATAAAATTTATTTTCTTTCATAATCACAGCAAGAGAGAATCTCTGCTTTTAGAGAAGTCTATGGGACATAAATGTTGATTTTGAACCTTTATTTACTCTTAGTTTGAAAGCACGTTTCTGAAAACTTGTGTTAATTATTACAAAATTTAAATTTGCAGTTTTTAAAAAAAAAAATTTGACGTCAAATTCAACGTTTCTTCTTGCAATAAACCTTTTGTGGACAATAACCATTAATTTTAATGTGGGTTAAATGCCGATCTTGTGTGTGTGTTTTTAGTTTTGTATTTTTAATGTTACTTTTTTGTTAATTTGGTTTTTTTGTCTTACGAGAATATAAAAAGGGTCACGACGGCCTTTGAAATGCTATGACCTTTATTTGATCTTGAACCTTCATCATCTCGTATTTCGGTACGCACTTTTTAATTTTTTTCAATTAGACATTAAAAAAAACAACCTCATCGGGGGCGGGTTGCTTGCGAGGGCTGTATTTTGTACATTGATTATTTGATACATGTATAATTATTAAATGCGTCTCCAGGAATATGTTTAGTTTAAATCTTGTGTCGATACTATTTAATTCTGCCTCGCTATTAGCCATTGAGTAAAACTGTTTTATCACCATTGCTTTATTGTTGTTAATTCGTCTCCAGAAATATGTTTTGTTTTAATCTTGTGTCGATACTATTTAACTCTGCCTCGTTATTAGCCATTGAGTATAACTGTTTTATCACCATTGTTTTATTGTTGTTCTTTGGCCATTTACGTTGAATGACTTGTTATACATTGACATTGATAGTTTTATTCTTCTTCTTCTTCGTCGTTCGCTAGATAGTTTTATTATAAGAACCTTTTTTTTTAATTCCTATTAACTCGATGTTCTTTAACTATGTTTGTAAATTGTTAGAGGATCTTTTAGTAGAAGTGTTTAACTGTCGAAGCTGCTTTTACCTAAGAGACCGACTGTATATTGTGCTGTTGTACTTGTCAGACTTGATTGTACCAAGTCCTTCACATGTTGTAATGCGCTTAGAGCCAAATATTTTTGTTTTTTGTAAGGGATAGGCGCAATATAAATACACTTTATTATTATTATTATTATCGTTTCTTTTGGTCTCTGTCTAGTTTTCAACCTCATTAAGTTTTGTTACACTGCATGTGCTGATTGGATTCTTTCCAAAAAAAGCCGACTCTGTTGTTCTCTACACAATGCTTGTAATTCACAATCATTGTGTTCCTTTCATTTTCTTTTTTTTCTGGGGTCTTGGTCAAAGCGTGTACACGGTTTTGCAAATTGCTTGACATGTTATACGGCAGTGTTTCTCAACAGAAGAGTGAAATATGTATTTGAGAGGGCTGGTAAGGGCTGACAAAACTGTATCGCAAGCAGCTTTTATTGAGACTTGTCCGGCCCGG